>NC_133865.1:2179007-2208291 GCF_044706935.1 Curcuma longa | reverse complement strand
ATTAATTAAGTTTAATCAAATTAAGGTTGAGGGTTAATCGGTTTAATTGAATAGGGAGATAATTGTGTTTTTGTTTAATTAATTAAGTTATCAATTGTGTAGTACAGTTTATTAGTTGATTTAATTACTGTAGTTAAGTAATTAATTTACGGATTTAATTATTAGTTGAATTGATTACCTAATTAATAGATGATTAAGATGTAATCAAAGAGGGATTTATTTAATTAGGTTAATTGAACTAAATGGGTTAGATTAACCTAAGGGTGGGGTTAGGTTATATTAGTTGAGTGGAATTAAAATATAGGATTTAATACTAAAAGTGCTACGGTACTTACTTGGTCAATACAAGCTTCCTTCAGTGCATGGATTATTCTGTCGTTATTCATCATATTGATACCTTGATTTTGTTGCTATTATTCAGTTGATGCTTGTTGATATCTGCTTTATATTGATACTTTCCTGTTGACCTTATGATGATCTGATGTTAATTTGCTGACACTTGTCATTCATGCTAGTACCTAGTTGATACCTTGTACCTTATTGTTGATATATGCTGGTTGATCGTAGGATTTCCTACCTATTGTTAGATAACTCATAACTGTTGAAATCCTGATTGACGATATCCTTTAGAGATCCCTGTTGAACATGCTAAATAATTTTAGCTATTACATATTAGGATGATCACCATCCATTCATATCATTGTGGTTGTTGTTGTTGGTGGATCTTACCTGCATCATGTTGTGGTGCCACATAGGTAAGAGGTTGCACCACAGTGGGGTGCGACCAGGACTGGCTACATAGCCCTCCTGCCACACTGCCCCTCCCCACTTCTCTATAGTGGTCAGTTGTTGGAGCTGGCAGTAGGTCATGTCTGGCCCCCAGTTCACTGAGCTCTGGGAGAGTGACTGGGACGACGAGTGCGGACAGTGACGGATATTTTGGTTGCTATGGTTGCTTCGGATTTTACATGCACCGTTGGTAGGTTGATAATATATATGTAGTTTACTTACTCATATGTTTTCCGATTGTTTTGGTTGCATTTGCATTTGTATGCATTCCATACATGATACATATAGACCCTTTTATCCATTGCATAGTATGATTTTGTTCATACATGACTTATCCTTGTGCATGATACCTGCTGATTATTCTGTACCTGTTGTATAGTAGGATTATGCCTATTCTATCATGTTGGATATATCATGACTATTACCATGATCCTTGCTGTTTCCTGTCATTTGTTGTTATTACCTTCTCAGTCTTTACCAGCTGATTCTTATGTTGTTCCTGCTATTGTACCTTACATGCACTTCTTTCTGTACCCACTGAGTATTTAATACTCACCACCCAGACCCTGGGGTTGTATTGATTTCTCCCCAGGTAACAGATAGGTACTTGGAGCTTGGAGATTCTGGCAGCTGGCTCTATCTCACATCAGCGGTTTTTGGTATATAGTAGTCGTTGGGTTATCATTTTATTATGGTGTTTCTTCGGTTATGAAGTCTATTTCTTGTGGGATTTATAGTATTGACTTAGAGTATGGTGTCGGATTTATTCTTATTATTGGAGGTTGTTTCGGATTTTGATATTGTCGCTTAGTATGTGTTCTTCTATTGCATATCTAGTATCTGTGCATGTGTGGTGGTAGTGTGGCCGTGTAGGCCTTATATAGTTGTGATGCATTGATGTGATGAGTTATAGGACGTGTAGTCCTTATTCCAGCCGCCTGTGGCTGAGTATATTTGCATGTATTCAGGGAATTTGTCGCGGTTACTGGGGAGATGCTGCCGAAATTTTTCGGACGGCCTTCCCGGGGCGTGACAATTTAGTGGTATCAGAGCAGGTTAGGTTTTGTCGGATTATTCCAATTTAGTGGTATCAGAGCCGGTTATTCCATGGTTTTACGAGAGAGTTGTCGGATTTTCGTTGCATTGTAGCCTATCTAATACCAATTTAGTAGTATCAAAGTGGCGCAGCGGAAGCGAGGTGGAGGTTCTGAGCCTAGATTCATTTCCTTTGGTTTTTCGTTGTATTCGTGGTTTGAGATTTATACAGGTTAGGTTTTTGCCGGATTTTTCGTTGCATTCGAGTCATTTTCCGGAGTCCGTCGGATTTGTTGTTGGATTTGTCGGTATTTCCGAGAGTCATTATAACATTCAGAGTTAGAGTTTAGGCTTAAGTTAGTGTTCGAGTTTGTTGTCTTGTTGGGTATGTCTAGTTGGTTACCTGACCCGAGTTGTGAGATGGACAGACAGCGACATGAATTCTCCAAGCAAGTTGTAAGTAAAATTTCTAGCACAGTTATTCCTTGTTCTAGAAATTTATTGTAGTTATATATTACCAGGTGTTATTATGGCCCCTGGAGATCGTGGGAGGGGTCGGTTGCGGAAACGACCTACTAGATATGTGGATACGGAGGACTCTGAGGAGGATGTGGTTCGTCAAGAGCCTACCCGTAACCCTCCAGTTGGACAGGATACTCGAGCTCCAGAGATACCAGTTGCTCGAGCTCCGGTGATACCAGTTATTACTCCGGTACCGACTCCAGTTAGTCAGACAGTGGATTTGAGCCGTATACCGATTCTGGCAAAGACGGTCAAGGATCGGTTGACACTATTCCATGGGGGATCTGACCCATGGCTCGCCCGCTCGTGGTTGAGGAGTCTATCAGACACATTTGTCTACCTCCCCTGCACGGAGGCAGAGCGAGTCGAGCTGGCGATATATCATTTACGAGATCAGGCCGTTACTTGGTGGGGGACTCAGCAGGCTATATTCGGGGACCGAGTTTCATCATGGACAGTATTCCGAGAGGCTTTCGAGAGACAGTATTTTTCAGAGGCATTCTGTCAGACGCAGCAGGAGGAGTTTATGAGTCTGAAGCAAGGAGATCGATCAGTGTCGGATTTCCATGCAGAGTTCTCCAGACTCGCGGAGTTCTGCCCTAGTATCGTAGCTCAGGATAAGGATCGACTGTTCCATTTTACGCGAGGTTTAGCTCCGTATATTCGTTCGAGGATGTCCAGCTGCCCCATCAGTACCTTCAGAGAGGCCCTGGAGCGAGCTCAGATCATTGAGTCTACTCAGCAGCAGCTTACGCGCGAGAAAGACACAGAAAAATCCAAGGGTCAGAATTCACAGAGATCTGGTCAGAAGAGGCCGGCTCAGAGTGCGGGTACACAGGATTCTTCTGGCCGACAGAAAGGCAAGAGACCTGCGGGATCTTCGAGTAGCAATCAGAGGAAGGATATTACAGAGGGGAAATGTTTTCGTTGCGGATCAGATGGTCATCGGGTTGCTGATTGCCCGTTTGAGCAGGCTGTTTGCTATAATTGCAAACAACCTGGTCACTTAATTGGGGACTGTCCCCGAAGAGCGCAGCATGTTATGTTAGTTTGATACATTTGGAGTTTATGTTTCATTTGTAGTTATGTTTGATACATTTGGATTTGGAGTTGTTTATGTTTGATACATTTGAACTTGGATTTGGAGTTGTTCATTTGTAGTTATGTTTAATACATTTGGAGTTTATGTGTAAGTAAAATGTATTTATGTCATGTGGATGTGTTTGGATGTCATGTGGATGTATTTATATGTTTGTGGATGTGTTTGTATGTTTGTATTATATTTTTATATGTGATTGGTGATATTGTATTGTAAACAGGTTTCATATTTCGGAGAAACAAATCGAAGCTGTGAAATTTTTTTTTAATTTGCGATGAAATTTGCGACGAATCTAGGTTTCGTCGCAAAAATATCGAAACTTTACTGTTGTATCGTAAAATCTGCGACGAATTGGAATTTTTCGTCGCCAATTTGGCGACGAAATCATGGATTCGTCGCCAATTGGCGACGAATTTAATTGATTCGTCGCCAAATTTGTGAAACCATAATCTCCGAGGCAAATTGGCGATGAAAAATCAATTTTCGTCGCCAATTTACGACGAAAATTGGTGTTTTATCGCAAATTAGCGACGAAAACTAGATATTCGTCGCCAACCGCCGGTTCAAGAATTCATTTCAGCCATTTTTCACCAGTGCCAGTCGACTGAAGTGGTCAGATCAGTCGACTGGCAAAGTGGTCGACTGATGGTCAGATCGACTGGCACTAAGTTTTCACACCTGTTACGCCTCATCAGTCGACTGGATTTAACTCCAGTCGAGTCATTTCTGGATTTCAGTCGACTGACCTTGAAGGCCAGTCGACTGACGGCAAACAGAAGGTTTAACGACTCGACTAGAGCTTCACGGCAGTCGAATCCACCTCCGAGTCAAATTGGCGACGAAAAATGATTTTTCGTCGCCAATTTGCGACGAAAAATGGTGTTTCGTCGCAAATTGGCGACGAAAACTTAGCGTCGCCAATTTGCGACGAACATTTTTTTCGTCGCCAATTGCGACGAAAAATGATTTTTCGTCGCTAATTGGCGACGAAAAATAATTTTTCGTCGCCAATTTAACCGTCGACATTTCCGTACGATTTCCCGAAAGTTAGCGACAAATTAATTTTTCGTCGCAAACTTTGCGACGAAAATTTTTTTTGTCGCCATCTTTTGGAACGAAAATACTATTTCGTTGCTAAATTTTGCGACGAATTTAAAATTCGTCGCTAATTTTGCGACGAATTTCAAAATTTTCGTCGCCAATAGTTGCGACAGGCTTTTGGCAACGAAAAACTTTTTGTCGCCAGATTCGTCGCAAAACCATTTAGCGACGAAATTTTTTTATTTTTTCGTCACCAATTTCGTCGCAAAATCATGTTTTTTTGTAGTTGTCTGTTTCCTATGATACAAGTAAACTAGGGAAAGAAAGAGTGTAGGAAAAAAAATTCATAGGAAAAGGATTAAGAATTTCCATGTCTTTAGGCAGATAAATGCCTTTTCTTAAGGAATCAGAAGGCAATCACCTATTACTATATATTAAGATGGAATGTACAGGAAATACATGGCCACCTCTTTGAAATTACTGTGTATTTTCGTTTAAACATTTCTCTTGTCTCAGTCTGAATTGATATGGTTAATCATTCTTAGTCATATGCTCATTTAGTTATTTGTGCTTCTTGAATCATTAGGTCAATCGCAATAAATCTTTCTTCTTTGGTTCCTTATTGTATTTCAAGATCTGAACTTCTATGAGAAAGTAAAATTTTGGTTCCTTAAGTAAATAGCTAAGATTGTTTTGGCTAGGACTTACTCTTTCTATCCCAATCCCCTTTTCTCCTGCAGTTAAAACAGTTTTGGGAATTGAAGAGGGAAAGAATGCATAATTGTTGGTACAATATACAAGCACATGAAACTGAAGCCTTCTATTCTTGATGAATATTCCAAGGAGGTACACCTAGGTTGACCATACCATGTTGAACCGTAATAAATGCTCGTCATTGCTAGGATCAAGCTTAATTTCGACCCTTAATTTTATATTTCAGAGATCTAAAGTTCCTCTTGTGAAACCTCACAATTTTCTGCACCCTGATGATCATCTTATTTTGGAAGACGAAAGTGGTAGGGTTACACTTACTGGTAGTTTGCTTGACCCTTCTGCTTTTGTAACAGGTACAAACTGCATTATGATAATTTATAAAATTTTGTTATATTGGTCCTTCATCAGTTTTCATATAGCCAAAAAGAGTTTCTTGTTCATACTGCACTAGTTTCTCTCTCTCAGGAATTGTTGTTGCACTACATGGGAAGGAAACTAGTAAAGGTGATTTTTTGATTCAAGATATTCTGGAAGCTGGGATACCTCCTCAAACTGAGCTGCCACTTAGTTCAAGTACTTTGCTACTTTACCTCAACATTATGAGTGTCTTTATACAACAGCTATCCATGTTAGTGTTCTTAATAGGAAAGCTGATGTACTTGTTGACCAGTGTAGATGATAAGTCAAACTAGGCTAAATTTGTAAAACAAAAATCAAATACCTTAGCTAGAAGCCTAGCAATGCTACTCATAGAGATAGCTGATCTGATGTTTAAGGGAAGTCTAGTTGGTGTACTTTAGTGCAATGAAATAATTGTTTGCACTAGCATTGCTTCATTATATTTTATGTTAATCTTTAATTTCCGTGACTGACATGACAGCATTATAGGCCAGCTACTTGAATAGAGAAAAAGAAAACTATCTCAAACTCATTTAGAAATGGCTTGCTTCAGTCTGACTATGTTGCTAATCTGTTCTGTTTCATATTCTTATACATAAGACCTTCATGTGTAAGGTGTTCAATATTCAATTCAAACCAAAAAATTGCATCTATCAAGAATTTGGCTATGTTTGGTTTTTGGACCAAATCAGTTTGGTTTTGTTCAGATTGATAGAAGTATAATAAATTTCAATTTGGTTTCAACTTGTTAATTGCAGACCAAACAAAAGTGAAAGATCATTTTTTTTCTTTTTACCTAATGAAAAACATATAATTGTCATACAGTTTTTTAAATAATTCAATATATGTAGAATTTATGTTGAAAATTTACAATATGTTAATGTAATATATCATATTATTTTTTAATAAAAAATTTGATCCATTAGGTTCAAACTGAATTTTGGTTTTGTTTCAATCCTGTTTATATGGTAATTTGGTAAGTTAAGTTTCTAAAAAAATGATGTAAAAGTTTTAGTTTCTGTCCAATTTGTTGAACTGAATGGATACTCCTATTCATGTGTTATGGTGTTTTTTTTGGTTGTGCAATGATATATCCATTTGCCTTTTATCTGCTTATCCAAATGTTACATGACCAACAAATAGGTTTATGTAAAATAATAATATATATATTTTCTCTATTCATTGTATTTGCAATAAGAACATGAACTATGTTTCACCATTGTAATTTGGAAGGTAAGGTTGTTAATCTCATTTTTATTGCAGGAGAAGACAAATATGTTGTTTTTGTATCAGGATTGAGTATCGGAAGCAGTGTATTTAATCCTCTCCAGTTCCAACTTCTCGTTGACCATATTACGGGTCATTTAGGTGATGAAAATGTATGTTCTGTCTTTCTCAGGGTCTTTGGAGGGAGACCAGTGTCTAAGTCCATTTATGTTTGCGCATACAACAGGAACAAAGCATTGCATCTCAAGTAGTTCGCCTTGTGGTTGCTGGAAATTCAGTGCAAATTCCACAAGGACTTCTTAGTGGTCATGTAATTCTCTAAGGTTTTTTCTACTGATTTATATACTTTAAGGATATGGTGCTTTGTTTGCTTCCAAGGCTCCTTTGTGCTGGTCCATGTAATTGTTTCATCAAAGTTTGAAGGATTATTACCTCTCTTTTGTATACATGTGGGACCAGACAATTGCTCCAAGAGATCAATCTGCTTTAATTGAACCAATAAAGGAGCTAGATATTTTGCTGAATCAGGTATGGAGTTTCAACTCCCTCAACTTAGACCTTTGGAAACACTTATGCGAGAAGAAACCTTGTAGTTTAGAATTTTCTTTTAAATTCATTTTTGTATCTCTTTTGTATATCATGCGCATGATATAGTGAACAGCAAACCTTTCCATTCACTTGCCTATTTTGGGTTTGCAGCTTGCTGCAGCTATGCCTGTTGATATAATGCCAGGACTCGATGATCCAGCAAACTATTCCTTACCACAGCAGGTCTGTCTACTTTCTTATTCTCTTGCTGATTAGTGACCACTAGACTTGCCTTCTGCATAAATTACCAGGATGTTTTTGTTCAACATGAATTATCTATTGATAGTGCTATTTTTGGATAATCAATTTTTTTATGCATTGATTTGTGCTCTTTTAAGCCAGCCTCTAAATAGATGCTTGTTTCCTGGAGCATCTGCTTATAACACATTTCTGTCACGCACAAATCCTCATCAGTTTGAGTTGGATGGTGTTCTGTAAGCATTTAACAAACTTGTAATCAGCTTTTTCTTGTGGAATTCAAGTTAATGGGCAATTGATTAATAGGTTTCTCGGAACATCTGGCCAGAATATAGATGATCTATTCAAATATTCGGAGGCCAAAAACAGGCTTGAATTTTTAGGGAGGACAATGCGATGGAGGCACCTTGTGCCCACAGCTCCAAACACTGTTGGTAATATTTACATTACTTCCAGCATATTTGTCCTTGTTAATCCTGAGAATGAACATCTAGTTCCTTTTCAAGATGAATAGTATGTGGTAACTTCATTGGTTAATCTACAATTGGCTTGTTTGTAACCTTTCTTGTTGTGTCCCCATATTTAGGATGTTATCCTTTCACCGATAGAGACCCTTTCCTCATCGAAAGTTGCCCACATGTATACTTTGTTGGTAATCAGGATAAATATGAAACTGCATTTATGCAAGGTAAGACTATTACTCTAATTTTGTTTTAAATGTGTCTGAGATTTATTTCACATTTTCATTTGTATGCAGGGCCTGAGAAGCAATTAGTGAGGCTTATTTGTATCCCAAAGTTTTGCCAGACCGGCATTGCTGTTGCGGTATGCTTTTTGTTAGTTAATAATTAGGATACCAATTTTGATCAGTTCCGCTATTCTGAGCGACACCCAGTGCGCGCCCCGTGAGCGCCTAGATCTCGGCCGTCCGCCCGCGATCGCGATAAACGTGAACCGTCCGATTGCACAGTGTTTCTCCTCGGACCTTCGCCGCTTCCCGCCGCCCGTTCATCGCCGTCCGACCACCGTCGGCCGCCGGACCGGACCCGTTGGAACCGCAACTCGCAGGCGGTCCGGCGGTCCGGCGGTGGCCGGATTCCGGCCGGATTGGGCCGGAATCCGGCCGGAATTCCGGCCGAAACAAGGCAACAGTGCCTGGCGCCACTGTCGGCCAGAATCCGGCCGACAGTGGCGCCAGGCACTGTTGCCTTGTTTCGGCCGGAATTCGATTCGGCCCAATCTGGCCGGAATTCGATGCCGGAATGTGCGCCGGCGAGTTGCGGTTCCAACGGGTCCGGTCCGGCAGTCGTCGGTGGTCGGACGGCGATGAACGGACGGCGGAAGCGGGTGGAGGTCGGCGGTCGGCGCGCACGGGCGCGTAGGAAACCGTCGCTCATAATAGCATTTCTGCAATTTTGATATAAAACTTGCAGGGCATCTAAATGAGAAATTAACTTGTATGCTGATGCCTATTATTGAATTTATAGAATAGTATGAAACATAACCACTGGCGAGTGACGTTTTAAGGAACCCATGAAATTTATTATGAAAGGATTGAAATGGATACCAAAGAGAGATGAAGGGGGTGAGTATGCTGCCATAACTGATAAAAGGGAACATTTCAAAATAGAAGACTCCGGCAGTCAATTTATTTTGTTCAAAATAAGAGGTATTTTTATTCCTAGCTCTCCAGATAGTCCCTGCCCATGAATAGCTGATCTCAAATCTCTATCACCTAGCCTATTCAAGATGTATAGGGCAAATTTTAGGAAATGAAAGGAAACAAGTTTCCATTCAGAGTCTGATTAGTTAGGTTTTATATGCATCTTGAAAAATTTTCAAAGCTGGCATTGCTTTCACATTAGCTTCCTTTGAGCTAGTGACATTCTGATTTCTAACCATCAGTTCTATGCGATGAAAATTTGTTGACTCAATTACTAGAAATCTGTAATCTCTTTTAAGGCCTCCCAGCTATCAAACCTTTTTGTAACAATAATGAAGTGCTGAGTTTGGATTGCATTCGTAAGTTCAGTTGACAATAGTACTCTTCTATTCTTGCATATGTGCCCGTCAATCATGCATCAAATCGGCTAGGACTTTTGTCTTTGCAATTTTGCCCTAGAGATAATGTTGAAGATAGGATCCAAGTATTAACAAGATAGCCGAGAAATGCCAACATGTGACTAATTGCCTAACCTGGTTCACTAGAAACTTACTCTTAGCTATCAATCAACCACATGTTCCTTCAATATTTATGCACATACATCTTCTAGTAGTTCATCAAAATCTGCTGCTACACTTTTAACTCATCTATTGCTCACCCTTTGATCACTTTTCCATACAGCTTAATCTGAGGAATCTACAATGCCACACCCTTTCTTTCTCAACTAGCTCGGATGTGTAACCAGGCGTTTCAAGTCTTCAAATTGCTGATAAGTTAATTTGACTTTTGACACCAGAAACTGATGATGGTATGAAGCTGTTTTCTTTCTTGCCATACCATGATACCAGTTTCTAATCTGAGAATTTTGAAGTTTTTAATCCTCTGTGACTGTATGGTTGGACGAGGAAATCATTAGTGGTTCAGTTTCGTAGCTTCGCCCAAAGAGAGTTTTCCTCGGGGAAATTATGTAGATTGGTTTTGAATAACTAGTCTAATTCACGCTGACAAACACTTTATGCTCAATCATTCCATTTAATGCTTCTAGCTATTTGACTTACTACCAACTCTAAGTTAAAACAAGATGCATCTAGATATATTACTGATACGAGCTCCTGCAAAATGTTGCCATCCAAAAGTTTGGTCTGTTTCTCTTTGGAGGCAACCGATGGAGGACACAGAGGGCAAGCCTTTTGCTCTTCAACTCATATTAATTTGTGTGGGTGGTTTTGTTTAATTGATTTGTTTTGTCTATTTTAAATGGGTTATATTTAAATTTATCAATTTATTTTAAGACGAATCTTGTACATATAAGCGGATTGACCCGTTTAGGTTCTTGATTTGTGTAGGTTGGTTTGTGAGTTGAATTTTTTAATTTTAAATTAAAATAAAAAATTTAATGAAGGAGTAGATTTGATTTATTTAAATTGTAATTTAAATTTAAAAAATTGTTTTATTTTTAATATTTTTATATTTTTTATAGGTTTGTAGATTGATTTTGTTTAATTTATAATCTCTTGAGTTAGTTTGTCATATTTTATTTTATAATATGATGAATTTTTAATGAGTTGATTTATTTTATAAATTACAAAATTAATTTAATTTCTATTTTTCTACTCAAATTATTCTGCTTTTCAAAATATAGCTTAAGTTTTTTAGTTCGATTTATTTTTTATTTTCAACAATAGATATACATAAAAAAATGATAATCCCAGTAGCTACATTTTTGGGGGTGATCGGTTCAGTCCCACGAAAATTTTCCACCGACCATCAGGATAAATCGAGAAGCGTATACGGTAGCCAATTCAGATGCCTAGCATCCTTTTGATTGTGTTCCCATTTAGAAGAAAATTTCTACAATTACGTCGTAGCTAGGGATCGAAACCGTGGGCCCCTGAGTTACAATCCAGATGTCCTACCGTTGCACCATTGCTCCGGGGGCAACAATAGATATACATAGAATGATCAATTCGGTTGTTATTACACCTTGATGGCGCTTCACTTCAGGCAGGGTTCGATTGTTTGTTTTCGATGCAAAATTTTCCTTTGCCCCTGCCCTGTAATTTTTGGAAATTATATTTTACAAAAATAAGATTAACCGGTAAAGCATTTCGAAATATACTGGGCAAAAAAATTTTAACCTATTCAAACTATATACTGAATGATTCTTGCAACTTGAAACAACTGTTTCCCCATGTTTAACTAGATTTGTAACATAGATCCTCAAAGACATGCTTGCCTCAAATATATTCAGCAGTTTCAGAAGTAAAATGTGTCAACATCTACGCATTGCAAATAGCATCTGAAAAACCTGCACAGTCGACAAATGCCTGAATCTGAATGCGGCTTCAGTATCATCAGGACAGGACACTGTCTATAATAAACCAACAACTCGGCAGATGACAATAAGCGCAAGGTGCCACACTTTCAGTACCACAAAATCTGATAACAATGAACAAGAACACATCTTGGTATCAGCATCAGTAGCAGTGGAAAATCAAACCAACCAAAATAATGATGATACCATCTTTTTCTTTAAGAAATGTCATTAGGAATAATTCGACAAGAAATAGAAGTTAAAATAAGATACACCATGACAAACTGATGCATGCTGCTGGATACCCAAGAACAAGGGAATCCAAACTTGTCATTTCTGAGTAAAAAGAGAATAAATAGAAGTACCAGCCGCAGCACGCTTCCTCCCCTGTACCAAAATAATATAGAAGATAATATTAGAAACTAATAGAGCTCAAGCACTACATACGAGTTTCAGATGCCAAAATTTCATGTATACTTTGTTCATACCTTGTCATTGTTGAACAAATCCTCAGCAATTGCTTCAAGTTGCTTGCGTTTCTTCTCTTCCTTGATGTATTCTGATGTCAGATTATCTGTGCAATCATACTCTCTGAAAAAATAATCAACTTTAGAATAAAAGGAAAGAAGTTTCACCAGGATGTAGAGACAAAAACTTATACATACTTGTATGGATCTTTTGAAAAGGGAACAAGATCCTTGAAGCTGTTGCCAGATACAATCTCTTTCTATATGATCAGTAGAAAAGTATCATTGAGCCAAAGTGCAACTACATGCAATTTTGAATTGTAGGAAAGTAACACAACTATAACCAAACTCAAAAGAAACTACCTTTCTGAAACATTTGAAGTTTACACATCCTCTGGCAGTGGATCTTAAAGGAATTTTCATGCTACTGTTTTGTATGATCAGATCTTGGCTATATATGATATCTGAATTTTCATGTCTGTCAACAGATTCATCATTTTTCACCAATTTTTCTATGACACCATCTTTAGACCTTGAATCTGAAACATTTTTAGAGGGAATGGTGGAGATACTATCACTTTCTTTGTTATCATGAGTTGTAGCAACTTTTCCACCCTCAGATCTTTGTGCAATTAAATTTTCACAGTCCTCATTGATGTTATCTCTGTTTCTGAAACTTGTAGGAACCTTTTGAGAATCAGATCTATGCTCTGGCGAATCTCCGCTTTTCTGACTGATGGCAACTTGAGGTTTCGATGGGGCATGAGCGTGTTCAGATGCAGCAGTATCCATTTCAGTATCTGAAGCTGCTACCACAGTCTCGTCGGTCGAATGCGACGATGAAACAACATCTGCAGGAAATATATCAAAGTGAGTGAAATGATTATCACTGGGTTGAAATATGCCATTTGAGTATCATCATAGATAAGGATATTGAAATCGTATGTATCCATACATGGAAGTGCTTCTTGTGTACCTGAGACCAGAATTCTTAGTTTAGTTATTGTAATATGCATGCTGAAGTTCAATTAACTAGGGATAGGAACAATAATTTCTTTTTCTCAAATGCTTTTACAGCTGCTGCTGCTAATCACCTTTTTTTTTCCTCTTCATATATATGCCATTATAAGCTGAAGATAATTCCATGTAAATTAGGCTTAATATTGAGTCTTAACAAGTTAATATGTTAATTATCTCATTTAAACAGACTTGACATTTTGGTATCGAAATGGACATATACCAGGTAGGATGAAGCGCTAAAGGGTTGATAGTGATGAGGGAGCCAATATTGGGCTCGCATGTCGATCGTTATGAGTGATTCTAAAGTTCAAATTGTGCAACTTTCATTGGGAACACCAAGCCTTAAGTGGCGGAGGTTGTGACAACCAAATTTAGCTAAATATAGAGAGTTATGAGCAAGTCTTTTAAGTTTAGATGAATAAGCTATTATCAACTTGAGATTAGACATTCTAGGGTCCAAGCCTAACAAGTTAATCAGTGAATCTTCTCGTTTGGGCAGGTTATAACACAACACAAAAATGGTGTACCTGCTAATCTATTGGAGGAAACAACATCAACATCCCCTAATTTATTCCAAGAAGCTTGACCAACCAAAAATAGGCATTTTTTTTCATATGAACATAAACTGCTTCAAGCCATAAAAATAATCAATCAAATAAGATGATGTCAGTAGATTTCCATTGGTTCACTGTTAAGTAGCCACAAATACCATCCATACAAGTGACTGAAAATAGGAGAGTTCAGGTAGAGGAAATATGCCAGCTTTCAGTCAGGCTCAGAGAAATAGGAATGTAATCATGACTGATTCCAGATAGTGCCCAAAATTCTCAATCAGTCGGCATTCCTAAATTATATTAGCATGCCCTAGCACAAAATAACTTGAATCGTAATCCTCTTGTAGTATTTCAACATTAGATTAGCATATGACTTGCATAATATAAAGAAGTAAAATGATTGTTTGAAATAGATATCTTTCAAGGAATTAAATGTGTTGCACGTGGATACTCACAGGGAGGTTGCTCAAAGATGGAGGTGTCCAGCTGTCCGGATAGAATAGCAGCAACTAGCTTTACATCGACAACCCTGGCCAAAGAAGACAACTCACGCGGGGGATTGAATTCATCAGCAGAGGTAATAGGAACAACAAGAATAAACTGGTTATTCTTCCCATCTGCAGAAGTCTACAAACATTCTCCTAAATCAGAAATTCATATTACAAGAATGTAATTTACCAGCTCTTTATTGATAACAAGTTTGAAACGAATTGAAGGGCAGGAAAGAAAATTTGAAATAAAGGGACAACGTTTTTACAATTTAGCCTATCCACACTATTTTCTCTTTGAGAAAAAAAAAACACAAGAAAAGCAAACCACAAAAGGGAACAATTACTCTAGTGACCTATGGAACTTTCAATTTTCTAAATCAATTGGATGCAGCAAAAGATGCTTGAAAGGCTTGTTTTACAATACAACCACAAATATAGAAAATAAAAGGGTTTACATGCACAAAATCATGTCCGATACAGTTATATCATATGACCTTATTCAAGAAGCAAAAAAAAAAAACAGATAGAAGTTTACAGAAATGAAGGGATTTACAATTTTTTTTTCTCTCATCATCAAGCTATACCAATATAAGGACACAAACACTGCTTATCAAAATGGAACAAAAGAAGAAAAAACTCCAAAAAAGGGAAAAATTGATGATAAGATGTTAGCCATAGAAGTTTAAGGAAACAAAAACAATTAGAATTTTTAATTTCATCATCAGCATCAACCTGTGCTTTTCTAAAGAACACAATTACTGCTCATCAAATGGAGCAACTAAAGAAAAAACTCAAACCAAAAATAAGTGATACGAGACATTATAATATAAGAAAAAATTGTAACAATTATAAAGAACAACAGTAGGTTCTTTTAAAAGCCACGGTCATTGAAACTAAAGATAGATATAGTAATAACATAACCACACTGACATACCTGACTATTTGAAGAAAATTCATCAGTATTGAGGCATCTAGCTCCAACTAGTTTTAATAAAGATTGTAACATATCCCCAAATTTATACTGTAAAAAGAAATCCAAGGATTAGCATTAGAGTATCTTGAATCTTGGGACACAAGGAGAAACAAGACCACCTTATATGATCCAAGGACAAAAGAATAGCCTTCAAGTACTTTATCCCGTTGTTTGGGCTCCACAACTTTTACCAATGTCCCATCTAAAGACAAATCTGGGGCATACCTAGAAAACAAGGCACAAAAAGATGCAATCTCAGCAGCATTCAAGATGCAAGATTTCCTATGTTCATTGAGTTTTCCAGCAGTGCCAAGAACTTGAAATTCTCTAGTATGGGACAATTATGCATGATATTAGCATAGGAACTTACATAGTGCAACTAGGAATTTCTGTGCATATACTCCTCTCAGCAAACACCTGAAAATTCACGTACAAACATTAGATTAAGAGATAATCACAATCACATAAAACCAAGGTCATACAGTGTTACAGCAGTACTGATTCTGATAAATAGTCAAATTTCTGCATACCGGATAAATGAACCAAACTACTTGAACCAATAATGATAGTTGAACTGATAATGATCCTTTGATGAAAACGACACTCTAACACCTAAACTGAGGCAACATTCAAATACCTCTACTAATCACGTGTAACAATTTTATAAGCAACTATCTTGAATTTACATCCACACCCATGTCGAGTATCTACCCAAGTCCAAGTGACCTAATTCATTTCTATCGATTCCTAATACAAATGGTTGACAAATGAAAACTTCAAAATACAAACTAGAGGGAAGATGTAAGATGCAGTAACATGTCAAAGGTATAGGAACAATACCATAATCAAGAGAAAGCACTAAATACCTTAAGCCAGTCACTGAGAACAATAGGATTCCTTGCCAAAACAGCTTGAATAAGCTCAGGTGTCACTGGAGAAGATTTTTCAACAACGACATGTGTGCACTCAGAACTCCAGCTATTGGTAGCATATGCGCCTTAAAGTAAAACTTCAATTATTAGTGTCAGCAATTAATAAAGTGAATATCTTCATTGACCCCACATGAGAACAAAGTGACAAACAATTCAAAGTAAGGAGAAGCGACTATATTACAGTGTAATAGCCATTACTCAAAGTGGATAAAAAATTATGATGTAAATAAAAAGTGAGAAAAGTTAATGATGGCCTTGGTATGGCGAATCCTCGTGTTGATCAGTATAAGATTATTAAGTTGACAAATTAGTCTTTTTGTAGCCTCAGTATGGTGTGAGACTTCATGTCCAGCAAACATCCACCAGAATTAGAGCAATCAGTATTAGCAAAGGCAGTCACTTTGCAGTACCACTTGAAAATACATAGAACTATATAATCTAACTCATTGTGCGGTACACACTTGTAGTTTAAATCAATACACAAGAGGATGGTACAGATACAAAAGAAACATGCCTAAGAACATTATTTCAGGTATAACTTAACATGCTTAATACCAGAATAGCCTATCCATGAGTTATGTTTTTTTTCCTTTATATAAATGATTGAACAATATAAATTGGAGAAATTAAGAAACTTTATATAAATGATTAAGCATGCTTAAAATTTCATTATTCAAGCATAGTTTTTTCCTACCAAATACCACCTCATTGTTCACTCATTAGCGTCTGAAAAATCAGGCTCTAGTTCTTTAACTTTCATACTCTTGTTGGCGGTTGTTGCCCACACACCAAAAGCAACCTTTGGAAAGAGACAACCATTGGGCACCAAAGGTTGCCTTTGGAAACAAACAGCCACGGTTTGTTTCTCTATAAAAGGCAGTGAGGTCTCCTTCTTTTCCACCAATGTGCATGCCAACGAAGAGAGTTTTCTCTCTTGGAAAGAAACTGCGCAAGACTCTCCCTTTTCTCTCTCTCTAATACACGAGTACGAGACTTCTCTCACGGAATATCACCACCGGATCTCGAGGGCGTTTGGAGCGAGAAACTACAAAGAAGACTCTTGTAGATTTCTTCCCGATCCTACGAGATTCCGCAACGCACAAGGTAATCACCTCAATCTAGATCGAACATTGGTATCAAAGCATTCGCATTCCTCTCTCCATGATGTCATCGGATGATCTCCATGCACAAGAGCTTGCTGCAATGGAAGAAGATGATTTTGAACCGATGGAGATCTCCACCGATGGCGATGGGGATAGCGTGGTTGGCAGCGGCCCGACACCCACGCAGGAGTCTATGGCGCCAATTAGATATCGGCGACTGATGACTGCAAGGGATTATGTTGCAGCACTGCGCGCTTCTCCCTCGACTCGCTCGGTCGACGTTCACGTGCATGGCGGAGGCGCTTCACGCGAACTAGACGAAGACACTGCTCGTGAGCGCACTGCAGGCGCTGCTCGCGAACCTGCGAGGGACGCAGCTCACGTCCATGTGGACGGGCGCGCCGTCCATGGCCATGCAGGCCGCTCACGCGGCCATGCAGGTCTGGCGGCCCGCAGCAACGCACACGACGACGTGCGGACCGTGGCCTCCCGCGAGGTCGCACAGTCCGCGGTCACGCGGGCTGGCAGGCCGCGGACGCTCGTCGCCACGCGGGCTCGGCGAACCAGCGTGATGGCCAGGTGGCCCAGCACAGAGGCCACGCAGACCGTGGCCACGTCCTCGGCAATGGCCCTACACGCCTCACACATAGGCGCGGAAACGTTCATGGCCCAGTCCGCTCTAATGTGATTTTGCCAAGCGGACCTCGTGGTCGAGCTCGACTTAGTCGCATTATTGGACATGGACATGGACCAGCTGACCCGGGCCACCAAAATGAAAATTTGATGACGAGTCCGGCATCACATACGACATGTTCCCTGGCACCGTGCTATGACTCCTACACGCCTCCAGACGATTGTTTTAGCTATTATGATGTTATCGCAATTTTAGACATGATTTTATTAGTACTTCGGATCATTGTTAGCTTCATGATTATGAAATTGTCTTATTTAAGTCCATGCAATAAATTATATTAGTTTGATCTTATAATAAAAAATTTTCATGCACTTTATATTCAAGCAATCTATGTATGATCCGATGATTTAAAATCATATGTTGAACCCTTTATTAAAGGAAAGTTTTTAAACATGCATGATTAATTATTGTTTGAAACATGCATGATTAATTGTTATTTGAACATGATTAGCTGTTGTTAATTCTTTATTTGAATATTCATGTTCAGTATATATATGCTTATTAATTGAGAGATGTTAGTTCCTCTTCCTTTACATTATTTGATTGGAATTACCCTAATAATATTGAATATTCTTATATATATGGGAGATGACTGTAGTACTCTAAGTCTACTTTTAATCTTATTATATGGAGAATATTTAATTTTATAGTGTAGATTTTTTGATCAAATAGACTGATGTGTAGAATTGTCAATTTAACATTCTCATTATTATTATAAATGTAGTGATTCACTGATGGCCTCAAAGAATGTTATTGTTGACTTAACGAAAGGGGATAAGTTAGATGACACCAACTATGACATATGGCATCGAAAAATCCAATATCTTTTGAACGAGCAAGAGTTGCTTGATCACATTACTACGTCCATGACCCCACTAGCAGAAGGCAACACTGCTCAACACCGAAGAGATCAAGAGTCTTAGAACTCATGGTTCAACAAAGATCGCAGCACGCGCTTTACACTGTTGAGCAGCATGCAAGATGATTTGATTGGCGAGTTTGAAAAGTGTAAGACCGCTAAGGATATGTGGGACAACTTAAAGATTGCTTTTGGAGGAACCTCTACCACGAGGTTAAGGGCTCTTGTTTTGAAATTTGAGACCCTTCGAAAAGATCCCCGTCAGAATATGACTGAGCATCTTAGGATGATGTCAAGCATGATCCGTGACTTGAGATCTGCAGGTCACGATCTCACCGATGAGCAGCAGGTGTGGGCAGTAATAAGATCTTTGCTAGACTCTTGGACTCACATGAAACAAATCCTCACTCACAATTAGAGCATTAAGAATTTTTCTAACATCTCTCGCCATGTGGAGTTAGAGGCTGAGCGCGAGGAAGTTATGCGTGCTACTGCCCTTGTCGCCCAGGGAGGCAGACAACCGGGCAAGAAGGGTCCAAAGAAGAACTTCAAAAGGAAGAGGCAAAATGTTGCATCCACTTCTAAGGCAGGGCAGACACCGAAGCGTCAAAGAGGCAAGCGCGGTGGAAAGAGAGACAAGTCGAAGGTCAAATGCTATAATTGTGGACAATTGGGACATTTCGCTGGTGAATGCACTGAGCCGATAAAGGTATTCCAATTTCTTTGCTCTCCAACTATGCATGTTTGTTCGCATATCTTAGTTGCTCGAACAAATCCTGAATGGATAGTGGATTCAGGAGCGACCAAGCACATAATAAGGGATCGAACAAGATTCATGGATTATCGCCGAATCTCAGCGGGATCGCAAAGAGTATACATGGGAAATAGTTCCAGCAAGGAAGCCCTTGGAGTTGGTGTGTATCAACTCAAATTAAAGGCTGGACGAGTCTTAACTTTCCATGAAGTACTCTATGCACCTAGAGTTCAGCATAATCTACTATCAGTCTCATCATTATTAGCCTTAGACTTCTCTTTTTCTTTTACTAGCAACCAAGTTGACATTTGTTTGAACAATATTATATATGATCATGCTTTATTCATAGATGGTTTGTTTAAATTAGATTTGGATTATCATAATCTTCCTGTGTCTTATGTGGTGCATACTGATAATAACTTTGATTTGGAAATTTGGCATGCTCGGCTAGGACACATCGGACAAGATAGAATGACAAGGTTAGCTCAAGAAGGCTTGCTAGGCTCACTCACTAAAGTCAATCTTCTTGTGTGTGAATCGTGTTTAGTCAGTAAGGCATGTCGCAAGCCTTTCGGAAAGGCTGAGAGAGCCACTAAACTCTTACAATTGATCCACTCCGACATTTGCGGACCCATGAGTGTGAAGACCCGTCAAGGGGCTTCCTATTTCCTCACATTTATAGATGATTATTCATGATATGGATATGTCTATTTAATCGCTCACCGCTATGAAGCGTTAGATTGCTTCAAACACTTTTTGGCAGAGGTTGAGAATCAATTAGGCAAAACCATGAAAATTCTTCGGACAAATCGAGGACGTGCGATGAGTTCCAAACTTTATGTGAACAAAAAGGAATACGCAGGCAATTAACTATTCTATATACACCACAACAAAATGATGTTGCTGAGAGACGGAATAGAACACTGTTAGATATGGTTAGGTCGATGATGGTATATGCCAACCTTCCAATATCTTTTTGGGGGGATGCTATAATGATTGCGGCTTATATCCTTAACCGCGTACCTTCACAGTCAGTTCCTTCCACCCCTTATGAGTTATGGTGTGGTGAAAACCCAAATTTAGATAATCTACGCCCATGGGATTCAGCAGAATATGTCCATGACACTTCTCACAAGTTTGGAAAACTTGACCCTAAAGCTAGAAAGTTTATCTTTATAAGATATCCTGAAGGCTCTAAGGGTTATGTCACGTACGGACAACATCCGAATGGAGGAATGACAGAAAAAGACGTCCGAGATGTTGTTTTCTTAGAAACAGAATTTCCTAGTATCGGCGACACTGGAAAGAGTCTTGATCTCCATGAGTTGGATGACCCTCATGATATTCTACCATCTTCCAGCGAAGGGAGGGAATTAGTTCCTAACCAGGAAGCCGCCGGAGATAGTAGAGATGATCATGATAATGGGAGCTTTATGCCCAGTGGGAGCACACCTATAGAAGAACAAGACAATCAGATACGCCGTAGCAAACGTGGACACATGCCTCGTCGTCGATTTGAGATTGAAGAGGAAGCCCTTGTATGCCAGCTTGCTGATGATGATGAGCCTACTTCTGTTAAAGAAGTATTAACTTCATCTGCTAGTAAAGAGTGGAAGGAAGCAATGCAAGATGAGATGAACTCTATGAGTAAAAATCAAGTTTGGGAACTTGTCAACCTCCCTCCAGGGTGTAAGACTATTGGAAATAAATGAATTTTCAAAGTCAAATGCAAGGCGGATGGATCAATCGACAAATATAAAGTACGACTTGTAGCGAAAGAATATACTCAAAAGGAGGGTATAGATTTCGATGAGACATTCGCCCTAGTGGTGAGATTCACATCGGTTCGCCTTATTCTAGCCATTGTTGCACATTTAGACTTAGAACTTTTTCAGATGGGCGTTAAAACATCATTTCTCAATGGAGAACTAGACGAAGAAATTTATATGGTTCAACCAGAAAGTTTTGAGGCAAAGGGACAAGAGCGCAAAGTTTATCGTCTCAAACATTCCATTTATAGCCTCAAACAATCGTCTAGACAGTGGTATTTTAGATTTCATAAATCTATTATCTTATTTGATTTTGAGATGATTGAAGAAGACCACTATGTGTATGTTAAACGTACAGCGAAAAATATTCTTATTTTGTCATTATATGTTGATGACATTTTATTGGCTGGAAACGACATGGAATCTATCGAAGCCACTCGAAAATGATTGTCTTCTATCTTTTAGATAAAAAACATGGGTGAAGCAAATTATGTGCTTGGAATAAAAATCACCAGAGATCGCTCGAATAAACTTCTGTGTTTGTCACAGGAGACTTATATAAATAAGATTCTTGAACGATTTCGGATGCATTATTCCAAACCCATCGATACTCCAGTTGATAAGAGTTGTGTTTTAAGTATCAGTCAATGTCCACAAACTGATAAGAAAAAGAATGAAATGTCTAAAGTGTCATATGCTGCTGTAATTGGAAGCCTAATGTATGTCATGTTATGTACACGACCAGACATTAGCTTTGCGGTGGGCCTTGTTAGTCGTTATCAAAGTAATCCCGGTCTCGTTCACTGGAAAGCAGTTAAGAGGATTTTTCGATATCTCCGTGGTACTTCGGACCTTATCTTATGTTACAAAGGAGGTGACTTGAGATTGAGAGGTTACAGCGATACTGATTGGGCCGGTGATAAAGATGAACGCAAATCCACCTCAGGCTATGTGTTTATGTTAGGTGGAGGGGTCATTTCTTGGAGTAGTAAGAAACAAACGTGCATTGCTTTATCCACCATGGAATCAGAATATGTGGCTTGTTCTGCTGCATGTCAAGAGGCTGTTTGGTTGCAGAGTTTCCTACAGCGATTGGCCATGACACAATTATCAAAGGAGGCGGTGGTGTTGTATGTTGATAGCACATCGGCCTTGGCCTATGCTAAGGACCCTAAATACCATGGACGAACCAAACACATTGACATTCGTTATCACTACATTCGGGATTTAGTTGCAAAGGAGTTGGTGGTTCTTCGACACATTTTAACAGGTCATATGTTAGCCGATCCACTAACTAAACAAATCCCGAGGGAGGCATTTGTAACCCATATTAGAAATGTGGGATTGTGTAAATTGTAATGTGCACAATATTTATTGACAATTAAGTAATTATATTTTCCTTCCTTATGTGTGTCTATGGTTGGAATACTTTACACATCAAGAAAAGTGTCACTAGGCTCTGAATGGACCCCCTCACACGGGTCATTCGCCTTAGCGCTAAGAAAGCGAGCAAGATAACGCAATTTTTTATCTATGGCGCTACGAGAGCGAGCGAGATAAATTTATATCTATGGCACCATGACAGCGAGCAAGATATTTTCTTTTTTTATTGTCGCCTTAAACTGAATTAAGATGAGATCCGTCTAAATCAATCATAGGATATGAGAATCAAATCCGTGAAGTCTTCATTAAGCCGGTTGCGAGTTTTATGATAAGACATCGTGAGACTCGAGTTAGTCGCAGTGGGAGTGGCTAGACTAAGAACCGTATGATGTTTTATTATGTTATACGTGATGCACCCATAATGATGGAAGAACACCGTAACATGTGACCACACCACATGTGTGTAAAACGACCATTGAAGAGAATGATGAATGAGATCTCTGTTTCATCATTGTGTGAGCTCTTGGATCATAATTTGTTGATCCATCTATACCCTTAGGACTTGAGATCTATGCTATGAAAAGAAAGCTTGATGTTGCTACTTTAGTATGCACCTTAGGGCTATGGCTGATACAGTCTAGTGGGACATGACTAAGAAAGCGGTCAAAACTAATTGAATTGACATAAGAACTCAAGAAAGACATCTAAATATTGCACCATATTTTGTGGCGCATACCTCGAGGGACTATGTCGACTTAGTGGCGATGAAGTCATGAGCACAAAACGTTTGGGTTTTGACGTCGCTAGTTTTAAGAGATCCGGGATGTCAAAACTGGTGAATATTGAAGATATCTAGAGTACCACAGAATTTCTTTAGAGTATTGTGATCTATTAGTTTTGGTGATAACTTAATAGATCACTACTCATTTGTTGTGTCGACTCTCGTAAGATCGCTCACTCCATTTGCCATATGATAGATTGAGAAGCAAGTATCGAGAGATGAATTGCTCTTGGTGAGCAACTGACATTTTATTGTGCCCTCTGTGGGCAAGTGGGAGATGTCTAACTCACATAATTATACAAACTACATATATATTCCTTTAATTTTTACTAACTCTTGAGTCAGAGACCGAACCTTTTTATATTATCAAAGATGTTCAAGCATACCTTGAGAGTGTGTATATCTATAGTGGTTAATTTTTATATTGGTCAGTTATTCTTCAAGCCCTAATATCTGTATTCCCCATGTCGACGCATTCTCACAGAGCTGCATTAAGGAAGCATCTTCATTTATTTCTATAAATTTTATTACCTTATCATAATGGACTAATGCATAATATCCAAGCAATATTCGAAGGCCGACTAAAATTGCTGTTGTCTGCATTTATTAGTGGACTAATTATTCATGGAGTTATATATCTAGAAAGGATGATTATAGGACCGGTGAGTGCGCTAGAGGGGGGGTGAATAGCGCTTGTCGTTCATTGTCTATTATAGAGACTAGCAGCGGAATTAGATAAAGAGATAAAGGACTCACAGATTTACTTGACTCCTAATCTCCCAGGATTAATATTGTTAGATTTGAGAGTGTGTTCTAAGACAATTGCCTTACGATTATACTATGTGTTGGATAAATAACAATTCACTATTTGAGTGTACATTTTCTATTTGTTTGATTGGAATATCCGCAATACGATTCATAGCGTGAGAGAATATGTGATTGAATCATAATGTGTGCAATTATGAATGTATTGACATTATACCTAGTCGAGGAATTGATGAGTACGGACGTCATCAATTTTGTTGAGATTAGCACGTTTTGAATTTCTTGGTTAGCCAAGCAGCTGATCTCACTAGTTGAAGACATTGGATATTGAGAGTTAAACGTGAAATGTTGGTTAAAGGTAACCAGTTCATTAGAGTAACATGCCGTGAGATTTCATATGGTTTTATACATATGTCAATAAAGATCTCAGTACAGCTTAAGTACGAGTTTCCTTTGACTTGCAGTATTCAAGTTACCTTGGTCATGAAGGCTTATACTTTGACATCTTAAGCAAGTATCTCTGTGGAAGTATGGATCCGAGATAATTGGGTATAAATCAAAGTGTCCAAAAGTGTTTGAATAGCCCACAGAGATTCACCGCTCCTTGAAAAATGAGACATATACCCTGCAGCCACTTGTCGGGATTGTTACTAAAAGTCTTTGGACAAAACATTACATGTCAGGAGTATGACACTTTTAGATACATGTATAAGTAACTTGAATCTACAGGACAAGAAAGCTATCTTGGGTTAGGTGTGACGTAGTTAGCCTAGTGGGGACTGACACACATAGACCATGTCATGAACTAAGCAGGTATAAGACGGTGAAAGGAATGAGACACGATTCAATGTAGCTACTTAAAGGTTTAGAAATATTTTGGAATCAATCGTTGATTTTTTGATCAATTGAGAATCATGATGTACTACTAGGTACAACTCATGATTATTTCGTAATTAATAATTAATTACGGACGGCCAACATAGCTGGGAACCTATTAGGTCACATGCACTACAAGTTCTCCGAAAGACTTAAAATGAGTTTGAGAATTAGATTCTCAAAATGAGAAAAATAAAGTCTAGTTAGACCGGACCAAGGATAAAATGATAGAATTCGTCTTATGAAGATGAAGTGAACGAAATTGATTTCATTCAAATTGGAGGAGTTTTGGTTATTGAACCAAAAAATTTAATTTTGAATCAAATTGAACCAACTTAGTTTGGTTCATGATGAAAGAGGTTTTGGCAAAAAAGAAGAGATGAGGAGATTGTCTTGTGAAGACGAAGTGAACAAAACTAATTTAGATCAAATCGGAGTTCGTTTGGTTAGTGAACTAAACGATTTAGTTTTAAACCTGATTTGCTACAGTAAACTCTAAATGAACGCAGTTTAGTTCGCTATAGTGGTTGAACTTGAGTTTAGGGTTCCTAGTTTTTTTGGGTTTTATCTTCTTCACTCGACGCCGCGAAAAGGGCGATCTCCTTTAAAACAAAGGAATCACGATGGAACCCGTCGTCTGTCTTCGCTGCTGGTGGCTAGCCACGTTCGTGTCGTCTATCGGGCACGATCGGATATCGCGCGATGACTTCCTCCTAGTTGTCGATGCCTGATGAGTTAGGATTTTTATACACTTTATCTATTCAATTTTGGGTTCTTGTATGAAAATAAATTTCTTAATGATTTAATTTGATTATATTTGTGATATGTTACATAATTGGATGGTTGATGATAATTTCTATGATTTAATGGCTAATTTTATATTAATTGAATTTGATTTGTTGTAGGGCTCAAATTGAACCAAGATCGAGCTCAATCATGATCGAATCGAGCCAAAATTGACCCAATTGATTGATCCAACTTCATGAATCAAGAATCAAGTGCGATTAGGATGGAATCCATGTGGATTGGAGCCAATTTGGAGATAAATTGAGTGAATTTGGTTGAAACAGGCTAACCCAGATCAAACTCAAGTCAATCGAACCTTGTGCTACAATACCCTAGTTTTAACGAGAATGCTACAGTAACCAAAATCACGGTTACTGTAGCAACGCCGTCTTCGTTGGTTTTCTTCATTTTTCTTGATTTTTTTTTATCGGGAGCTCAGATTTCTTCATCCAATTTCAATCTTCTGATTCCAGAGAGCAACCACGACGCTAGTTTGACAGCAATTGATGGTGAATTCATTCGATGGGGATTTCACCGGAGGAGCTTATTCTGCCATAAAATTCTAGCCAACGCCTTGGATTTGATCCACCGGAGAATTCAAGAACATTAGGAGGGGGTTCTCCGAAGGTTTTTGATGATTCCTGAACTTCAATGTGCTAGCGATTCAAGGGATTTTCAACTGGAACCTTAAATCTTCGTTTCAGCTCTATTCGGCGCGTTTCAGAGGGTTTCTGAGCTGCGTTGCATCGGGGTTGATTCGGAGCAAGCGTTCGTGAGAAACTAATCTGGGATTTCTAATCTCTTGATCGGTTCTTGTGTGACGATAAGAAGGAATTAAATTGGAA
Source organism: Curcuma longa (assembly GCF_044706935.1). Classification (NCBI taxonomy): domain Eukaryota; kingdom Viridiplantae; phylum Streptophyta; class Magnoliopsida; order Zingiberales; family Zingiberaceae; genus Curcuma; species Curcuma longa. The sequence continues at coordinate 2,181,650 of NC_133865.1, read as the reverse complement.
GGGAGAATCTGAGTTCCTGCATTTCTGATTTCATTTCTATTTTTGCTGTTATCTTCATTTCTATCATTTTGTTCCTGAACTTCGTTAATCGGATCTGTTTCAAGAATCTTGAATGCAATTTGTTTGGTTATATACATTAGCTTGTATTATTTGTTTTGATTTGTTTTCGTGATTCCTTAGCTGAATTCTTTGATTCCATTAGGTGCATTCATTAGGCTAAAGTCTGATTTTTCTTGTTTCAGAACTGTCACTGTTTTGTATCATTTTTCTTGTTTGCATTTCAGACATTATTTCAATGTTACATTCCAAATTTTAAACTTTAGGTGTTAGCAAATTGCATTCGATTAGTTTGTTTTGAATTGAGATTAGCTATCTTAACTTGCATTTATGTTTCTGATTTGTTTACTGTTACCATCTATGTGTTGAGTTCATGATGCTTTGCATTAGGGTTCAACCATTAATAGATTTAAATTTTGAATTCCCTACAATTTGAAGAAATTGAATCCACATTTCATTTAAATCAGTTTCAATAAAAGACAAACCCATTTACATAGAAAAACCCAAAAAGAATGACATTCAATCTTGATTTAAACCCTTTCTACTAGTCCTTGGAAAAAAATATGACTCGAGGCCCCTATACTTCATTTGTTTGTATTCATTGTGGGTTTTCGATAATTTAAATCAATTTGCAACCCTAATCGTAACATATAAATTCTAGGGTTGTCAACGCCTTCCCATGCCTCGGCTGATGCTTTCTTCCTCGCGAATAGCCATCGTCCATTGCTCGAAGGTCGTCGAACCTCTCCCTTCTTCTTCCTCACGGAGCATCGTTTTCTTTCTTGCGGTTGCCGCGATGATGCCTCTGTTTTTGGAGCACACCGCCGGTGAGCGTTGTCTAGTTTGCGATTGGAGCCCTGGCCGCCGTAGCATCCTCTGCCACTGTCGCTCGCATGGGAGAAGAGACATTGCCGGAGCCACCGCTGCAGCCGACGTTGGACGCCACTGCTCGAGTGCTTCCTTCCATTCGTCGAAGAGACCCCGCATCACCGGCCAAGGGCATGAGTGTTGCAGCCCATAACTTTTCGATCGTGTTGTCGTGCACCCCCTTTCTCTTGAGTACGACGGTCGCCACTACCACTCGCCGTCCTATTTCTTTTGTCCATGAGAGCGATGAGTAACTAAAGAAATCCGAGTGCCGCCTCTCCGATGGTGTAGGGGTTGTAACTCTTCGATTACTATGAGAGAGAATCACGAGAAACAAGGGAGGAAGAATTGTTGTCCAGCCATTGGAGCTCTTGTGAAGGATTGTCATTGGTCGGTGAAGTGTTCATCGAGGACAACCATTGCCAGAGAAAAAACTGTTGGGTTGCAAGGGTGCAAACATAGTCCCACATCTAAAACACATGGGAAAGATCATGGGTTTAAAGGGATGAAAAGTATCTCCATTGGAATGAGGCCTTTTGGGAGAGCCCAAGAGCAAAGCCATGAGGGCTTAGGCCCAAAGTGGACAATATCATGCCATTGTGGAAATACAGACATCCTTTTAGACCCAACAATTGGTATCAGAGCGAGGCCGCTTTTCACCGGACTAACCGCCGGATGAGCCATGATCTGAATCTAACCATGTGGGTTGAACCTTAAACAAAGGAAGTAGGGGAGGCTCGGACCATGAGGGACATGGCAGCCGGACCATGAGAAATGGCAGCCGGACCATGAGGGACATGACAGCCGGACCATGAGGGACATGGCAGCCGGACCATGAGGACATGGCAGCCGGACCATGAGAAATGGCAGCCGACCATGAGAAATGGTAGGGGAGCTTCCAGTGGTCCTTTGTTTGAGGGGGGGATTGTTGGGTTGTAAGGGTGCAAACATAGTCCCACATCTAAAACACATGGGAAAGATCATGGGTTTAAAGGGATGAAAAGTATCTCCATTGGTATGAGGCCTTTTGGGAGAGCCCAAGAGCAAAGCCATGAGGGCTTAGGCCCAAAGTGGACAATATCATGCCATTGTGGAGATACAGACATCCTTTTAGACCCAACAAAAACATCGTTGATAACTCTTGTGAAGAGTTGTCCAATCGTGGCCAATCAACCTCGGTCATCTAACAATCGTCTGCCAACTTCCTGGGAGCTTGTGAAGCTTTCGGAGAACGTTCTATCAACGTTGGAAAGGTTTCGACCAATTTGTCCAAAATTGATAATCAAAGGTTGACCACTGAAAACTACACTGAGAATATAATTTTCGATGATAGTTAGAAAACTCTGAAAAATAATCGTGATAAACGTTGTTGCTTGTTTCTAGAATTAGGTTTTCTCTCGAATTAATTATTATCGATCATCGACTAGTATCGAAGATAGTGACACGACTCGTGGCTTTGAAAGTCGTCCAAATGAGAGCTTGCCGTTGATCACTACTAGAAGCGGGACTTCGACAAGGATGGGATCGCTCAATTGATGCCAACTTCGCTCAACGTCATCAATAAAGTACGTGCAGAATTATTTACAATTCTGTAAAATTTAATTTCCTATCATACCTTGTATTTGTTATTCCTTGTATTTGCTTGCATTGATGTAATAATTAGATGTAATTATTTTTTTATTTCTGCTGAGCACGTTTGCGAAATGTGTAAACATGTGC
>NC_133865.1:2170809-2178907 GCF_044706935.1 Curcuma longa | reverse complement strand
TAGTCAATAGTTAATATATCCACATTATCTCATACACAGACTGTACTATAGTCCTATATTTTGACTCTGCACTGGATCGTAACACAACGTTTTGCTTCTTACTCTTCCATGGAGACTAAATTTCCTCCAACAAATATATAATAACTTGAAATAGATTTTCTATCCATTTTGGAAGCTGTCCAATCTGCATCTGAAAAACATTCAATATAAGTGTGCCCATAATTTGCATATATGATATCTCGTCCGGATGTTCCCTTCAAGTAACACAAAATTTATTTTAATGTTGCCCAATAATGAGCTATTAGAGATAGCATAAACTGGCTGACAACACCAATTGAATATGCAATATTTGGATGAATCACGATAAGGTAATTCAACTTCTCAACCAACCTTCGATATCTCTCAAGATATTTAAATAGTTCCCCATCTCCTGTGAAGTGCACGTTCTGAGTTATTGGAGCACTACAGACTTTGCCCTCAATTTTCCTATCTAAGTTAATAGGTCGATGATATATTTTCTTTGAGATAGAAATATATCTTTTTTACTCATCGTAATTTCAACTCCCAAGAAATACTTCAGCACCCTAAGTCTTTCATGTGAAATTGAGTATGAATGAAAGATTTAAGAGATGAGATTCTCGTAGTATCACTTCCAGTGATAACAATATTATCCACATACACAACTAACGAAATGATACCAGCTCCTGATTGTTTGTAGAATACAGAATAGTTAGACTCTACTTTTCATTATATGAAATTTTCCAACAACTTGATTAAAATTTTCAAACCAAACACGAGGACTTTGTTTCAAACTATACAAAGATTTTCGAAGACCACAAACTCGCCCTGACTCCTTCTGAGCAACAAAACCAGGAGGTTGCTCCATATGCACCTCCTCCTGAAAATCATCATGAAAAAATATTCTTAATATCAAGTTGATGTAAAAGTCAATGATGAATAGTGACCATTGAAATAAACAATTGAATAGTGTCAACTTTGCAATAGGAGAAAAAGTGTCAAAATAATTCACATCATATGTTTGAATATAGCCCTTAGCAACAAGACGGACTTTTAATTTGACCACTGACTCATCCGGATTGACTTTAACTCGAATACCCATTTACACCCAATTGTTCGTTTCCCTAAAGGTCGATCGACTAAGCCCCAAGTGACATTGTCATCTAAAGTATTCATCTCCTCTATCATTGTATCTTTCCAACCAGGATGAAATATGGCCTCACAGACAATTTAGGAATAGAGATAAAGTCAAGTAAAGTGATAAAAGAACAAGAGGAAGACAACAAGTTAATGTTTACCTTTGTGTAACGCAATAAGAAGATCATTGCTTAAGACTGGATCTGATGATGAAGTAGTAGGTGCAGGATATGAATCAAAAGGTTGATGCTTGTAGTAAACTTGAATAACAGGAGTCTTGACATGAGACGATTCCGAGACAGATGGGTGCGGAGGATGTGATAGAATACACCAACCAATCATCATCCTCCCTTTAACGAGTCGGAATAGGTGAGGACGGAAAATAAAGTGTCTTCCATGAAGGTAACATCAATTGAGACAGGAAATAAGGTGTGTTTTCGATGCAATATGAAGAGCAATTTGGTTATCACACCACAACTTTGCTTGTACTGACATTTTAAGTCCTACTTCAGTCAAGAGTTGATATATCCACATTATCTTACACACAGACTATGTCATTGCCCTATATTCTGACTTTGCACTGTATTGTGATACAATATTTTGCTTCTTACTCTTCCATCAGACTAAACTTCCTCCAACAAAGATGTAATAATCTGAAGTAGATTAAGAGGTTGACGCCTGGAGTAGACTAGAATACTAGGAGGCTTGATAAGAGCCAGTTCTAGGACGGATGCGGAGGATGTGATAGAATACACCAACAAATCATCCTCCTCCCTTTGACAAGTAAGAATAGGTGAGAACAGGAAATAAAGTGTATCTTCCATAAGGTAACATCAATTGAGACGAGAAATAAGGTGTCTTCGATGCAATATGAAGAGCAACTTGGTTAACACACCACAATTTTGCTGGTACTAAAATTTTTAGTCTTACTTCAGTCAAGAGTTGATATATCCAAATTATCTCGCACACAGACTGTGTCATAATCATATATTTTAACTCTGCATTCGATCGTGACAACATTTTACTTCTTATTCTTCTATGAGATAATTTCCTACAACAAAGATATAATAACCTGAAATAGATATTCTTTTTATCTCAATTAACATGACATCAGAGCACCTTTGAAATTAGGGATTCAAAATTAGAGTTCCATCTCTGCCTCTTCTTCCTCTCACGCATGCGATATGGCGCTCCTTCTCACGTATGTGCGACGACACTGCTTCTTGCAGCAAAAGTTACTACGCATCTCCAACCCTGGTGTCGATCGAATCCCGACCCCCACGACCCAACCTTCTTCGGGGTTGTCCTTAACGCCCTCGATCTTGATAAGGCACGTTATGGTGATTTAACCCTAGACGCCTTCCTTGCCCTCTTCGCCGATCTCAACCTCTTCGCCACCACCTCCATACCTAGTTTCTCTTCCCGATCCATTGCCCTGCTTTCCTCAATGCGAGCAACACCTACGCATGACTGCAAGTCGCATTATCCCATACACCGAGCAGCCGTTGTTGTATTGGTTTCCTAGACGTTGTGCGTTCTCCCTAGACTTGGTTTCCTACTCCAATGGTGAGTTTCCGCGTGACAACAACCGACGCTGATATTAGTTTGGGCTTCCTTCTCGCGCTCATGGGTTTGCCTGTACTTATCGGATTCTTCTCTTAGTTGACTTCCTTTGGGATAAAATCTTATGGCTGAAAATAAGTATTCTATTGTGACGGATGTGGTGCCTGTGATATCTAAAATAACGGACTATAAACTAAATTGTTCAAACTATTTAGATTGGAGTAAGACTGTTCATCTTTATCTACAAAGTATTGACAAAGATAGTCATTTGACCAATGACTCTCCTCGAGATGAAACATGGCTTAAAAAAGATGCTTGCTTATTCCTTTATATTTTGAATTGTATTGATAGTGAGGTAATTGGTTTGATCAATCATTGTGAATTTGTTAAAGAAATGATGTATTACTTAAAATTTTTGCACTCTGGAATAGGGAATCTCTCCCACATGTATGAGGTTTGCAAAGCATTTTACCACGTGGAAAAACAAAATCAGCCTCTAATCAATTATTTTATGGCGTTCAAAAAGACATATGAGGAACTTAATATGCTGCTGCCCTTTAGCCCTAATGTGAAGGTTCAACAACGTTAACGAGAGCCGTGGCTATCATGAGTTTCTTCGCTAGCCTATCTCCTGACATTGAGTCTGCTAAGCCACAAATTTTCTTAGGTTTTGAGATCCCTTTACAAGATGTATTTAGTCGTGTTCTCTGTACAAAAAGTATTACGCTCCTTCCACTTAGTGGTGTTTTAGTAAGTCGCAATACTAATTATGTGCCTAGAAGATCAACTAGTCACAATGGAAATAAAGGAAGTGGCTCATAGTACTTTGAAACTCGAACGTCGAATTCGGGTGGCATTATGTGCAACTACTGTCGTAAGTCGGGTTATACGAAATTTGAGTGTAAAAAACTTCAGTACAAAAATTAACAAAAACACTTGGCCTATATTACGTCTACTAATGATGTCTCTAATAAATTAGTCCATATCTCTGTAGATGAATTTGTCAAGTTCTCAAAATATCAAGAATCACTCAAGTCTTCATCTCCCACTGTCATTGCTATTGTTTGTTCAAGTAAACAAAACACATGTTTTCTTTTCTCATTCTCCAAATGGGTCATTAATTTTGATGTCACAGATCATATGATAGGAAATTCTAGTCTCTTTTCTACTTTTCAGTCCAAAGCTAACACTCCTACCGTTACTTTAGTTGATGGTTCTTCATCTTGTGTTCGTGAGTCTGACACTATCAATCATACCCCTTTGCTTCTTCTGTCCTCTGTCTTATATTTACCTAATGTATCTTTTAATTTGTTCTCTGTCAGTCAACTAACTCGTAATCTTAACTGTTGTATCTCATTTTTTTCTGATCATTACTTATTTTAGGATCTTTTGACGAAGAAGATTATTGGCAAAAGATATGAATCTAGAGGCCTCTACATTCTAACGTTACTTTAGCTGATGGGTCTCCATCTTGTGCTAGTGGGTCTGACACTATCAATCCTACCCCTTTGCTTCCTCTATCCTTTGTTTTACATTTACCTAATTTATCCCTCTCTGTCAGTCAACTAACTCGTAATCTTAATTGTTGCATCTTATTTTTTTTCTTATAATTTCTTATTTTAGGATCTTTTGATGAAGAAAATTATTGGTAAAGGACATAAATCTGAAGACCTCTACATTCTTGACACACCGCTCTAAAATTCTTTTGCTTGCTCGAGTGTCACATCTCCTTCGAGGATCATTGTAGGTTGGGATATTTATCTCTCTCTTTGCTCAAAAAGCTTTGTCTACATTATGGTAAGATGTCTTCATTAGATTGTGAGTCATGTCAGTTTGCAAAACATTACAATCTTAATTCGAATCCTATGAGTAAATAAACATGCTACTATTCTTTTTGAATTAGTTCATTCTGATATTTGGGGTCCTTGTCATATTTTGTTTAAACATGATTTTAGATTATTTTGTTACTTTTGTGGATGATTATTCTCATGTAACTTGGTTATACTTAATGAAAAAGTCGTTCTGAGTTATTTTCTCTATTTTGTGCATTTTATGCTGAGATTAAAACCCAGTTCAATACGTCCATCCGTACTATGTGAAATGATAATGTCAAAGAATATATATCCGATTTATTCCAATCTTATATGAGTCAGAATGACATGCTTCATGAAACCTCTTCTGTTGATACTTCATCCCAAAATGGTGTAGTTAGACGTAAAAACAAACATCTTCTTGAAACTGCATGAGCCTTTTTATTTCAAATGAATGCTCTCTAGCCTTTTTGAGTTGATATAGTTTCTACAATATATTTTCTCATTAACCGCATATCATCCTCTATTTTGTGGTGCCTTATAAAATTATTTTTCAAGTCGTTTTCTGTTAACCCTAAGATATTTGATAGCACTTATTTTGTTCGAGATGTTAGTCTGCATGTCATTAAATTAGATCTCAAATATTTGAAGTGTATCTTCCTTGGTTATTCTCATCTTCAAAAAAGTTATAGGTGTTATTGTCCTAGTATTAACAAATATCTTGTCTCAATTGATGTTACCTTAATGGAAGACACTTTATTTCTTGTCCTTACCTATTCCAACTTATCAAAAGGAGGAGGATGTTGGTGTATTCTATCACATGCTCCGCACCCATCCTAGAACGACTCCTATCAAGCCTCTTGTTATTCAAGTCTACTCCAAGCATCAACCTCTTGATTCATGTCTTGCACCTACTATTTCATCATCAGATCAAGTCCCGAATGATGATCTTCCTATTGCGTTACGTAAAAGTAAATGCTAGTGTACTTATATTACTTCTTTTGTTTCTTATAGCGGCTTATCGTCTTTCTTTTGTTCTTTTATTGCTTCACTTGACTCTATCTCTATTCCTAAAAATGTCCATGAGGTTATATCTCATCCTGGTTGGAAAAATGCAACGATAGAGGAGATGAATGGTTTAGATGACAATGACACTTGCGACTTGGTCGATCTACCCTCAGGGAAATGGACTATTTGGTGTAAATGGGTATTCGCAGTTAAAGTCAATTCAGATGGGTCAGTTGCCAGATTAACAATCCGTCTTGTTGCTAAGGGTTATGCTCAGACCTATGGTGTGGATTATTCTGACACTTTTTCTCCTGTTGCAAAGTTGATATCTGTTCGATTGTTTATTTTAATGGCCGCTACTCATCATTGATTTTTACATCAACTTGACATCAAAAATATTCTTCTTTAAGATAATCTTCAGGAGGAGGTGTATATAGAGTAACCTCCTGATTTTGTTGCTCAAGAGGAGTCAGGGTGAGTTTGTCGTCTTCAAAAATCTTTGTATGGTTTGAAATAGATTCCTCATGCTTAGTTTAGAAAATTTAGTTAAGTTGTTGGAAAATTTAGTACAATGAAAAGCGAGTCTGACCATTCTGTGTTTTACAAACAACCAGGAGCTGGTGTCATTTTATTAGCTGTGTGTGGATGACATTGTTATCACTAGAAGTGATACTATGAGAATCTCATCTCATAAATCTTTCATTTATATTAAATTTCACATGAAAGATAGTGGTGCTGAAGTATTTTTTGGAAGTTAAAGTTACAAGGAGTAAAAAACGTATATTTCTATCTAAGAGAAAATATATCTTAGACCTATTAATTGAGACAGGAAAATTGAGGGCAAAGCCCTGTAGTGCTCCAATACTCAAAACGTGCACCGCACAAAAGATGGGGAACTATTTGACATCCTGAGAGATATCGAAACTTGATTGGAAAGTTGAATTACCTTACCGTGACTAGTTCAGATATTGCATATTTGGTTAATGTTGTCAGTCAATTTATGTTATCTTCAACAATTCATCACTGGGCAGCGTTAAAGCAAATTGTGTGTTATTTGAAGGGAGCACCCAGACGGGATATCGAAATGCATGCAGATGTTTTTCAGAGCAGATAGTTCCAAAATGGATAAAAAATTTATTTCAGATTATTGTATCTTTGTTGGAGAAATTTAATCTTATGAAAGAGTAAGAAACAAAATATTATGTCACAATCCAATACAGAGTCAGAATATAAGGCTATGATACAGTCTGTGTGAGATAATTTGGATATATCAACTCTTAACTAAAGTCAGACTTAAAATTTCAGTACCAATAAAACTGTAGTGTGATAACTAAGCTACTCTTCATATTACATTGAATCTTGTATTTCATAAGTGAACTAAGCACATTAAAATTGATTGTCATTTTGTTCATGAAAAAATTAACAAGGCTTGATCTCTACAAGATATGTGAAGACTGGATAACAATTAGGGGCATCTTCACAAAAACTTTAAATGAAGTTCGGGTTGATTATCTTTGTAACAAGTTGGACATAATTAATATCTATGCTCCAACTTGAGGGGGAGTATTATCTGTAAATATTAGTTAATATATCTGTCAATTAGCCTAATTATAGTTTCCTTAGTTGGATTCTTTCTTAAGATAAATTCCTAGTTTGTATATAAATATACCTCATCTTTAATAAAGAAAGTAGATATTCTTTTTATCTCGATTAGCAGTCACATTTAGTACATAAAAATGTATCAAGCCCAAACAAAGTTTCTGAATGACAATACACTATATATATATATATATACTCATTTACATTTTAATAAATTAGATATAGATTTCAGAATAGAATCAAACAGCTATCGCAATCAAAGATTTTATTCAAACTTCAAAAGCAATTAGGAAAAATATTTAGAAGCTCAAAATCTCAAATAATCTAGATTGAAGTAAAGCAAAGCATGTTTCAGATCAGGCAAAATGAAAGTCACATTCTTCTTCTCTTGTTCATAATTAGACAAATATTGATTCGCTTTGCATGATCATGGGAACTGATTCAGTATCACACATATACTTGGAATTAATGACTTAAATGATAAATGGAAGTCATGCACCAGTTCTATTGTTCATAAATAAAGTAGTTAAGGAGTGGTGGGTCTTGTATGATCTTCCCAACTGATAAAGTAAATACCACCCATACATTTGGAATTAACGACTTAAAATGATGAAACAAAGAGTATTCACCTCAATAAAAAGACCAAACTGGTTGTTGTTCCTTAAGATTGATATGGATCAGAGATGATTCCAAGTTTTCAATATTAAACCACTCTTTATAAACTAAAACTAGAATGTTAGCCTCAAACAAAATCAGATATTTCAATACCATCATAAGAACTGCATTTTTAATCAGTGATACCATATTCCTTACAAACCTTTTAATTGAGTCGAAACAGGAGCATTCCATTATAACATCTTATAACCTCTTAATCATGTTTATTACCTTGGAGTTTGGGGAATTTTATATGCTCAGTTGAAAACTCCTAAGTTCAGTCCCTAACTTAGGAATGTGACAATGGT
>NC_133865.1:2135009-2170709 GCF_044706935.1 Curcuma longa | reverse complement strand
TAATTAGCAGGTTACTGATGCCTCCATGCCAATCATTATACCCATGAGTCTGTATAGATAATTCAAGATGATTAGAAAAATCCTCAATATTTAGCATGAGATCAGGTATGACATATGTCATTTGGGTTCCTCGAGAGAGATCCATCTCCATTGTTGCTATGATAGCACGGTCTCCTCGCCATCGGGTATCCCGCAGGACAACCAACGCCATAGTTTCGGCGTCTCGTCTATGAAGAGTGTAAACTCTTACCATTAAGAGGCCCACATGGATGTGGTGAAATCCAACCTCTCTGAGAGCTCTGTGGCTTCGAGTAGTAACTAGTGGAAGGTCTACCTGTCCATCTTCCACACATAAAACATCCTCTTTCGAGTAATGTTGATATACCCAGTGCTGAGTTGGTCTATAGCCCGTAGAATAAAGAACTTCTGTTGGTACCATTGTTGCTTTCTTCTAGATCTGGATATTTCCAGTTGTGCCTCTAGATCTAGTTGACTCTCAATTGTTCTTCTAAAGCGCCGCTGACTTGGGATTAGCCTTCTTTGTATGTTATATAATCGCCGTTGGTTCTGCGATAATCCCGGATCTGATTCTCCGCCGAGGGTACTTGGATTGTTGTGGTAGTGACAACTGGCGGTCTAGAAGTCATTTCAGTTTGTCTTTCTGCTTCAAGAATATCAGAAGGGTTTTTATGTATTAAAATTGCACCCCTTTTCTTGGGAATAATTGGTTCACTTCCCAAGTTTAATCCAGAGAGTCTTTTAGTTAGTTCTTCGATTGATCCTTCAAGCTCTTTAGAAGGAGTTTCTGGTGGCTGTTGCTGTTGCCTTTTCAACTAACTAACTTGATTCTGCAAATCTTGTATTAGTTCACTTTGTGATATAAGCAGTGAAATTAAAGTATTATTCTGCTTTACTACTGCTTTTAATAAATCAAAAGTAGTGGACTAGTCGCCTGGTTTAGCAAAACCTTTAGCAGGGGTTTCAATATTATCTGTTGTTTTTAAGGCCTTAAGGTAGTTGCTGTTCTCCGACTGTTTAGAGAACTCAGTCATCCACCAATTAAACTCTTAACTTCCTGCAAAATACTTTCCACTTTTCTGACACTGTGTCTTAATTCTTCAATCAATTTTACTGCCTCTTCTTCTACTAGTTTTGGCTGTTTAGAAATTTCAGTGACAAGGTTTCTGACTTCAGCCTTAGTGAGGGGTTTGTTTAACACAAAATCATTCTCAAGATTTCTCACAGAATTTCGTAGCTGAACTACTTCCTTCTGAATATTTCTATTTTCTTCCTCAAGCAAGTAAAAATGTTTAAGGGATACTTTTGAAAGAAGACACACTTTGTTGTGAATTACACCCAGATTATTGGCTAACTCTGCTGGTTTAGGCTTCAAGGTATCTGCTAGGTCTAAATATTCAAGGTTTTGGGTTTGGGATTTTTCATACCATTCTCTTATAGTCTGCTCAACTCTTTTTGACATAGAGGAATCATTTACTATCAAATTTTATTCTTACGACTTAGGGACTTGTAAAACTTTCACGCTCATTCGACTGGCTAACGACCTCCACCTGAGGGCTTACGTTGCTCGGCGGCCTTTTGTGATCAGTTAACTCGTCCGGTCGCTTTATCAAATAAAACTCTTAGTAAAATACCTTCCTTCAAGATTTTCAAATGAAAACTAAAACTATAATTGAGGAATATCTTCAAGTAAGATCTTAGGGCTTACCGCCTTACGCACTTACTAGCCTTGCGGAACTTCTGGACCAAGGATGCTTGTCGGGTCTCCACCTTCCAATCTTGTGATTCTTTCCTCTAAATAATTTTAATTTTTTGGGAAAATCCTGGCTAATAAATTTTGAGCTTATAAAATCTTGGTATGAACACCCTTACCTTCACCTTGAATGAGAGAACTTTAGCCTGCCATTGAGCTTAGATTCAAATCCAAGCTCTGATACCAAAAAGGGATCGACTCTTCGAAAAGGGATCGACTCTTCGAAAATTTGAATAGAAATGTAAGAGACTCTGCTTAAAATTTTATTCTTCCGAAAAGATTTACAACGGAATTGGGAACTTCAAACTTCAAAGGCAAACTAGATTCTCAAACTTAAGCTATTTACTCAGAATAGATCACTTGGTGATGCTCAAGTGTGTCTAAATTGATTACACACATAGACTTATATAGGCAGGAATAGATTGTGATAAGCATGAAGTGGGTGCTCATTGGGCCCCATTAGTCCTTCATTGCTGACACTCTCTTATCTACCACTAATGACTTCGTAGCTAAGGAACTACAGCTATAACGCACTTCGAGCGGCTCCCCGAGGCTCAACTCTTAGTGCCAGCGAATACTTTACATAAAGTAAGATAACAAAGGATAATTCTTTACATAAAGTAAGATAACAAAGGATGATTTGATTCCTTGCCTCGTCAGATGCCGTCCTTTAAAACATCTTTGGGCTCCACCATGCTTCATGGGTGGATTTGCTTTATCTCAGAGCTTATTCTTTTCATTCACTCCAAGGCGTTCCAGAGGTCACGTCGGTTTTGCTTTAGCTCTGGCAAATGCTTTTTCCAATAATTCTAGTCTCTAATATCTGTGCTGGTGCTGGCTCTAGGAGGGAATAGGTCCCGCCTTCCTCCTTCTGTGTTTGCCCGGTGCCCAAAATCGAGCTCCTTCATTTGAAGAATCATCTCCAGCTCATGCATGCTGGAAAGAACATGATTTATCGCCTACTCTTCAATGCTTGCCATCTCATTTTGCTTGTCGTGTTCTTCCTTGTATAATATTCTTTTTGAGGTCTCACAGATAAGATCCTCATATCTTGTCAACAACGGGTATTTTGTAGAGGCTGACTTCCTCTTGCCAGTCTACAGAATCTTCTTCAGTAAGAACAACAACCATCTCCGGTTCCATGACTAGCCTGGATAAAGTATCAGCAAATAAATTAAGTTTACCGTCTATATGCTCAAAGTTTACCTTGATACCTGTACCGGTAATAAAATTGATAAAGGCCAGCCACCTGACCCGTGAGGGTTTATTTCTTGCCGTATTGTTATGGAAAGAAATTATTGCCTGACAGTCTGTTCTGAGAGTAATCTCATCTTTATCTAGAAAATGAATCTTCAACGTTGTCATTGTTTCCATGGTGGCAAATATTTCAGCATCTATTACTGACTTCACTGTAGAGAATTTACCATGTGCATATGCACAAATTTTTTTCGTATTTCTAGGGTCATATTTACTTTTCTTCCATTTACAGACCCCCTCCCCAACCAGTCATTGAGCCATCTGTCTCCAATATTATATATGCTCCTTCTGGTGGAATGTCTCACTAAACATATTTCAACTACTAATGAATAAGATATACCTTTATTGTTCTCCTTTCTAAGAGGTCAATTCTACTTTCAAATGTCCATACTGCTTAGCTACCTGCCTGACTGCCTGATTCTGGTGTCCGAAGAGTTCTTCAAGATTGAGTCATAGGGAGTAGGTATGGTCTGTTGTTGATGTTGCAGTACATTTGACATAGAAGTCAAAATGTAACATCGCACCATCTCATCTGCCTTAACCCAATTCCTATGTCTCTCTATCTCCTCTTAACTAGAATCTATATTAGGCATGCTAGGACAAACCTTAAAAAGTACAAACTTGTACTCTTCAGCAGTTAAGACAATGTCCAAGTTCTATTTCCAATCTATATAGTTAGGGCGAGCAAGTTTTTATTTTCTTAAGTATAACAGCCAGTGGGTTGAAAGTCATTTTGAAAGTCTTGAGAATCACAAAAGTGAGATTTGGTCAAAACTTTAGAACTTTAAAATTATATTGATTCCTCAAATAATATAATAAAATTCACCAACATCTTAAACACCGGGAATTTCGTATGCCACGATCGTGTGGACGTATACGAATTCAAGCATTTGTAAGAGGAGGTTTTACCCATTAATTTTACTATCTTGTCAACTTAACTTTATGACAAATAAAATTAATAGTTGGTTTATCTTTGGTCACACAAAATAATAGTAGTGACTCCGATGGGGAGGATACTATTATATGTGTTCTAAGTGTTCACCATTACTTGACACTAAGGTAATTATTTAGGATTGTGTCCCTTCAGATGGAGAAGATCACACGCTCTTAAATAATTTCCTATAGTCATCCATTAAGGAAGTTTGATCCAGTGATCTGCAAGCAAACTCATCCGATGCGGAGGAAGGCACTCAGAGCCAACACATAAGTTTGAATGAATCACTATCAAACCAGTAATCGAGACCGCGAGATTTTTTTAAAAATCCCTCTCCACTTAGTTATTTGGATTTGAGGAATTTTAATTATGTAAGCATATTTAATTATTCCAAAATTGGTTTCCAGGCCGTGGCGAGGCACATCGATCTTCTACTGTAATTCACAAAATTTTATAATAAAATTTTGTACGAGAAGAGACGAAATTTCTTAGCGGAAATTCTTTTAATTTTTTTTTTAAATTTTTTATCAGAATTTTTTTATCGAAAAAATTCTTAATAAAATTTCAGAAATTTTCTTTTATAAATAGAATTTTCTATCCGAAATTTCTCACAGAATTCTCCCAGAATTCTTTCGAAGGTCTTCCGAGGTCTTCAAGAATTCTTCCGAAGGTCTCCAAGAGGTCTTCTAGAATTCTTCTAAAGGTCTCCATGAATTCTTCTTGAGGTGGATTTGAGGATTTCCAAAGGCTACAGTAAGGACCTAGAGGAGGAATTGGTTTTCGTCTCCTAATGGACTTGAGCTTCCCATGTTTTTCCTGAACACATAACTTAAGTCCATCAATAATAACTCATTCCACTAGAGAGTTATTATTGCACTACTGCACCAATCCCATATTACAATATGGGCTCCTTCTTACTATAAGTACATTAATCTCCCTGTGTTTAAGATATCGTATGTCTATTAATTAAATGAGTTACTGACAACTCGAATTTAATTAACTTCTAATATAAGAGTAGTACCACTTAACCTTATTATCATACGGACAAAGTCCACCTGCAGGGTTTACATGATAATTTTTATGAGCTCCTCAAGGGGACATCATCAACCTATATTTAGGACACAGATTCCTTCTATAATCAACAACACACCATGTACATAATACTACTTCCCAACTCATCGGGCCTTTTGATCTATCGCTCTAAATCTCACCCTTTGATGAATCAAAGAAGTACATACTAAGTACATATGTTTGTTATTATATCGGGATTAAGAGCATGTACATCTATAGTAACAGAGGCTTTGTTCGATTATATAGTCAGTATAAATCGAACAATCCTTAGATGGTCCTGCTCAATACACACTGAGTGTACTAGTGTAATTCTATAGTCAAGACAGACTAAGACCAAATTACACTACAACCAGTCCAATGGTTTGTCCAATCCATCTTGGTTGTGAACACTGTTTATAATGTATAAGGAACTGATAACATGGTCTTCTGTGTGTAACTCCGCACACCATGTTTATCTACAATATAGATTAAATGGACACTTGCATAAAAACTAAATGCAAACATTGACCAAATGTGATTCTCATTTCAGAATATTGCATAACGGATGTTCATACAAAAGCTAAACTTTTAGTATACATCCCAACAGGTAAAACTAGCTAGATGGAATCTACTAAGGAAGTCAATAATCTTCAATTGGAAAAGGGAGAAAAAGCGGCCCAACTACATGGTAGGCTCAAGGAGATCTTAAATGTCTTCCCATGCCTTAAGAATGAGTATCCATAATAGACTCATACTATATTTTCAAGAACCTTGAGGTAAGTAATTTAGAAGATTTCTTCACTACTATGAAATTATACGAATCATGATGTGTAGGTTTAAAAGAAATAGAGAAGACATATCACAACCTAGCACTAAGAGCAAGACAAAGTGAGTCAGATTTGAAGTCTTCAATGGATGGAGATGAAGAAGCCTATCTGGTAAGAAAAATGAAGAAATTTTTTTAAATCTAACAAGTTTAATAAGAAACAGGTCTCAAGATTGCTAAGAAATGAGAAAAGAAAAGGAAGGTGCTTCAATTGTGACGAAGAAGACCACATTAAGGACAACTGTCCCAAACTCAAGAAGATGACCAAAGAAAAGGAGAAAGAAAAGACGAAGCTCAAACACAAGAATCTAAAAGCAATTTAGGATGACTGCTCAGAAGATTTGGAGTCAGGACAAATAGTGAGAAAGCTCGGTATCAAGCGATGAAAGCAATAGTGCAAGGGGAACCTCAATCGATGAATTCAAAATGATAAGTGAGATACGTAACCTGCCTTTTGATTAACTTTATGACATGATGCAAATAAAATGTTATCGAGGTTGTTATATAAAGTTAGGAAGAAATGGATGGAATTAAAATGAACTAATCTTGAGCTAGAAAATAAATTAGCTAGTACATGCCCTAAGGAAGAATGTGAAAAATTAACAAATGAAAATTTAAGGCTAAGGGACCAGGTAGATTCCATAAAACCATCCTTAGGAAAATTTTCTACTAGTTCAGATAAGTTGTATAAAGGACCAAAATATAATTATAAAAATTTTAGGAGCCAAATTAGAAAAGTACTAAAATTATTTAATCTAGTAGGTTTAAATTTATTTTGAATTCCAAAATTTATTTTGACCACTTAGAAAAAATTATAGGATAATCAGCTAAGGAAAAAGATTTTTATGATTGACTCGATATACAAAAATAATTTTTCAGTATATTCTATATGAATTTTCATAAATTCTGAAATTTTTGATGCAGAGTCCAGTCGACAAGTTCTAGACACCCAAAAGGCCCAGAGCCGTTAGCGAACCATTTCTAAGTGGATGGAGTTTTGACAAGTCCAAACACCTAGAAGTGCCATGTCAGCATAATGGTCAAATTGAGATGAAGACTATAAATAGACTAAAGCTCGAAGAAGAAATGTATAACACATAATCAAATTCAATATCTTTCAGCTTTTTGTAGTTCTTACGCCCAACCTATTGGTATAGGAAGTACTAGATAATCGAATATGTATTTTGATCATGACAAATTGGTTCAAGTTAAGATTCTATTATGTGCTAACAAGCTAATCTAAGTATCTAGGTAGCACAAGAAAGTCCTAGTTAGAGGCTAGGTAAAGAAGTCCTAGTAAGTTGGATTGGGCAAGAAGTCCTAGTCAAGTGGACCAGGAAAGAAATCCTAGTCAGATGGACTGGGCAAGAAGTCTTGAAAAATCAAGAGTATGCACCAGACAAGAAGTCTAGGTGAGTCAATAGATCAGACATCTAACAGATCGATAGGTCAGTGAGGATTGGACATCAGAAGAAAGTCCTAGAGGTTAGAGGATCGGATGCTAAACAGAAGTCCAACTAAGTCTAGAGGACCGGATGGTTGGCAAAAAGGTAACTCTCCTAAGAGGATTAGGTGAGAATGTGTTCTCTTGAAGAGAATAGTAGGCATCGATCTAACCTAGAATTTCACTGGAAATCTGAAAGTCAAGATCAGACAGTTGTAAAACTTCCTAACTTGAATTCCTGTAGTATATGTATATTGTGCTAACTCCATGATGCAAAAAATCAAGGAACCAAAAATTCAAATTTTAGGTGCCCTTATTGGATCCGAGCACTCAGATGGTCCAGGCGCCCAGAAGGGATCTAGGCGCCCAGATGTCAGCTCTTTGGGCTAGCAAAGAGGATGACGTGGCACGTCATGATTGTCTGGGGATACCTCAGCTTCCAGGCGTTCGGAAGGGCCAAGCGCCTAGAGAAGGATAAGATGCAGCGAAGTTAAGGCTGATATGGCAACCGCCATGTCAACATTTCAGGTACCCAGAAGGGATCCAAACACTTGATGATGCTAAATCAACAATGATAGCGAATTGACTAACTGACGTGGAGGCGTTTGGAAGGAGATCTTGGCACCCGAATTGGTCCATATAAGTAGCTACGACCAAAACCCTAGACACAACTTTCACGATCATTCTACAACACTGGTTCACATGATTTACCCTCCTGAGATGTTGCTGCAACGTCGAGATGCTGCACAAAAAATCGCATGCAACCTCTAATCTTTTTATCATAACAAGTTGTCTTTCTTTTATTCATCTTTTGTACTTAATTCATAGGACGGTAAACCCATTATTGTTTCTATCTTATTGTAAAGGTGAGACACTTTCTCGATGTGAGAAAGAGTCACTTAGTGAATTGCCCAACGAAAGTAGTCAATGACTTCGGGCGTTGGAGTAGCAGCCAGAGGCTGTGAACTAAGTAAAAATAAAACCTGTCATCACTTTACATTTTGTTTGTATTTTCAACTGCGTACTTTGAGTTTTCTAAATGAAGTTTCCAAAAACATGTGAAAAGTGACAAGCACTATTCACCTCCCTAGCACTCTTTTCAGTCCTACAATTGGTATCATAACAAGGGCACTCTGAATTGGTGAAACCACAATTCAAGCAATTTTTTTATATATTTTTTTCATTCATTGATTAAGTAGTCTAAATTGGTGCAATCATCTCTTCTGATGACTAGTTCAGTTTTTCAGAATCTCTCGAATTTGGTGCAAACACCACTTGAGCTGGTTTTATTATTTGAGTGTCTTTGTTCCCGCACTACTAATCCAAAACCAAGTCTTGGTATAATCCATTTATTCTTTTCTTTGCAAGATATACGTTTGAATGACCCATCAAGAATGCTACAAAATAGACTATCCACCCCTCTTCTTGGGGGAAGACTTCAGATACTAGAAGGGTCAGATGGAGTATCACTTAAAGACGCAGGTGGAGATGTGGATTATCATCCAAATCGGATACACTACTCTTACGGACAAAGAAGGAGTCCCCTAGCTTGCGAGAAGTGGGACCAACAAACCAAAAGAAGAATAGAGGCTCACGCAAAAGCCACACAAACTCTCCAGTGCAGCCTAACAAAAGAAGAACTCAACCGGGTAGGGTCCTTCAACAGTACAAAAAACTTGTGGAAAAAGCTAATCGAGCTGCAGGAAGGAACCTCTGATACTAAGATAAGTAAGCATGATCTAATTTTAAATAAATTATATAATATTAAAATACAGGAGGGAGAGTCCGCAAGTCAATTACATGCCCTGATCCAAGACCTTATCAATGGTCTAAATGCAATAGGGCAACCCATCGATAACCGGGATATAATAAGGTACGCACTGAAAGAGTTCTCGAGAAATACTTTATGAGCATAAATGGTCGATGCTTATAAGGTATCTAGGGATCTTTCAAAAGTTAAATTAGATGAGCTTTTTATAAAATTTGAATTGCATGAGCAAACTAATGCTACTCAGGTCGAGAAAGGTATCACTCTAATTGCAGGTAAAATTAAAAAGGAGTCAAAGCCTAAATTCTGACCCAAACTCAAATTTGAAGATGAATCGGATTCAGAAGACAATGATGAACTCCACACCAAACTAGTCAACCTAGTTCCAAAACTGCTCAAAAGGAAGAAAAGACTCTCAAAGCATGAGATCAAGAACGTGACCCAAGCAATGAACAAGCCGAAGAACGAAGTAACTTGCTACGGCTGCAATAAGAAGGGTCACTACAAGTCTGAATGTCCAAACGAGAAGAAGTATAAAAATCAACATGGAAGGAAAGCATTGAAAGCCACATGGGATGAATCATCTTCAGAAGATTTTGATGAACAACAAGCCCAAACAAACTTTCTTGCAATACTGGTGCTAGATCAAGTGGTCAAGTCTGAGTTTGAGTCCAAGTCTGAATCCGAGGGAACCATATTGGGTCCCCAAGGAGCAAAGTCTAATCTAACTAATCAAGTCAAACTGAACTAATATTGGGTCCCCAAGGATCAGATTCACTATCTGACTAGATCTTTTAAAGGTCATAATCCAAAGGGAACCATAGTAGTTAACTAATGTGAGTGTTTTTTTTTTTGGTGTAATTTTATGTTCTTGTTACTTTCTAAACTTAGACTAAACCTAGGCTTGATAAGGGAAAAGGTTTGACTGACACTTACCAGGACAGGACAAGATGATAGTAAGTTAGGGAAATTGGGTCTAGGTAGTCAAGTTGGGTAAAGAGTATCCTACTTGGTCTACTTAGCTAAGTGAAACTAACTAAAGCTATCATCACAAAGTTTATCACATAAATTTATCACATCACAAAGTCAAACCTTAGACTAGTTAGTCTTATCCATGAACTTCACCTGCATTTTTTGCATCTCACCAAAGTTTTTCATTAGCAAAACGGGATGATAGATGACAATTATGTAAAAAAGAAACATTAAATAGCAGACTTGCTTCAAAGTAAAGATTTTTTCTCCTTGAAGCTTCAACTATTCTACAAGCAGAAGGGGACCAGAAATATGTTTAGCCTTTTGCCATCGACATCATCTGTTGATTTTTTTTGGAATCGGAGCAAAGTCAAAAACTTGACCCAACAAATCATTTTACAGGCGGAGACGAACATCCCAAAGAAAACTGGAACAGCAAGTTTTAATAAACCAAAAACAGTGAGCTTTGAAATATGAGAGGGTAGGTGGATGAGCAGATCGATCACCTTCGATGAGATCTTTGGCGCGGGAGACGTCGAGGGTGAAGGGCCTCTCCAAGTCGACGTCGTGCCTCACCTTATTGGGGAGCCTGGCCACGAACTCTCCCCTCTGCAGCTTCGGGACCTCCTCCAACAAACGATTAACTATGTATACAATTTCACAAATTAACTTTGTCTTAGAAAGTTATCATTGCTTCGATACCCAAGAAAGCTTTTATATCTCGCCACGGCTTAGAAGCAAAAATCTAAAATATATGCTTAATTGATCGACGGTTAAATTTGAATCTAACTCAAAGTTAATCAAGTTTAGAATTCTAAATTAAAATAATTAAGAATAAAATTGAACAACCATTTCATTTTTTTCCATAGGATTAAGTGATTGATAATCTAAAATGCTGGATTTAAGATCAATTAACTAAACTCAAACCTACAATAATTCATCCAAGTAATTCAATTAACTCAACTTAATTAATTTAATTTACCTTAATAAAATTAATTAATCTACTCTAACTAAATTTAAATTTTAATTAACTCAACTTAATAAATCCTAATTAATTCATCAATAATAAAGTTAATTAAACCTTAATAAATAACACAAAAACCTTAAATAAGTTTAACTTAAAATCTAAATTAATCTAATTTAAATAACTTAACCTAAATTAAATAAAATAAACTAAGTAGGAATGTGCTTAGTAGAATAGAATTTATTTTCAAATTATTATCTCCTACAACTCAGTTTTCAAAATTTATGATTTTTTAAACTTATTTTTCAAATATTTAAAACTTATGTTTTTCAACATAATTTTTTTTTTCAAAACTTATGTTTTCAAAATGTATGTTTTTCATAATTAATAAATTGAAATATGGACTTAGCCTAGGCCTTCCTAATAGAAAGTTTGAACCTATAGATTTAGACAACCTGCATCTCACAAGCACCTTAGAATTAACTTGCTTGTATACTGAGCCACTTAGAATTGTGTGAGATGCACAAGGTTAAAGCTTAGGTTTCAAATGTTTATGTCAGTGCATCACCATAAATCTTGGCTAAAAATACAAATGAACATAGATCAAGTTATGTGTTCCTTCATAATAATTGACTAGCTGGAAACTTACACTTAACCAGACTAATTTAGTGAAAGCTGCTATCTTCTTATAGTTAACTAGTAACAAAAGTTAGGCATACAAATAAGGACAATTTTATAGATGTTCTATTTTAATAAATATGTATTTAATAAACTTAGTCATCATACTTGGACTCTACAGTCTATACACATCTTGTCTACCAAAACAATTAAGTATGGATAGTGTTACTTCTTTCATTATTGCAAGTATTACATCTATAAAGTTTTTCCCAAAAACTTCATGTAAAGTTTTTAAATGTTTTACAACTTGAAAACATTTCTTACTTCCCCACCCCCACCCCCCCCCCCCCCCCCCCCCTCATTAAATGTGTTTTTGATTATGTCAAAGGGGGAGAGTAACCTTAAAGTTAAGGATGAGTGATTTTAAATAACTTCAATGTTAAGATAAGTTTCTCTAAAGTGCAAAATATTTTTTAACATTCTTCATAAAGTGTTTTCCAAAATACAAAACTAAGTTTTTTTTTAAAACTTAGTTTTTATTGAGTGGTCTTCAAACCTTAAAGTTAAAAAGAAAAAAGACCACGTCAAATTTAGGGGGAGAGAAAATGTATGAAATTTTCAAAATATTATCTTAAATTCAAGAGAAGAGATTGAATTAAGGATGAGCATTTTATTCCTTCTTTGATTGGTTACTTTATTCTTTCATTGGAATGTTTTTGAAAAGTATTTTTCATGTAATGTTGATTTAACTTTGAACCAAGTTATCATAATCAAAAAGGGGGAGATTGTTGGTGTAGGAAATACCAGATAATTAAACTTGTATTTTGATCATGGCAATGTATTCAAGTTAAGATTGTGTTGTGTGCTAACAAACTAATCTGAGTGTGCAGGTAGCATAGGAAAGTCCTAGTTGGAAGCTAGACAAAGAAGTCCTAGTCAGTTGAACCAAGCAAGAAATCCTAGTCAGGTAGACCGAGCAAAAAGTCCTAGTCAGGTGGACCAAGCAAGAAGTCTTGGCAGATCAAGGGCATGCACTAGGCGGGAAGTCTAGGCAGGTCAATGAACCAAACGTCTAGCAGATTGATGGATCAGCAAGGATCGGACATCAGAAAAAAGTCTTGGGGGCCAGAGGATCGGATGTTGAGCGGAAGTCCAACCAAGTCTAAAGGACCGAATGGTTGGCAAAAAGGTAACTCTCCTAAGAGGAGTAGGTGATGATGTGTTCCCTTGAAGGAAATAGTAGACGTCGGTCTGACCTAGGATTTCACTAGAAACTCAAAAGTCAAAACTAGACAGTTGCAAAACTGTCCTAACTTGAATTTCTATAGTATATGTATATTGCTAACTTTGTGATACAAGAAATTAAGGAACCAAAAATTCAGGTTCCGAGCACCCCTATTGGATCGGAGCAACCAGACGGTCCAAGTGCCTAAAAGGGATCCAAGCGCCTGGATATCAGCTCTTTGGGCCAACGAAGCAGATGAGGTGGCGCATTACAATTGCCCGGGGACACCTTAGCTTCTAAGCACCCAAAAGGGTTCCAAGCGCCCATAGAAGTATAAGAGGCAACGAAGTCAAGGTTGATCCGACAACCACCACATCAGCATTTCAAGCGTACGGAAGGGATTTAGGTGCTTGGAGATGCTAAGTCGTCAGCTATGATAGCGGAAAACTAACTGACATGAGGGCATCCAGAAGGAGATTCCGACACCTGGATTGGCCTATATAAGTTGTTATGACCGGAACCCTAGATGCAACTTTCATGATCATTCTACGACATTGGTTCACGTGATCTACACTTCCGAGACGCTACTGTGACACTGAGACACTACACCAACAACCGCACACAACCTCTAATGCTTTTGTCGATACCAAGTTGTCTTTCTTTTATTCGTTTTTTGTACTTAATTCATAGAAACGGTAAACCTATTTGTTGGGTCCAAAAGGATGTCCGTATCTCCACAATGGCATGATATTGTCCACTTTGGGCCTAAGCCCTCATGGCTTTGTTCTTAGGCTCTCCCCAAAAGGCCTCATGCCAATGGAGATATCTTCCATCCTTTTAAACCCATGATCATTT
Source organism: Curcuma longa (assembly GCF_044706935.1). Classification (NCBI taxonomy): domain Eukaryota; kingdom Viridiplantae; phylum Streptophyta; class Magnoliopsida; order Zingiberales; family Zingiberaceae; genus Curcuma; species Curcuma longa. The sequence continues at coordinate 2,157,025 of NC_133865.1, read as the reverse complement.
CCATGTGTTATAGATGTGGGACTATGTTTGCACCTTTGCAACCCAACAATCCCCCCCTCAAACAAAGGACCACAGGTCCCCCTCAAAAGGAAAGCCTCCGTTTGATGTCTGAATCCTCGACCCACCAGGACTTCCTGCCCAGCCGCAACCAGGACTTCCTGCCCCTCGGTCCACTCGACCTACTAGGACTTCCTGCCCAGCCGCAACCAGGACTTCATGCCCCTCAGTCTACCCGACCTACTAGGACTTCCTGCCCGGTGTCTGGTCCTTGATTCAAACACGGGAGCCCCCACTTCCTTTGTTTTAAGATTCAACCCACATGGTTAGATCCGGATCATGGCTCATCCGGCGGTTAGTCCGGTGAAGAGCGGCCTCGCTCTGATACCAATTGTTGGGTCCAAAAGAATGTATGTATCTCCACAATAGCATGATATTGTCCACTTTGGGCCTAAGCCCTCATGGCTTTGCTCTTGGGCTCTCCCCAAAAGGCCTTATACCAATGGAGATATCTTCCATCCTTTTAAACTCATGATCTTTTCCATGTGTTATAGATGTGGGACTATGTTTGCACCTTTGCAACCCAACACTATTACCATTTCTATATTATTGCAAAGGCAAGTCTTTTTCTCGTTGTGAGAAAAAGTCACTTGGTGAATTGTCCAATGAAAGCAGCTAAGGACTGTGAGCCTTGGAGTAATACCTAGAGATTGTAAATCAAGTGAAAACAAAAGATGTCATCACTTTACATTCTGGTTTTATCTTCTACTGCGTATTTTGAGCTTGCTAAATGAAGTTTTCAAAAACATACGAAAAAGCGACAAGCGTTATTCACTCTCCTTCCCCCTCCCCTCTAGCGCTCTTTCTGGTCTACACAACTATTGTACTAGACTTTTTCATCTCTAGATCATTTTTGACGAAAAAAAGTTAGTAAAACATTTCATAATTCTTGAACTAAAAACTCAAGAGTTGTAATCAAGTAAATTCTTACCTTGTTATTTTATATTATACTTATATTTTTAACTAATATATATCCTTACTAAAAATAGATATTTTGATTTATTAATTACTATTCACTCCTCCGTCAGTCTAACAATCCAAATCATTTTTACTATACTAATTCATCTTAACAAATAATATTAAAATCAAATCATTTTTCATCGAATTAACCGTTGAAAGTAGGACAAAAGTAGAGGAAAAATATGAAAGTACGAGTCAGAGCCGTGGCAGGATATCTCAGCTCATATCATCGTCGTAGTCGTTTGTGGGTGCCACATCAAACGTCAACTCAGAATCTTCTCGCGTTCTTCTTTAAATCTAATATCTCATGCCTTTACTTCACTTATTTGTAATGTATTTACGATAATCATACGCGTTCACACGTGCCTCTTTGGTCGCCCAATCACTTTCCTCCGACAATTCTTATCGCCTCCAATGGCAACCAATTAATGAATTTATTAATGAATTTTTTGGCAAATTGCGCATTAATGGAAAAAAAAATTTTTACCTACTTTTTTTATTTATACTTGCTCAATTAATTAATTCAATAATGCTAACCAACGATTTAATATAGTTGAAATTTTCACTCTAGAGTCACCTTTATAAAATTTTCACTACAACATAATTTTTTTTTTTTGCAGAAGAAAAAGAAGACATAATAAAGTCCCGATTTAATAATGAAATATCAGCAGACAAAAGATGTTAAAAGGTTGAGTTTTACTGCTACAACTTTCTTCCAACCCCTGAAGATATCTGACTCTTATTAGCCCAATAATTGATGAGTATAAGAATGTAGTCAAGCAATCTCCTACGACTCAATGATCACCAAGAGTTTTTATAGACGTTATCTCCACAACTCTATTATTTTTTCTTTCACTCATATAGATTGGCCTTAAGTTAACTTGGCCTTAAGTTAACTTATTGAGCAGAAGTAGTCACTACAAAAATTAAAACAAATAGCGACGGACGATTTCCGTCGCTATTCGATCGCTAATCGAGCTTAGCGACGGAAATCGTCCGTCGCGAAAAATTCCATCGTTGACGTCACTTTAGCGACGGAATTTAAATTTCCGTCGCTAATTAGAGACAGAAATTTTTTTCCGTCGCTAAAAGTAGCGACGAACTATTATTTCCGTCTCTAAGAATTAGAGACGAAAATTTAAATTCGGTCGCTAATTTTAGAGACGGAATTATAAATTCCGTCTCTAATTAGAGACGGAAATTTAAATTCCGTCGCTAATTTTAGAGACGGAAATATAAATTCCGTCTCTAATTTTTAAAAATAAAAATAAAAAAAGCGGGATCTTCTCTAATTTATCATTCCGTCGCTAATAATTTATTTATTTTATATATTTTAATTTTATTTTTGAATTTCCTGTTTGTATATCAATCAAACAAATATAATAGTAATATATTAATAACCCAATAATAATAAAACAAAATACTAATACAATATTTGAATACACGACATATCAATATATCTGAATACAATATTAATACAATCTGAATACAATAATATCTGAATACAACACAAATCTTTAGATAAACTGATCCTACAAATTAAATACTGTATTCTATATCAAAAACTTATCTAAACAAGTCCAACCAAAAGAGAAGATCATACAAAAAGACAATAAAAATAGGTTAGTAATAATTTAATTATAACAACCTATTTGAAAAATGTGCATTTGAATACAATATCTAAATATAAAAATCTTACAAAAACGAGCCCAACTAAAATAGAAGATCCTACAAAAAGAAAATAAGATAGGTTAGTAATAATGTAATTATAACAACCTATTTCAAAAATAAATCTTTACAAGTAATAACTTAAAAAAATCCTAAGTAATAGAAATACTAACATACCTTGCAGACAGCTATTGATCCACATCAAACACTGAGAACATCAGAACAAACCTCCTTTGCCAATCCAAAATCTGCAAGTTTCACAGAGCCATTCACGTGAACCAATATATTTGCACATTTGATATCTCTAGCACAGTAAGGATATCTATTAAGTTTCTTCTCATAGGATATAGAAAAAAACAAAATAATTAGCACAAGCGGTTCGGAAAGCACAAATATTTGATAATAAATTGACACACTTTACTATATGAAACCATCTTGAAGAATAAATTCATGTAAATGTAAAGAACTTGATCTATGAAAACTGCCGAAACAAGTTATTACCTTGTCTGTCCCATAATACTGAACAATGTTATCATGTTCAAACTGACTCAGCAGCATATACTTACACCTGGAATTCAAATTAAATTTGAATTATGAAAGATTTAAGAAATTTAATAAACAGTTATATGAAAGAATTATGATCCACCCATTTAAACCCATCTGCTCACCTCATAATCCCAACCGAACAATAACTCTAAGCCACAATTCCATTGCTAAACCATAAGCCTAACCAAATAGCTAAGACAACTACAAGAACATTTACCTCAGATTGAAGCCCTAGCTCTCTTTTGATTTGGTTCTTCCTTGCGGCAGCACCACACCAATCCTGATCGGTTCCAAATCACACAACAAGCTGTGAGGCAAAATCAACCAAGATTCAAGGAAATTGAAGGTCGTCCAACTGGTTCAACTAAAAACTGAAGTAATAAACCTAGTTGCCCTTCCCTTACCTCCCGATTTCTTCTTCCTTTGCTTCCTGGCAGCAACTTCCTCAATCTCGGTCGGTCAGCCCTGACGTGGAGGCGGCGGCTGCTCAGCGACAAGGAAAAGCAGCGCCGGACCGCGGTGTTTGCAGGCGGGGCGCGACAGTGGTGGCGGCGGGGCAGATTTGCGACAACGACAACGGCAAGGAGGTGCGGCGGCGTCGAACTAGGCGTGCGGCTAGGGAAAGGAGCTTTGGTCCTTGTGGGGCGGCGGCGGCGACGAGCAGCAAGCGCTAGGGTTCTGCTTCCTTGCGATTTGGCGGCGGCACGGTGAGGCATCGGCCGGCGGCGACGGTGGACGAAGAAGCGAAGAAGTAGAAGAGGGTTTGCGGCGGCGGTACGGCTTCGTCGGCAGATCTGTAGCAGAAGGGGTGCGAGGGAGAGGAGGCGGCGGTGAAGGGCGCGGTGACGTCTGGCGGCGATGGGCGCAGCAACGTCGGGCGACGACAGGGCAGCAGGCGAAGAAGGGAGGAGGAAGAAGCGATGCGGCACGGCAGGGAGATCTCGCCGGTAGCGAGGAGGAAGAGAGGGCTTCTTCTCCGTGCTATGTGCGACGAAGGTGGCGGCGTTGGGCGTCCCTTTCACCTGGCTTCGGCGGAGACGGTGGGAACAGCACCGCGTCGACGCGATGAGGAAGAAAATGAGGAGGGTCTCGCGGCTTGGGGAGGTGGTATTCGCGATTTTAGGGTACAATACCGACCTTTAAATTCCGTCGCTATATTAGCGACGGACGTTTCTATTCCGTCTCTAATTTAGAGACGGAATACAATATTCCGTCGCTAAAGTATTTTTTAATGCAGAAATTAATATTTTCATTTCTATCTAGAGACGGAATATTTAAATCCGTCGCTATAATTAGCGACGGAATATTAATTTCCGTCTCTAATTAGAGACGGAAATTAATTTCCATCTCTAATTAGAGACGGAAATGAATATTCCGTCTCTAATTATAGCGACGGAAATTAATTCCGTCGCTAATTTCGTCGTTATTTCATGAATTTCTTGTAGTGAGTCATTGTGTTGGAATTGATGGCGTCGATAGAGCAGGGTGGATAGTGCAACGGACACTAAAATATAGATTCTTTCGTCATTCACGTACGTCGTGCTCGTCTATAATATGTCACCATGCAACAGAAACTAAAATATAAAACAGAGTATTCAACATTTGAATAATATTTGAATAACATACTCTTTTTATGGTAAAATAGGATATTCAACCTCAATGATTTCGTCAAATCTATCATAGTAATCAAATTCTTTTCTGCAGAAGAATAGTAATCAAATTCAGTATTAGTATTAGTGGTTAATTGATGGGGTGTGTTTTGGTTATTAAATTCTATTTTATTTATTTTTCTTTGTTTTCTTTATTTGTCACTCATACCCTTCAACATTAAAACTTATAATTAACCAAACCCCTAATTATCGCTCAGGTAATATAGTAGAGGTCCGGGTTGTCTCTCATGGACTCAATGATGGAAGTTTACCCAAGACACATGGTGCGGGATTTTATTTGTTATTCGTCCTTATTCATTCCTCACTATCTACAAGCTCCATTTATTCACAATTACCAAAAGAATCCTAAGTATACAAAATTACAATTTAAGATCTGTCATATATCATAATTACAAATCATTTATACAACAACGAGTTATTCTACGTATCACAATGATAACCTATTATATAAATTTCAATCACATAAATTCAACATACAACATACAAACTCCGTTTGTACAACATACACTAACATACAACATACATCATACACCCTACTTTCACTTATTTAACATTACTCAAACAACAATAAACCATACATCCATAAATTACTACAACTCATACAAATGGCCACATAATTACACAATCCTATTCAAAGCATCACAACAACTCAATCCATATGCACATGAATCAAACAATAAAACATTTATTTCAACTGGCTATAATAGCTTCTTACTACCCATTTACACTTACATTAAAACAACTACATTAATAATCAATCCAACAACTAAAACATTAACAAAATCAAATCTAAACAACCACATTCCCAAACAACTTCATGCTAACAAAACCCTAAACAAACATTTGATATACTTTCATTTGATATTCAAATTTGATTCAACACAATAGAACTTCATCAACATCATATCATCAACCGAAACAACTCATCGAAGCGAAACATTCACCTTATCATTCAACACAACCTAAATGAATAGAAGAACATAAATCATGGGGGGTTTTGATTCATTCATGCTAATCGAACAAAGTAAACAAATCAATCAAAAGCTAGGTTAAAAATTAGGGTTAAAAGTTAGGGTTTTAGAGTCTTCCCCAATCGGTACCAAATGAGGAGAAGCAGAGTAAAATGGGACGGTGGAACGGATCAGCACCGAACAAGGGAACATGAAACATTCAGTTGATTTTGTGCCAGCAGGAAGATGAGTTGCACCAGAGCTGTAACGCCCCACAAAAGCCTTTCAATCTTTTATAAATATTGAACATGATTATATGGAGGATAGCTAAGATTATAGAAAATAATCTAGGATAAAATACTAATGGGCTCTTAATGGAGTAGATCCCTAATGGAGGCCTAGTAGAGTTCATCTTAACCTTAATTAGGCTCTAAATACTAAATGAGCTTTTAATGGATAAAACCTTAATGGACCATTAGTAGGATTTATCCTAATGGGTTCTATGGGTTGAATGACTTCAAGATGGGCTTCTCCCTTATGTGGACTTAGCCAATGACAAAAAGAAAAGAAAAATGAGCCTTATATAATGGATAACTTTAGTGGGCTTATTCTCATGTGGGCTTTGCCTAAAATAAAAAGAAAAGAAAGGAGGTGCCAAGGATTGAATCTTGGACCTCAAGGAAGTGGCAAGTCTAGGAAAAGCATGAGTTAGCTACAAGTTCTAGCAAGAATATCTTAATAGAGGCATAAGGGAAAATGTATTTAAAAGTAATGAGACATAGGAGACATCACCCTCCATTTACTATGAAGAAAGGAGTTACAAATACAAATTTGTAACCTCCTTTTCTCTTTATTTCTCTTCCTCACCGAAGTTATGTGCCTTTATTACAAGTGTAATGAGGATTTATGAAAGGAGTTACCAAATGGAGTTGTAACTCCTCTCCACTTCCCTTTATATATCCCATCTCCCTCTCTTTGCTCCTTGGCCGAAAGCCTTGTGAGTTCTCTTTCTTTGTGTTGTGATCGAGAGGTGTTGAAGACCATTCCACTATTCTCTTGTTTGTTTTCGTGGCCGAGAAGTTTGGAGGCTTATTCATCCATAAGACTTCAAGGGGAAGAGCTAAGAGACTTTAGGAGGGGAGATCAAAATCAAGGGGAAGAATTCAAGGATACCAAGGCTTGAACCTCTTGTTTAGGGTATAAGAATATTCTAAACCTATGTAAGTTCCCCTCACCTGCAACATATTTGTTATGTTATGGTTTCATGAATGTTTTCTCATGTGTTATGTTTTGTGTTGCAAAAGCCATGAAGAACCTTTTTGAATGTTTCGGCCAATGCATGATTAAGTATATATGATGATTTTTAAAACCTAATCCATGTTCTATATGCTTGGTAACGTATTTTACATGATCTAGAGTTCTTGTGGTTAGATTCAAAACCAACCAAAGGTAAACCCTAAATGGAACATTCGGCCAAGATAGGTTATGGAACCTAAGGAATGATTTTAAAACCTTAAGATGGCTTAATACATATTAAATAAATTATTTGGTTTATGATGCCATTGAGTAAATTAGCTTTCATGTGTTTAAAGAAACCTAGGGTTTCCATGAAGGTGAGTTTCAGCCCTAGGTCGATGGTCTGGTGTACGGACCTAGTGCTCCTAGGTCGACGGTCTGGTGTACGGACCTAGTGCCCCTAGGTCGATGGTCTGGTATACGGACCTAGTGCCCCTAGGTCTACGGTCTGGTGTACAGATCTAGTAAGGGATGGGCTCCAAGGTGCCCTAGGTCGATGGTCTGGTGTACGGACCTAGTGCCCTAGGTCGACGGTCTGGTGTACGGACCTAGTGCCCCTAGGTCGACGGTCTGGTGTACGGACCTAGTGCCCTAGGTCGACGGTCTGGTGTACGGACCTAGTGCCCCTAGGTCGACGGTCTGGTGTACGGATCTAGTAAGGGATGGGCTTCAAGATGCCCCTAGGCCGATGGTCTAAAGTACGGGCCTAGCAAGATGATGAATGAATGGGTACAAGCCGGGGACATCCAAAAATGATGAAATGATTATGTTTAACTATTATATGATATGTTTTCAAAAAGCATCCTAAATGTTTATGCACATAATTATATGCTTATGAAATGCTAAAGATGAATACATGATTATATGCTTAAGAAATGCTAAGATGAGTTCATGATTATATGCTTATGTCAATGTCATGTTTATGTAAATACCATGTTTATGTAAATGCTAAATGTTTATTAAATGTTATGTTTCATGTGACGATTGGATTTTGTGAGTAGGAAAGGAGCTTACTAAGCCTTGTGCTTATAGATTCTTTCTTATGTTGCAGATCCAAATAGAAGTCACTAAGCTAAGGGAAGTAGCAGGAAAGGGCTGATAAAGATGTGTGTGGTGGTGACTTGGCAGAGATCCTGGCAATCTAATGATTATGAATTTTATAGTGCACGCTTAAATGTCTGGATGTTTTCTATGATTGAATGTTTATGACATGCTAAGAAGTTTCTAACTAGAACTTGATATCTAGACAATACATGCACCTTTAGTTTCATTTGTGAATCACATATGAATTCCTTGCTATGATGGTATGATTTATGTTTCCGCTGCAAAGTTTTAAGGAGTTTTGTATGTGGTCTCTTATGAAATAAATGTAAAAGAGTAACTGTAAGGGCGGGCGTTACAAGAGCAAATAGCTCATGGCGGAGCACGATCGGAGAAGATGAAGGCGATGGGATCCTCAGCCTCTACCATCCCAAGCCCCTGCTGCAAATCGCAGACAAAAGCATCAGAAAATAAAGATTGAAAACTTCCTTACCTGCCCTTTTCCGATGACTAGCGGAGGTCGAAGATGACTGGAGGTCCCCTGTTGCAAATCGCAGACAGGGACTGATTGATTCCCAGCTACAAATCGTCAACAGGGACCGGCTACCACTCGGCTCTTCTGTGGATGCGGAGGACAGTGCTATCACCAATCACCACTCACTAGAACAAATCACTCATAGTGGGCAGAGCGCGGACGATAGGGGAAGGGAAGAAGCATCTTGCTGGAGCTCACGGGGAAGCGCTTCTGCAGTGGCGTCGATGCTTGTCGACCGAAGTTGCCGCCACCTCTGCTTTGGACCAATCGGAAAAGATCATGGAGTAGAAGGAAGGAGATAAAAGGTGGTAGAGGGATGGCGATGGATGGGATGGATGAGCTCGACTGTGAATCACGATGGAGAAGAAACGAGAAGCTACAGGAATCGCAACCGAACCCACCTTTGCTTGTGAACCAAAATCGGATTATAAGCCGACACTGAACCAACTTGATCTTGTTTTGAACTGGCTGAGATGAACCAGATTTGAACCCATTTCAATTGAACCTGATTTGAACCAATTTGAACCAAAGCTGAACCCAAGTTGAGCCATAACTAATTTTTGAACCTGGTCGAGTCAAATTGAATCCATTTTGAATCGGACTCGAACCAGGATTGATTTTTCTCAAAATTGGACCTCCAAATATTGTTGTCTTCATTCTAATTTCCTGTAAAATAAAATATAATAAATTAATATCCATAAATTACCTTAAATTAATAAGAAATTGAATGAAGATGTGAAATTAATCCAAGATATAGAAATAAGCTAAAAATCCAATTTATGACATGAAATATGATCAAATCAGTCCAATATAACCTTAATTAACCCTGTCAAAATGCTATTTATCATTGATCCTTTTACTTAAACACCTGAATTAGAGGACATTGTATGTGAATCACCTTGTGCTATGTGAAATTTGAAACCATTCACCTTTAAAGACTCTTATATTTTGGAGAGGTCTTGATGTAATATTCTTTATCCTTTCATCTTATACAATTGAAAATCTATAATCCTTCATCTTAAAAAGTAGTTATGATATAAATTGATTATTACATACATATCGTGAAAAATTCTCTAACTTACATAGATTTCAAACCAAATGCAAATTTTGTCTCTATGTTTTCTCTATCTCACTTGCACCTATTGATAGATTTTGTAGTTGTAGTTGTTGTTCGTACAAACTATGAAGAAACATAATTTTAAAAATTTTGGCATGACAAACAAACATAATGGGATAAATATTTCAATGTAGAAGTTAACTCACTTTAAGTAGGGTTTGATTTTGTCACAGTTTAGGAGTATGACAGATGCACCCATTGTCTTATCAGAAAATTTGAAAATAGAAAGCATCTCTGAGTTTATCGGTTGAGTATCATTAGAATTTCAAGAACACTTATGATGTCTAATTTTCACATTATCAGCAAAATAAAATAAGCAGCATGAAGATGCTTCTTCAACCAGATAAGCATTAAATATTAAACCATCAACTCTTGCTTTGTTACAAATATTATTCTTTAATTTCCTAAAAGATCATTCAAATGGATATATCCATCTGTACTATACAGTACTAGCTAGTCGTGGCTCATAAGATAAATGAATTGGTAGATGTTCTATTGAATCAAAAAAAAATAAGTGGAAAATGTGCTCAAGTTTATAGAGTATAAGAGGTATTTCAGTTTCAAGCTGAAGCATCTCCATTGTCATAATAACCCTTGATGTCAAATTTTTGAAAAACAAAAAACTCAATTTTATAAGTGCTCGAACATTATTATGAAGTAAATCATGGAAGATGATTGGAATAACCTTTGCATGAACATGTGACAGTCATGAATCTTCATTCCAAACATTTTAATTTGTTAATATCTACACATCGAGTCATATTCGAGGCATACCCATCAAGGAATTTAACTTTTTTAACTAATTGCATAATATCTACTTACTTTCTTTGTCCAATATATAGCAAGCCTTTAAAAATTTACCATTGTTTCATTTTGATGCAACTCAAGCATGCTAACTAATTGTTTTAATTTTTCATGTGATTTTATTATATCTTTAGTTATACCATTCACTTATTTTTATAAAACTTATTTTGTTTATCAAAGTAGACAGCGGAAATTAAAGAGAAAATAAAATAAAAATGCATTTCTTTCTTACTTGGTTCATAGTCTACGATTGCTACTTCAAGGTCAACAATCATTGAACACTTCCAATGGGCAATATACAAATCTCCTCCATCTCAAAAAGAAGGAGGTTTGCCTTTTACAAAAGATATGGATCGGTAATAGACTTTGCCGATCCTTTTCAAAAGAAAGGTTCCTAGATCCCTTCTGTAACACCCCGATTATTTCTCCCTATTTTTAGGGATTTTAATTAGATTTAAAATTCTAATAAAAGTACTTTAGTTAAACAATAGAAGAGAGTTTAATAAAATAAAATGGATAAAAAGGTTTGTCTCGCGAAGACGAATCCAACAAAACTTGTTTGGATCAAATCGGAGGTCGTTTGGTTAGTAAACCAAGTGAACCAAAATTGAACCCGGTTCGGTTCAATCGTTATAATGGGATTTAGCCGGTAGTTTAGATTTAATCGGGTAGAGTTACTGTGCACTCCTCGTTATAACTGCACCGCCCCAACCTCCTCACCGCGCGACCCTTTCCCTTCCTCGCGCAGACTGCGTCGGCCCCGAATCCGTCAGCGCGACCACGCCCGCCGCCGCCCGCGTCCGCCGGCAGAAAATTCGGAACGGCGAGGGCTTTATAAGAGGGCCGAACCCTAGCCAACCCTCAGCTGCCGCGCCTCTTCGCCCACGCGACCCGCACCCAGCTGAGACGCCCTCCGCTCCTCTCCCTGTTCGCGTTCCACCGCCACCTCTGCCCTAGACGAACGCCGACCATGGTGAAGAGAAGGAAGATAAGTGAGGATGAGAGCGGAAACCCTAGCCGACCCTTAACCTTTCTCCTCTGTTCAACGCCCTGCACTGCCGCCGCCGCTTCTACTCTGCTGTCTGTCGACGCCGCCAACGCCGCCTCTGTCAACCGCCGACCGCCGATTGCCGCCCGACGCCGCACGCCACCGCCTGCGACGCCCCTGCCCGGCCGCTGCTCTGCCGCCAGGATACCTCTCCCGACGCCGCCATCCCTGTTTCGAGTGAAGAAGACGAAGCAGAGCAGATTTTCGATTAACAAATCAATTAATTAAGGTAAGGAATTAATTGAAGGTTTATGTGGTAATTAATCTAGGTTAATTAGATTATTAATCTATGTTCTTTAGGTTAATAATTAGTTAAATAGTTAATAGTTAGTAACTAATTATCTTAATAAGTTTAGCAAGCAATTAGTAATTAGATAATTAATTAGTTTAATTAATTAATTAATTGATGTTAATCAGATGATTAATTGAGTTAATTGGATAAGTTTGATTAATTAAGATTATTAGATGATCAATTGATTAGCTTATCAATTACGGTTTGATTTTATAATGGATAGTTGATAACTCAGTTTAATGATGATTGATCTGTTTAATTACATATTAAGTAGTAATTAATAGGTTGATTAGTAATTAATTAGAAATAAGTAGTTTTATGAATTTCTTAATTAATTGGTTTAAATAGCAAGTATATGGTAAGTTAGATAATGGATAGTAGTTAGTTAATTAGGGTTAATCAAGTTAATATTGAGGTTTCATCAGTTAATTAGATAAATTGAAAATGATTAGTTAGATTGAGATAGGATTAACTCTTTACCCGGTTGAGTGATGAGGCTAGGATAATTTTATCATTATGGTTAAGTTATAGTTATGATTGTTGCTAGGTCACGAGGAGAAAGCACTAAGAGCACCTCGGAGGAAGAGCTCCGATTTCACAAACCTTAGCGTTAAAACCCTAGTGAGCGGACAAGGTAAGTACATCTCTCACCTGCAGTATGAGTAGTTCCGTTATTTTGTTAAAGCATATGCATGATTTTGTTAAAGCATAGGTAAATGATAGAATTGCATGATATAAGTAACAAGGGTCGCTCAATTGATGCCAACATCGCTCAACATCATCTACCATATATGCACAGAATTATTTATTATTCTAAAAATTTTAATTTTCAATTATGTCTTGTACACTGTTATATCCTATATTTGAATGTGTGTGTTGTAATAAATAATTTTAATTATTTATTTATTTCTACTGTGTATGTTTTAAAACGTGTAAACACGCGCATTACATCGGGACGATCCCAACAACCCGACCTTGCAAGAGCGACAAAAAATTAAAGAAGGCTCTGGTGTACAATTCTGCAACCGAAGCTGAGCTAGTGAAGAAATGGAAGCTAGCCCACCCTTCGGAGGGGCCACTTCCGCAAACCCTTCTTCTTAGGGTTGTCCTCCTGAGGCGAGAGACAAAGGCAAGCAAAGAGTTGTTGATCATCCGACGACGCTGACTCCAACCAATGTTGGTGTCCCCTCGGCGCCTGAGCCTCTTTCGGTGCCTTCGGTTGAGGTTTCCCAACACAATGTAGCTTCACTTACAATGCCTTCGGCTCCTGCATTGAGGCCCATCCAACCGAAGAATTATCGATGTGAGGAAAGACCTAGGGGTCTAGTGAGTCAGCATCTGACCGCCTACGGATATACCAAACGTAGGTTGTACTAAAGATAGGTCTTTTGGACCTAAGTTAGAATATGTTAGAGTCTTTTTTGAAGGTATGGTTGTGTCTGTATGTAGGACTTGTTGTTTTAATTTACTAATCATACGTGTCTTTTACTACAGGCTAAGATAGAGCATAAATCCCTGCATGGTCGGCCCCTTCATCTGGTGAAGCAACATTGAAAGATGGAGTCACAAATAAAAGAGTTGAAGGGGCAATAGGGGCAACCTACATCCTCCGAAGGAGAACTCAAGGCAGCTCAGCAAGCGACCGACGTGGCTAAAATAGAGCAAGCCATCGCGAGAAAGCCGAGCTAGAAACTGAGAAGTGGTGCAAAAGTGCCAAAGGTCATTCAGGCAGGGTGCAAGAGCTAGAGCAAGAGTTGGTTCAAGCACAAACGACCATCAAGACTGGGGAAGAAAAGGGGCAACAAACCCAAGAGGAGTTGCTTTGGGCTAAACATGCGTTAGCATTACAGGATGTGAAGGTAGCCACCCTTAAGGGCCAGCATATTCAACTACAAGTTGACCTCCGTGCCACGGATCTGGACAAAGAGTGATTGGAGGTATCGCTGGTTGAAGTGAGGGCGAAGGAGGCCAAGCTGGGTCCCGAGCTGGAGATGACCCGAGCATCGTTAGAGGTGGCTAAGGTAGAGCTAGTGAATTACACTACAACAAGAAAAACAGTCATAGACATCGGTTTTCCACCGATGTCTATGAGAAAATCGACCGATGTCTATGAAGGCGATGTAAAAGGTCTGACATTTTAGACATCGGTTTATAACCGATGTAGTATCAATTAACAACATCGGTTTGTAACCGATGTAGTACCGATGTAGTATCATGCAAAGACATCGGTTCTGCAACGGTGAAAAACCGATATAATATCTGTTTAACATCAATTTTAGCAACGATTTTCGACCGATGTAATATCACTCAACGACATCGGTTCTGCAACGGTGTAAAACTGATGTAATATCTGTTTAACATCAATTTTAACAACGGTTTTCGACCGATGTAATATCACTTAACGACAACGCTTCCAAACCGATGTCATTGAATCTAAAACTGTTGTAATAACACTTATTTTTTTATGTTGTTTGTAAATTATGATCGAGCAAGAGTACAAAAATATTATAAATTCACACAACAAATCACAAATAGAAAAGCACCGATATATTTAATCACCTCAATATTTACAAATAACCAAAAGTAACTAACACAAATATTATTCTTGCAACATATTACACATTCCCTCAGCGTTTTCATCCCCAGAAGGATCACCTTCAGCCCCATCGTCCTCTTCCTGGTCTTCGTCATCTTGTTCATCATCATCCTCTTCGTCCTCATCTGAATCACCATCATCCTTGTTAAAGACAGCAGTGCCCCACAGCGGATGCATGCAACACCAGCACCAAACAAAGGATGGAATTGGAGGGGAAAAGGAGTATTAGAACAGTAAATAATAATGTTAAAGAGTAAGCAAGATAAAGCCACCTGCTATAATCAGTTGAAGGTATTTATATGCCTTAGCATAAAAAAAATCCAAATGATTGGTTAGAAACTGAATATGCAGGAAACAACTAGTGTACCTAAGAGATGTGCATCTTCTTTTTGAGAAAATTGCAACATTTGGTTCCTCCATGGCACATTCCTACAGGAATAGACATTCTCAATTAGTTTTATCCTGATAAAGAATCTAAAATAGTAGAAAGAAGTTTAGAAGCTTATTGATCCATGCTTTTACATATCAAGCAACTAAAGAAGATATCATATGCACAACAGGTAGACAGTTCAAGAATCAATGTCATTAAACATACTAAAGGATGAAGATATACAAGTCTTTCATGAAACAAATATCCTCTAAAAGAATAAATCAAGCCAGACTTAGTTATACATTTTTATATGACCTGCTTTCTGTTAATGTTATAACAACAGTAACCATTATCAATTAAAGAAGAAAATGTAAACTTTTACAAATAAGATCCTAAAGCGTAAATTTCAGTCAAAAAACAAAACTGTGTTTTAGTACTTGCATTAAATTTTAAGCCAAATAATACATTTATAGAAAATCACCTGTGGAAACATAGAAAATACTAATAGAAAGTAAATGATGCCACCAATGAAATCAAATTGCCAGTTCTTCCTTCTGAACTTCAAAATATTGCCCAATGCAATCTGTGGTCATGTTTGCCAAAAAAAGATGCATGAGAATCAAGACTAATTAGAGAAGATGAAAGGAAGTCGAAAGAAAAATGTACATTAAAGCAATCGGACAGATAAATGTTAATAATAAAAAATTATAAATTTATAAAAAGAAATGGGCTACTACAGACAAAGAGCAAAGGCATTGTCAGACTTACCCTACTAGAATCATCATAAGAAGGATAAGTGGCTTTGCTTTCATAATAACTTCCATAAAAGTTATTGAACTCTCTGAAGACATGTGTAGGATGCAAAAAGGCTCCACCACAACCATTTACAAGCAAATGTTCCACATAAACAGGTTTGTCTGATGGAACGGAAGAATGGCGCATATAATGGTGTAAATCTCCAGCCACAAACCGGTTTTAACACCAAATCTAGAACACATCCTTAATAATTCGATCATGCTCAAAGAATAGTTTAACTAGGTCAAGATTATACCTCGGATTAATTGAGATGCCCTAGAATTCTTCCCCTAACAACCGCTCAACTTGATTTTGTCCACTGCCGGCCAAAAATCCAAATCCTACAAATCTCAGCTTCAAGGTTTAACATACAAATTCATGAAATCCGGACAAATCCGTAAGAACCGATCTAACCAGATTCAAGACTTACCCATGTTAGAAGCCATAAAATCCTAAATTCAGCTTTGATTAGCAGCTTGGGGAAGGAGGGAGGTGGCTTGAACCGAAGCCTTGGACGACTGAGCTCGTAAGGCTTCCTTTGCCCGATCTAGATTAAGAGAGAAATCGTCTGATCGGAGAAGAAGGGAAGAAAGGGGGTTGGCTTCGGGCGGTGACTCAGTTCCAGGGAGAACGGCGACGGCGGTGGCGAAGGGCGAGTAACCGGCGAAGGAACGCGGCTAATGACGAATGGCGAAGGGCAGCAGAGGCGAATCGCGAGGGATTAGCGGCGGAGGCGGTAAGGAGGTTTTAGAGAATCGGCACGAATAGGTTGGGCGGCGGGATAGGGTATAAGGAAATAATGAAAAATTTATCATTATTATAAATAGATTAATATAATATTTTAATTAAAAATTTAATCTTTTTAATAATATATCCTCTTCTACAAAAGGTGGATCCGCCACCTTAGCGGCCCCACACGGTCGGCCCCACGACCATCTGTGAGGAGGTAAATCGAGAAAGTGCAGTTGGTTACGACGCAGGAGGGTAGATTCGAACCCTTGCCCTCTTCTACAAGTCTGCTACGTCGTAACCAACTCACCTATGCCTCGGAGGCTTTTTTAATAATATACCCGCTCTATACAAAACGATGAATAGATTTTGATATTAATACATATCATTAAGCATTATTTATAATTATATTTTAAATTAAATATCATTAAAAAATATGATAAATCATATTTCTAATATCAAAATAAATTGATAAAAGTAAAAGATACAAAAGGTATTTGATATAAATATCAAAATAAAATTTAAATATACCAATAATTAAAATAGATTGCACTTAATATTTTTATATTATGATTTAATTTTTCATTAATATAATTCATTATCATAAATAATTTAATATGCTATTTTAATATTTAAAAGGGCAAGCGCGCAGTGGTTAAGTCGGCCGGGCGTAGGGAATTGGAAGCGCGGGTCTAGGGGTTTTAGAAGCGCGTAGTGGAAGAAATATTTGGAGGGAGAGAGGGAAAGAAAAAATGAAAATATACAACGGTTTTAAATTGTTGTTATAGCTTCTAAAACCGTTGTTGAAAGCGCAAATAGACAACGATTTTAAATTATTGTTATAGCTTCCAAAATCCGTTGTTGAAAGCGCACATAGACAACGGTTTTCAAACCGTTGTCATAGTCTTCAAAAACCGTTGTTAAAAACGCACATAGACAACGATTTTAAAACCGTTGTTGTATCCTCCAAAAACTGTTGTCGTAGTCTCCAATCAACCTCTCAAAGACATCGATTTTTGTTAAAACCGTTGTAAAAAAGTAAAAGACATCGGTTTTGCCATAAAACCGATGTCTTTTGAGTGTTGTTAAAGACTGATTTTCTTGTAGTGCAACAACAAACTTTCTTGGCATCCTTAGAGTTCTATGACCTTCTAGCACAGTGGTCGAGCGCGATGCTAAAGCACAGGTTCAATGGGGCCATCCATTAGTTCTTCAAATCTAAACTCATCTCTCAGGGGAGAGACCTCAACTTCTTGGATGTGAAACAAGTCTAGGATGACCTGCCAGACTCAGAGAAAGGCGATGCTACACCGGACTTAGGGAGAACTGACTAGGTCGATCTGCGGAACACTTACCCTTCTTGTTATGTTTTTCGATTTCTGTTGTTTGTTTGTTTTGTTGCAATGTACTTTTGTAACTCAAGGAGAATTCTAATGAAAAGTCTCTCTTTTTTGCCTACATGTTTGTGTTTGTGTGTCTTTATCTATCCATACAGCATCTTAGTGTTCTTAGAGGTAGGGTGAGTTTTGTTAAGGTAATGAGTCGACCTACTGCCGAGGTCTTTGAAGGGAGGTCGAGCTCTACCACCATTCGAGGTTAGCGACTACGCTTCAAGTGCCGATAGGTGGAATTATTAGGGCACACTGACCCCGACTTCTTGGTGCAAAAATTGAGAGGGGCTTAAGTTTCGAGAAAAAGAACAAGTCTAGGTAGAACTACGTCTTGAGGGAGATTGAGGGAGTTGTAAGTGTTAGGATCATCCCGGTGCAATGCACGTGTTTACACGTTTCACAAACGTGCACAGCGAAAATATATAAATAATTAAACTAATTATTATCACAACACACACATGTAAAATATGAAATAACATGAATAAGGCATGGTAAGAAATTAAATTTTTATAGAATAGTAAATATTCTACGCGTACCTTATTGATTTTTTTCTGATGAAAGGTAAATAGATATCATCAAAGAAAAACTGCACAACCATACAGGAGCTCCTATGACGTCAGCCCATATCATGTCTGACGAACTGTCAGATCTGAGCATCTGCCAAAGGTATGCTGTACATGTGCTCTCATGAATACTATGCTCATCTACCTCGCACTCTACTCATGTGTACAAATAACCAAACCAATCTCTAATCATCCTCAGGTAGTAGTGCCACCCTCAGGAAGGGTGAGGGTAGCCCTCCTCTATCAACTCGTGAAGCGTCATCCATCAACCAGTGCCACGACCCAGTGTGTCGCAGCTCCGTCTATGTCCATACCATCATCCGCACGTGACATATGTCCGTCAGCTGCCGCCTGCCGCCATCCTCAAAAAGTGTTGTAGCTGCTCATGATGTCGCCATGTCAACTGCAGGCAATAACAGGTGGCGCCAGCCGCCATCCTCTAGAAGTACTGCAGCTCCTCACGATGTCGCCATATCAGCTGCTGGCATCAGCAAGTATCTCCAGCCGCCATCCTCGGGAAGTGCTATGACAACTCATGAAGTCGCAGCATCATCTGCCTCTATCAGCCTGTGCCTCAGTACGCCACCAGCTCCAGCCGCCTCCATATGCTCAACGTCAGCGCCAGCCTCCATCAGCTGCATCACAGTACTCAGCCATCTCTAGCCACATCCACCAGCTCATCATCTCATGATCGCCTCCAGCAACTCCAGCCGCCTCCATATGCTCAACGCGTACCTTATTGATGACGTTGAGTGAAGTTGGCATCAATCGAGTGATCCTTGTCGAAGTCCCACCTCTACTGGTGATCCACGTCAAGCTCTCGTTCGGACGACTTCCAAAGTCATGAGTCATATCATTGTCTTCGATACTAGCCGATGATTAATGACAATCAATTCGAGAGAAAACCTTATTCCTGAAAATACGCAGCAATGTTTGTCGCGATCATTTTTTGGGGTTTTCTAACTATCATCGACAATCGTATTTCAGGTATAGTTTTTGATGGTCTGTCAATTTAGGACAAATAGTCAAAAATTTTCTGATGTTGATGGAACGTTCTCCAGAAACTTCATAAGTTTCCACGAATGATAAATCTCAGCTACCACCTAGAACAACTCTGGCAGCAATCTGTTAGCTAGAAACTATTTCCTGTGTAGGAGGTTGCCTATGGTGATCGATGTTACATTTGTCCACATGGTCGAACAAAGACGGGTTTCCTCTATGCTCTGCCTTCACCGCGGTTGACTGCGTCGGTGGAGCAGTCAGAGGAAACGGGCAGAGCAGCCAGAGGCCACAACTCGCAATCTCCCCTATTTCTTGCCCTATTTTATCGTGGACGATTGGGACTCTTCTTTCACTGATGGATGCCGCGAGGAAGAGGGGAGGAGGCATTCGTAGATGGTGGCTATTCGGTTCGGCGATGCCCTCGCGCGGATAGGAGGTGTGACGGCGGTGCGACACGAGAAGAAGAAGGCCCTCAGTAGAAAATCATGAACCTTGTTTTATTGAGGAACTATAGTGTCTTTTCCATGATTAGGGGTTTTTTCTCTTTTATTTTCGAGTGACAACAGAAAAAACCAGAAAGAAAAAAAACTAAAAAACCTAAACTGGGCTGAACCAGGTTCAACTGAACTGGCACTGTAGCAAACCAAATTGGTTTTAATGTAGTTCAAAACTAAATCACTTGGTTCACTAATCAAACGACCTCTGATTTAACCCAAACTTATTTTGTTCATTTCGTCTTCACAAGACAAAGCTTCTCATCTCTCTCATTTTGTCAAAACATCTTCTATCATGAACCAAATCAAGTTGGTTCAATTTGATTCAAAATTGAATCATTTGGTTCAATAACCAGACAACCTGTGATTTGAATGAAATCAGTTTCATTTATTTCATCTTCATAAGATGAATTCCATCATTTTATCCTTTGTCTGGTCCAACCAGACTTTATCTCTCTCGATCTGAGAATCCAATTCTCAAATTCATTTTAAGTCCTTCGAAGAACTTATAGTACGTGTGACCCAATAGACTCTCAGTTATGTTGGTCATCCGTAATTAACCATTAATTATGGAACGATCATGAGTAACACCTAGTAGTACATCATGATTCTCAATTGATCAAAAAATCAATGATTGATCTCAGAACATTTCTAAACCCTTTAGCAGCTATAATGAGACATGTCTCGTTCCTTTAACCGCCTTATATCCGCTTGGTTTAGGATATAGTCTATGTGTGTCAGTCCCTACTAGACTGACTACGTCACACCTAGCTCAAGATAACTTTTTTGTCCTGTAGATTCAAGTTACTTGTATATGTATCCAAGAGTGTCTTACTCTTGACATGTAATATTTTGGCCAAAGACTTTTAGTAACAATCTTAACAAGCAGCTACAGTGTATACATCTTCTTTTCCAAGGAGAAGTGGATCCTCTATGGACTATTCAAACACATTCGGATACTTCAACTTATACCCAATCATCCTGGGTCCACACCTTCTCAGAGATATTTGTTTAAAATGTCAAAGTATAATTCTCCATGCCAAAGGTGACTTGAATATCGCAAGTCAAAGAAAACTCATATTTAAGCTGCATTGAGATCTTCATTGATATATGTATAAAACCATATGAAGTTTCGTAACAGGTCACTCCATTGAATTGGTTACCTTTAACCAGTATCCACGTTTAACTCTCAACATCCAATGTCTCCAGCCAGCGAAATCAGGTGCTTGGCTAACCAAGGAGTTCAAAACGTGCTAGTTTCAATAGAATCGATGATGTCCGTACTCATCAATTCCTTGACTAGGGATAATTTTAATACATTGATAATTGCACATATAGAGATGGTCACTAGTATTAGTAGAAGCCCCCTAGAGCCAATTATGTGATGATTGACTAAGGACTTTTTGTATCATATTCTATTATTAATAAAGGTATGATTTTTTGGTTATTATGCTTACTTTGTATTTGTACCAAATAACTAAGTATAATAATGTCCATGGGTAGCAAGTTCTAATCTATATCATATCGATTGTTTGAATCGATAGTAAGATGATATAGAGCACACTACTCTTAATCATTCCTAGTTAAGCATTAATATTCAGGGATGATATTAATGCGCTGAGACTAGCATGTAGATCAACTAGATGACTTGATCTCACAAGTCATGGATATGAGATATCGAGTTGACACATGGGTATACATTAGAGAATGTATACTGAATTGACCCGCCATGAGAAAGTTTCATGGATCGTTACATGAGTGTCATAAACTTTCTCATGTGACTATTGGTATGAATAGTCCTTAGACCTGAAGTCACTACGGTTTCCTACATAAGGAGTTATGTACTTTGGTATCGTCAAACATCACCCGTAACAGGGTGGACTATAAAGGCGATCACTGGGTATGTAACAAATTATGCGGAGGAATGTGAGTGATGCAGATGGGATCTATCCCTCTTATATAACAGGAGTAATATCTTATGGCCTCTTGATAGAGTAGGACCACGAAATGCATGACCATGCTTAAATAAGTCAACATGAGATATTGAGCACAATTGTTTGAGTGAGTCTACTTAGGGATCAAGAAACATAAA
>NC_133865.1:2127901-2134909 GCF_044706935.1 Curcuma longa | reverse complement strand
CCTCTTGGCAAATGGTGAAGTCCCGGAGGCGCGGCCTCTTGGCATTTTCATAGTGGAATCGTCGGCGGTGTGTGTGGATCCTTGGACTAGTCACCTCGTTGAGGTGGATACCAAGTAAATAACCAGGTTAGCGTTTGATCTTTTTCTTTCTTATTATTATTTGCTTCTGCTAACTATCTCGCAGAGAAAGATCGAAAAATCGCTATTCACCCCCTCTAGCGAACGCACCGATCCCAACAAGTGGTATCAGAGCAGGTTACCTTCGGAAGAACCAACGCTCAACCGAAATCATTTATGGCGTTTCAAGAGGGATACAGCACCGCACGACCACCCTACTTCGATGGCAACGACTTCGCGTATTGGAAAGGTAGGATGGAATACTATTTAATGAATAACATTGAAAATTGGTTTAGTGTTGTAGATGGGTTCGAAAAACCCAAGGATGCATCCGGAACATCTCTACCTACCAAGGAATGGTCGAAGGATATATGCAAGAAGGCTCAAGCAAATGCAAAAGCCACAACCACTTTGCAATGCGGGCTTTCAAAAGAGCAACTGAGCAAGGTCGGTCCATTCAACTCGGCCAAGGAACTTTGGGAAAAGCTCATCGAATTGAATGAAGGCTCAAGCGAATCGAGACGAGCCAAGAGGGATCTCTTGGTTGGACAACTACAAACCTTCACGATGAAGCCAAATGAGACGGTAAGCCAGATGCATGGGCGCTTCAAGGAAATTGTGAACGGTCTCCACGTCATAGGTGAGAAAATCGACAACCGCGATTTAGTGAGGTATGTACTTCAAGCATTCCCCCGATCTACCTTATGGGCATCAATGGTAGATGCTTATAAAGTATCTAGAGATCTTTCAGTCATTAAACTAGATGAACTATTTTGTGAATTTGAACTACATGAACAAGCTAATGGGTCTTCCAAAGAGAAAGGTATTGCTTTGATTGTAGAAAAGAAGAAGAAGAGGGAAAAGAAGGAGGAGTCCTCATCCGAGTCCGATCGGGAGTCTTCGGATAGCGACGAGGAGATGTCGGCCAAAGAAATAGCTCACTACGTCAAGAAAATGATGGGAAGAACAAGAAGATTCACAAGGAGGGATGTAAAGAAGATGTTTACATCATCAAGAGGTAAATCTCAAAGTTTCAACTATAACCCTAATGTAACTTGTTATGTATGCAATAAGAAAGGGCACGTCAAGAAAAAAGAAGGAGAAAAAGAAGAAGGAAGTCATGGTGGCCCAAGCCACATGGGATACATCGAGTAGCGACTCATCGGATGATGAAGAGCTATGCCACATCACTAGACACATGGCACTAATGGGATGTGAAAGTGACCAAGACACCTCAAGTGAGGAGGAAGAATCAAATAGCGACGAATCTTCATCAAGTGAAGATGAGGTAATGGATTCTGCCAAAGTAAATTTTCTTTATAGAACTATTGCTTATTTTAAAAATGCTTTGGATAAATCGAAGTCTAAGGTTAAGGCATTAAAGGAGGAACTTAGGACAATTAGGAACAATGCATGTGAATCTAGTTACTCTAGTGAAATTAATGAAGAAAATGCTAAGTTAAAGGATGAAGTAGTTGAATTAAGAAATTGTTTAGAAAAATTTTCAAATGGGTCAAAATACCTTGATATGATCCTAAACAGTCAAAGAGCAATTTACAATAAGGCCGGAATAGGATACAAGCCTAAAGAGTTTATCTATATTTCTCTAGTAGGAAGACAAGGGTCACCCAACAAACCAATCACTGAGGGTAAAATAAGACAAGCATGGATCCCTAAGAAATATTTGTTGATGCAGTTTATCCCGATTGTTGTTTTGATGTTGACACAGATTTAAGTTAGTCGACTGATTTTGCCCTTAGTCGACTGATGTGGTCGATCAGTCGAGTCATCTACTTTCTGCTTGCTCGGAGTTGATGACAGTCGACTGATGAACACATCCAGTCGAGTCCATCACCTTCAGTCGACTGATATGAAGCTCTAGTCGAGTTGTTATACCTTCTGATTGGTATCAGTCGACTGGCTTTCAAGGTCAGTCGACTAATCACCAGAAATGGCTCGACTGGAGTTAAATCCAGTCGACTGATGAGGCGTATCAGATGTAATAACTTAGTGCCAGTCGACTGATCTTACCACATCAGTCGACTATCACTTGTGAAAAATGGAGTTGGAGAGGGCTTGGGAGCTCGTTCTCCGGACTAGGTCAGAGAGGGCTCGGGAGCTCGTTCTCTGGACCAGATGTAGTCAGAGAGGGCTCGGGAGCTCGTTCTCCAGAACTAGGTCAGAGAGGGCTCGGGAGCTCGTTCTCTGGACCAGATGGAGTCGGAGAGGGCTCGGGAGCTCGTTCTCTGGACTAGGTCAGAGAGGGGCTCGGGAGCTCGTTCTCTGTACCAGATTAGGTCAGAGAGGGCTCGGTAGCTCGTTCTCTGTACCCGATGAAGTCAGAGAGGGCTCGATAGCTCGTTCTCTTAGGTCAGAGAGGGCTCGGTAGCTCGTTCTCTGTACCGGAGAAGGTTGGTAGCTTGTCTCCGGACCGGATCATTGTCAGAGGAGGCTTGAGAGCCTGTTCTCTGAATACATGGTCCATTGTGGTTGGCTCGGGTGAGACACGAGTGGACCAGGTGATCAGATTGTATGAGAATCGAATTCACTTCAGTGTAATCGGTGGGTGGATCGATTAACCAATGGCTAAGATGGTTAGTCGATCACCGGATCGATTACAGAGCATTCTGTGAGAAATTGGATATCCCACAGAACCCATAATAATCGATTGCTTGATCGATTATGAACAAGTGTAATCGATCACTTGATCGATTACAGGGTTTTCTGAGAAACCAGGTTACGACACTTAATCGATCACGTGATCGATTATATGGAGTTTTAATCGATCGTCTGATCGATTAAGTCACGCTGGAATCGATTACAAGGGTGGTAATCGATTCCACTCTCTCTTAATCGATGTCTTGATCGATTATGGCTATAATGTTCTATTTCTGATCTTCTGATCTCTTTGATTTTCTTTGATTCTTCTGCTGATTTGTTGCTGATGTTTGCTCTGAGTTTGCAGATATTCAAATTCAAATAAAGGAATAATGAGGAGAGTCAAGGATTGGCTTTCCATTTTACCAGGTTTGTTTGATAGCCAATTTCTGGATAAACGGCTACTGGCACGACGACTGAACTCACCTGGCTGGCAACTGGAGAGGATGACTTCAGTGGGCCGGAGGGCTCAGAGGGGCTCAGTGGGTTCAGTAGGCGTGGGTGCATGAGCAAAAGAGAGGAAGATAAAAGAAGAGGATGAAGAAGTAGAGAGCAATTCAAGAAAACTGTGAATCTGTGAATTGTGCACTCTCTACTTGCGTTCATTGCTCTTGCTTGAGTTCACTGCCTGAGGTGCTGCAAGGTGTTGGTGTTCTTGCTCTCGGGTGAATCCTCTGATCTTCTGTTGGTGTTGTGGTTGGTTAAGTTGAGGCAATCGTTCTGTAAGTTACTTATCTGTTAACTGCCTCAACCTCCTTCTTATCTCTGTGCTTTAATTCATATCTGTGAGATTTGTTGTGGAGAGGTCACTCCACCGAGAAGGAGTTATTATCTAGCCGGATTCATCCGGGGTGTGATCTACCGAAGATCAAGGGATCGTCCACCTTACGGACACGCCGAGGAGTAGGGGCAAGTTATCCCCGAACCTCGTACATCCCTGTGTTAGCTCTTTCCCTGTTTTTTGTTAGTTGTTTTTCTTTCTATTTCCGCTGCATACTAATCGATTGTAGGAGAAAAATAGATTGTGAAGAGAGGCTATTCACTCCCCCCTTCTCTAGCCATCTCCCGATTCCTAACAATATTTGTAAAATGTTAGTGAAACTAACTTTTGGGTACCAAAGAGTGATGTGTTTCATGTAGTTTAGGTAAGAACTCATGTTTACCAAATCAAATATGTTAAAGAAATTATCAAGAAATTTGGTTTGGAAAATACTAAGGTAGCTTCAAATACTATAGGATAAATGTGAACTTAGATAGTGATGTGGAGGGAATTTGATATGTATTTTGAAAGATTATGAACTTAGCATTGCATGATCCCATAGCAAAATGTTATTTATGTACATTTCACAAGATCCTAGGAAGGATTGCTATGTATATGAACTTAATAATTATATGATATGTCTTTCTCTCTTATCCACTTTCTTTTAATATATGTTGCATTCTTGTTGTTTTAATTAGGATGGTGTATGGATTTAGGGGGAGTTCTTGTAGTTTAACATATCATTTTGAAACATACTTCAATCATCACCCCAAACAATTTAGACACATTTCATAAACTCATATGAAAGTTTTAGTGATGTCTACCTATAGACAATCTTAATCATCAAGAATGTTGATACAAAGCTTTTGTGCCATTAAGAGTTTCACAATTTTTGAAACTTGGTATCAAACTTATAAAATATAATCATTTTTCATAAATTCATATTTTTCCCTAATAGATTATGTGAAAACAAACATGCCTGCAAAATTTTAGATTTTTCTGAATTTTATGGAATTTTTTATGCATTTCTGAAGAATATGCACAGTGCTGATTACAGGACACTAGTCGACTGATGCAGACCATCAGTCGACTGATGCAAACCATCAGGACTCACAGAAAGATCAATCGACTGATCAGTCGACTGATTCACTCGACTGAAAAATCTGTGAGTTTTTGAATCAAGGTATCAGTCGACTGGTCCATCCATCAGTCGACTGATGTGGCTAAAATCTTCAAATTTTGATCCATTCTTGACCATTTGCGTATCCTATAACTTACCATGATCTAGGAACATCCTTATGGTCATTGAGATTAATCAAGGAAGTAGTTTGGGCACCCCATTGATACCATTCCTCGAATCGTATTGACTCGAAAGCCCGGTTGAAGTATATATATTTGACCCTCTACGATTAACCCTCATGATTCATTGTTGGTGCAATGGTCTAGGGGGAGTGTGTCCCAGAAAGATCAAACATTACAACGGAATGAGGCTTTTACTTGTGTTGAATGAGTATGTCAGGGATTTAGGGGGAGTGGTTGGGTTAAACATGGAATTTTGAGAAGAAAATCAAAGTAAAACCTAAAACCTAGGATTTAGAAATATATCATGTTGATTTCTAAACATCCTAGCACTATCTATTGGTAGAAAATCATTTTCCTTATCATTGGTGATACTAATCTCCTTAAAGTTTTAGGATTTTATATTTTTGATACATAGTATCAAAATGATACTAGGAGCATATTTATGGTCTATAGGAATGTTGAAAACCTATAACTTAGATGTCCTAACCAAATTGTTGGTGCTTATTTTTAAGGAAAGTACGATTTTAGGGGGAGCCCGTGCCAAAACTACTCAAACTTGACCTCTAAGGCTTCTTATTGGGATTTAGCTCTACCTCTTATTTATGTTTACCTCCTTAAATGTGCATTCTTTTTTATGGTTGTCAAAAAGGGGGAGAATGAGTTGTTTAAAGTTAGACTTTAATGCTTTTATGATGATATTCATGCTTATTGATTCATGACTCATTTATTATCACTGTGATTATTTGTTGTTATTTTATAATGATGTATTAAAGACCTAACTTAAATAAATTTTTGCCAAACATCAAAAAGGGGGAGATTGTTGGTGCAATCTTGCCCCAAGTGAATTGGATTTTAATGTTTGGCTAAAATGAGTTTAAGTTAGGCAATGTTGGTGATCTAACGTGTGTGAATTGAGTTCACAGGAAAGTCCAGGTTGGAAGACTTGGCAAATGGTGAAGTCCCGGAGGCGCGGCCTCTTGGCAAATGGTGAAGTCCCGGAGGCGCGGCCTCTTGGCAAAGGTGAAGTCCCGGAGGCGCGGCCTCTTGGCAAAGGTGAAGTCCCGGAGGCGAGGCCTCTTGGCAAAGGATGAAGTCCCGGAGGCGCGGCCTCTTGGCAAAGGAAGACTTAGCACGACGAAGCTGAGGGAAACGTCTCAAGCTAGTGCAAGGAAGGGCACGAGGCTTGTGGAAGGCGTTTGAAGGCTTGCGTCAAGGCTAAGGGGTGAAGAAGAAGCTGAAAGGGGAAGTTTTCAGCTTGACCAGTCGACTGGCCCTGCCAGCAGTCGACTGGTGGTTGATCAGAAGCACACACAAGCGAACTCAGAAGTATCAGTCGACTGGCACTGTAGCTTCAGTCGACTGGGGCCAAACAGAAAGTTCAGTCGAGTGAGCAGTCGAGTGGAGCAGTCGACTGGTCGAGTGATCAGTCGACTGGTCGAGTGAGCAGTCGACTGGTCTTGGAGCAGTCGACTGCTACATGACCGTTGGAGCGACAACTGACTGATTAAATGCAGATTAAATAGCCGTTGAAGCCCATCAGTCGACTGGCCCTTGGAGCAGTCGACTGATGTATGAAATTTTATAAAAACGCAGTTTGACGATTGGAGAAGGTGTGATTCATTCTCTTACATTCTTGCACGAACTCCAATCTTTGTAAACTCTATTCCTCTTCCTCTAAACTTCATTAAACATCCTGTGAAAGGAAGAGATCGATTTGTAAAGGTTTCTCCGCCTTCAAAGTGCTCTTTGAAAAGGAGATTTTTCATAGTGGAATCGTCGGCGGTGTGTGTGGATCCTTGGACTAGTCACCTCGTTGAGGTGGATACCAAGTAAATAACCGGGTTAGCGTTTGATCTTTTTCTTTCTTATTATTATTTGCTTCCGCTAACTATCTCGCAGAGAAAGATCGAAAAATGCTATTCACCCCCTCTAGCGAACGCACCGATCCCAAGGGCTAGGAAGGCGGAGAGATTCAAGCTTGTCGGAAGGCTTAGTCGCTAGCACGGGGCTAGGAATCCAAGCCTGTCATAAGGCAACGCTGCTAGCGGGGGACTAAGAGGACCGAGAGAGTCAGACATGTCAGAAGGCCGAGTCATTAACACAGGGCTAGAAGTCCAAGCCTGTCGTAAAGCGGAGCCGCTAGTGAGGGCTAGGAGGGCAGAGAGAGTCAC
>NC_133865.1:2110243-2127801 GCF_044706935.1 Curcuma longa | reverse complement strand
AACCACTTTTAGCACCTTATCTATATATGTAGACTGCGAAAGACTAAACAACCTCTTCGATATATCTCTATAGATCTTAATCCCGAGGATTCAAGTCGCTTCTCTCATGTCTTTTATGGAGAACTTTTGACTAACCGTAATTTAACTAACTGCAGAATAGGCATATCGTTTCCTTTCATTAATATGTTATCAACATATAATTATATGAATACGATCGCACTCCCACTAACCTCTTTATACACAAAGGATTCGTCGGATTTTGTGAGAAATCAAACTCTTTGATTGCTTCATCAAAATGGATATTCCACTAAGTTCCAAACTTAGCTTTAATGAAATCTATTTCCAACTTCATGGTTGTTAACCATTTATCCCTTTCTGAACTTTTCAGAACATCTTCATAATCAGTAGTTTACTCGTCCTTGATGAGTAACACATCATCTGATTTATTTACAAGAAATCCATATTTCTCTGAAATATTACGTGTCCTACTAGATCTACGAGGAGGTTGTGTCTCCAAAGGTTCAGCCGATGGTTCATCATTATGAATAATCAATTGTTGTGGTTTTTATCTAAGCGTCTCATTAATGTTTATTTGAGTCTCTTGAACTTCACGAAGTTCTAACTCTACTCCCACTATTTCTTGCAAGAGATGCTCTTCTAAAAATACGGTTTGACGTGAAACAAACACTTTTGTTCCATGGGAGAATAAAATTGGTAACCCCTCATTTCCTTAGGGCATCCAATAAATAGACATTTATCAGATTTGGCTTCCTGCTTATCTAATACAGTCCTCTTGACGTAAGTAGGACAACCTCATATCCTCAAGTAAGATAAGTGAGGTTTACTATTCCATATCTCGTATAGAGTAGTAGAGACCACCTTGATCGAGACTTTATTTAACAATTAAACAGTTGTCTCAAGTGCGTTGCCTAAAATGTTCTTGTAAGAATTACATGATATATCTTTAACCTCACTATGTCCAACAGGGTTCAGTTTCGCCTCTCAAATACACCGTTATGCACAGGTGTATATGACGGAGTCCACTGAGATAATATTCCATTGTCTCTTAGATAATCTGAAACTCTTGACTTAAGTATTCACCACCTCGATCGGATCGAAGTGTGCTAATACTCTTGTCAAGCTATTTCTCTACTTCAATTCTGAATTCTTTGAACCATTCAAATACCTCAGATTTATATTTCATTAAATATAATTGCCCCAATTATGAATGATCATCGATTAAAGGGTAATGAAGTAGTTGTAACCTTCTCGTGTTTGAGTTGATATTGGACCAGACACATCAATATGTATAGGGTCAAGCAACTCTCCCACTAGTTCATCCTTTTCAATAGAAGGTAACTTAATCATCTTACCATTAAAAGCATGATTCGCATGTATCAACTGAATATAATTCAAATGATTCCAAATTGTCAACATTTTGGAGTTCGGTCATGCGTTTCTTGCTTATATGGTCAAGATGATAATTTCGCGAGTAAGAGGTTAATCAATTATCGTTTTGAGCACGCTGGTTGATTGTTTCGATATTGAATGTCTCGTTGGAAATATCTAACATGTAGATACTATTACTCAATGTTCTGATCCTATAAAGAACTCCATTCAAAATTAGGTAACAATAATTATTGCCTAAAATCAAATAGGACCTTTTTCTATTTAAACAAGAAATAGAAAGGATATTCTTTATTAAAACCAAATATAGTAATAATTTTCAAACAAGTCTCTTACTGTTCTTTAGACTCTTTATTATCACATATATAAGAGCCGCACTCAGTATCCAATACCCGAGCGGATGTGGAAACATTATAACATTCAATTACGAAAATACATCAAGTAGAAGAGGCATCACATGCCTACTTTCCTTTTATGGACTCTAGATAAAATTTACAATTTCAGATTTTGAGAATAATTCTCAAATTCCAATACCAATCCTAAAGATTAAGTCAACCAAATTATTGGTATCCTATGAATTATGCGCAATAAAAGATAACATGCGTAATCAATTAAATCTAGAAATACAATCGAGTAAATAAGAGAGATGATTTACAATATATTTACATACATTAATTGATCCCATTTATTTTACAAATTCAAAAGCCCTTACTTTGAATCCGGGAGATTGTAGGTATTCTCCAAATGGGTTGATATCTATATATAGATAAAACAACCTTGGAGAGAGTCCAACAAACTATTTTTAGCTACAATGGTAGGTATTATATACCGATTATGTATCGCGTATACATAACTATCACATTATACTATCAACTAATTGAATATTCGTATAAACATTGAGTTGTTAACACATTAACACGTATACATTATATGTATAACACCCGACTTCACCTCTATTCGTATTAACCTTGGAGAGAATCCGACAAATCTGTAGGGTCTAAAGAATGTCCACATCTCCACAATGGCATGATATTGTCCACTTTGGGCCTAAGCCCTCAAGGTTTTGTTCTTGGGCTCTCCCCAAAAGGCCTCATACCAATGGAGATACTTTCCATCCTTTAAAACCCATGATCTTTCCCATGTGTTTTAGATGTGGGACTATGTTTACACCCTTGCAACCCAACAATCTCCGCCTCAAACAAAGGACCACTGGAAGCTCCCCTACCATTTCTTATGATCCGGCTGCCATTTCTCATGGTCTGGCTGCCATGTCCCTCATGGTCTGAGCCTCCCCTACTTCCTTTGTTTTTCCCGAGGGTCCCCACATGGTTAGATCTGGATCATGGCTCATCCGGCGGTTAGTCCGGTGAAGAGCGGCCTCGCTCTGATACCAATTGTAGGGTCTAAAGAATGTCCACATCTCCACAATAGCATGATATTGTCCACTTTGGGGCTAAGTCCTCATGGTTTTGTTCTTGGACTATCCCCAAAAGGCCTCATACTAATGGAGATACTTTCTATCCTTTTAAACTCATGATCTTTCCCATGTGTTTTAGATGTGGGACTATGTTTGCACCCTTGCAACCCAACAAAATCAACGCTTCAAGTTAAAGCTAATTCACTAATCTTGAGATCATATCTCAATGGTTCTAACATGTTTAATTTCAGACCGAGCTTGAAGAAATTCTAACAACCCAAATACGAAATTAAACTCCAGTTCTAACAATATTAGCGGAAGGTGTTAGCTTTAATTATTTATAAGAAATTTTCAGGTCTCATCCTCTTTTCATGCAAACAATAAATTATCTACATATATGACAATAAATGACATGACATAATTAATGCAACTAATCATGACATATGACATGACATAATTAATGCAACTAATTATGACTATTTTCGGTCATAGTTATTGTAAATTTTATTTAATAAAATATGATAAAGAATCAGATTTCACACATCAAAATTTTTTAATTAGATTAGGAAATAAATTTCCATATCTAATTACATATTTTATTTTAAAAATTACAATCTTTAATTAAGAAAATCTAATTAATTAGAAAATACATTTCATTATCCAAATTTTCTAACAAATTAAGAAATTTTATAATTAAAAATTCTAAATTAAATCTAAATATTTTTTTTAAAAATAAAATTCTAATTAAAAATCTAATTATTTAGAAAATAAATTTCCTAATATGAAATTTTCTAACCAATTAAGAAATTTCTATAA
Organism: Curcuma longa; assembly: GCF_044706935.1. Lineage (NCBI taxonomy): Eukaryota > Viridiplantae > Streptophyta > Magnoliopsida > Zingiberales > Zingiberaceae > Curcuma > Curcuma longa. The sequence continues at coordinate 2,124,161 of NC_133865.1, read as the reverse complement.
TTAGAAATTCTAAATTAAAATCATAAAATTTTCTAAATAAGGTTTACGACTAACTACTATATGTAAAACTATTTTATGTGTAGGCCTTACACAACCTGGCTCTGATACCACTATTGGGATCGTCCCGGTGTAATGCGCGTGTTTACACATTTCGCAAACGTGCCAGCAGAAATAAATAAATAATTATAGCTAATTATTACAACAACACACGCATGCAAAATAGGAAATAACATGTACAAGGCATGGCAGGAAATTAAAATTTTTTAAATAATAAATTATTCTAAACGCGTACCTCACTGATGACGTTTGAATGGTGTTGGCATCAATCGAGTAGTCCTCGTCGAAGTCCCACCTCTACTGGTGATCCACACCAAGCTCTCGTCCGGACGACTTCAAAAGTCACGAGTCACATCATCGTCTTCGGTACTAGTCGATGATCGATGACGATTGAATCGAAAGAAGCCTTATTTCGAAAATCACGCAACAACATTTGTCATCATCGTTCCGGAGCTTTCCAACTATCACTGAAAATTGTATTCTCGATGTAGTTTTGGTGGTCAATCATTGACCGCTGATTTAGGATAAATTAGTCAAAACCTTTTCGACGTTGATGGAAAAATCTCCGCAACCACCTAGAACAACACTGATAGCAACCTATTAGCTAGAAACTCTTTTCAGCATATGAGATTGACTACAGTGGCCCATGTTGCGTTCAACACATGGCCAAACAAAGGTAGGCCTGCAACTCGAGATCTTCTGCTTCCATCTTACATGGCCAAAACCAGTTCTCCTTCCCTCCTACACAGCTAAAGAAAGTAGTGGTCGTCAGTTGGAGAAGCAATGGTCGGCTGTGGAAGAAGCAGGGGCTGGCTGCGAGTTGAGGGAGAAGGGAAGCAGGGGCTAGGGCTTCGACTAGCGCTAGGCCGTGATCGGAGCAGGCGCACAGTGCCACCGGCGTAGAGGCGCGCGGTCGAAATAGGGGTGCGACACCACCGAGGTAGAAGCAGGCGACTAATCGAAGCAAGGTCGCGACCGAAGCTGTAATACCCGAATTTTCCTTCAATAAATTTTGGATAAATGGTTATGTAAATGATAGAAGTATTTATGATAAAAATGAATAAACATTTAGGCAAAAAGAAATGGCTTAAAATGTTTCTTGTATTGGGTTAAAAGGCTTTTGCTATAAAAAGAAAGAAAAAGAAAAGAAATGGGGAGGTGCCAAGGATTGACCCTTGGACCTCCAATATGAAGCAAAGCCAAGTTAACCATATGGGATAGCAATCGAATTCTTGTTAAAGGAGGGAGGGCAACGCTTGTTAAACCTAAGGATTAATGGAAATTCATTAAACCCGACGGAGAGGAAGGAGTGGGGTTGGATCGTGGAGGTAATGGCTTCGTAACTGCTAACCCTCTTCTCTTTATAAACCCTCCTCTCGACTCTTTTCTCTTTTCGCTTGTTGCTTTCCTTCTTCTCCTCTGTTCTTCTCTATTGTTGCTGGCCGAGAGACCCAGGAGATCTAGGAGGCTTAGGAATTCGCGAGAACGGTAAGTTCCCCTCACCTGCTAGATAATTGCTACGTTTTGCCAGTATGCATGATGTTTCCATGAACCGAGATGTTAAACTTAAGCAATACTTTGTTTTAAAAACTGTTAGATATGCATGTTAGAACCTGCCTTGGATTTCATGTTTATAATCTGTTTAGATTTGATAAATCTGCATTATACAGTCTCTGAATGTTATAGTTGTTTAAGCATGTCCTAGGTTTATGAGCATGTTTAACTATTGTATTCGTTCAGTTGATTGATCATTAAAGTTTAGTTAATGTTCATAATATTGCTTTAACCATCGGTAGAGATTAAATGAGTATGCTGTTGTTGTAAATTATTGTTTGTTAAACTGTTATATGAACTGAGATTATCGGGTGGAACAGAAGGGTATGTAATCGATCGGGGAATCGATTACCATTAAGGGTAATCGATCGCCCGATCGATTATATGTTTTATTGAGGAACGAAAGTTCCGACAGTTGATCGATCCATCGATCGATTAAGGGCCTGTAATCGATCAACCGATCGATTACGAGGCTGTAATCGATCGGTTGATCGATTACCAAGCCCTCTGTGACCCCCGAATGAGAACAATCGATCTTTTGATCGATTAAGCCCCTGTAATCGACCATTGGATCGATTACAGAGGCCTCTGTGATGAAAAACTTGAACCGAATCGACCCGGGATCGATTCAAGACCTATCGATCGATCATCTGATCGATTAGAGGATTATTGATCCACTGTTTGGTCGGTTTAGGGTTAATGATGTCAAGTTTTATGAAGAAAGTATAATCAAACCTAAAGTTAAGGTTTAAACGTTATTAAACACTATGTTATGAAAAATGTTATGGATTGAATGACATGAATGTTGATTATGAAGAAAAGAAAGATGTATGGAACATTCATGCTATGATGGAAAGAAATGTATAAAAAGTATTTTACTTTGAATGAATGGCTTGTACCGGAACCCGAAAGGGGTCCAAGGGATGGGCTCCATAAGTTTGCCCCTAGGTCAAGACCTAGTAACCGTGTAGTCGGGATTAGCTACCTCGTACTACTTGGTATGTGCGCGCAAAAGAAATGAATGGGTACAAGCCAGGGATCCCCAAAGACCGTTGATGATTATGTTTAACTATTAAAATAATAGTTTTCAAAAAGGCAAAATGTTACTATGTCAAATGTATACGATGTGAATGTTCAATGTTTGCTTATGCATGTTAGGAAAGAATGATATGCTTTATTGACTTAATGTATGATGTATGTAACGAATGGATTTTGTGAGTAGGAAAGGGACTTACTAAGCTTTATGCTTATAGATACTTTCCTTATCTTGCAGATCCCGTTAGCAGGTACTGAGCAAATGGGAGGCAGCAGGACAGGGCAGTGAAGATGTGTGTAGTAGTGACTTGATAAAGCCTTGGCCATGCAAACCTTTGTCTATTTGCATGTTATGTTGAACAATGTTTAATTATCCTGTTTAATTATCATGTGTAGGATTATATAACCTAGGATTGCCATGTAACCTAGGTTAGTTTTATTGTCATTTGTCATTATTGTATTTCACTATTGTATTGCACTGCTATCGGATATGAAACTGTTTTAAATTATTAATAGTTTCCGCTGCATGTTTAGTTAAGTTTAGTTTTATATATGATAGTAGTTGAATGAAATGAATGAAAGTAAGAAACTGTAGCGTCCGTCAAGGGCCCACGTAAGGGCGGGCGTTACAAATCTCTTCCATCTTGAGCCAAACCAAGTTGGTTCAATTTGGTTCAAAATTGAATTGTTTGGTTCACTAACCAAACGACCTTTGATTTGAATGAAGTCAATTCGTTTATTTCATCTTCGTAAGAAGAATTCCATCATATTATCCTTTGTTCAGTCCAACCAGACTTTATTTCTCTTATTCTGAGAATCTAATTCTCAAACTCGTTTTAAGTCATTCGGAGAACTTATAGTGCGTGTGACCCAATATGTTCCCGGTTATGTTGGCCATCCGTAATTAACCATTAATTACGAAACGATCATGAGTGACACCTAGTAGTACATCGTGATCTTGATCGAAAAATCAATGATTGATTCTAGAACATCTTCTAAACCCTTCAGCAGCTCCAATTAAACGTGCTTCATTCTTTTCACCGTCTTATACCCGCTTGGTTCAGGACATGGTCTATGTGTCGATCCCCACTAGGCTAACTACGTCACACCTAACCCAAGTTGTTTTCTTGTCCTGTGGATTCAAGTTACTTATACACGTGTCTAAGATTATCGTACTCTTGACATATAATGCTTTGGCCAAAGACTTTTAGTAACAATCTTGACAAGCGGCTGCAAGGTATGCGTCTCCTTTTCAAAGAGCGGTGAATCCTCTGTGGGCTATTCAAACACGTTCGGGCACTTCGACTTATACTCAATCATCTCGGGTCCACACCTCCTCAAAGATGTTTGCTTGATGTCAAAGTATAAGTCTCCATAACCAAGGTAACTTGAATATTGCAAGTCAAAGGAAACTCGTACTTAAGCTGCATTGAGATCTTCATTGACATATATGTAGAACCATATGAAGTCTCAAGACAGGTCACTCTAATGAATTAGTTACTTTTAACTAGCATCCACGTTTAACTCTCAACATCCAATGTCTCTAGCAGTGAAATCGGCTGCTTGGTTAACCAAGAAATCTGAACATGCTAGTCTCTATAGAATCGATGACATCCGTACTCATGAATTCCTTGACTAGGAATAATTTTAATACATTCATAATTGCATATATAGAGATGCTCACGAGTTGTGATCCAATCACAAATTCTCTCATATTATAAATCGTATTGCGGATATTCAATATTTGAGTTTAAGATCCAATCAAATACATATGAAATGTGCACTCAAATAGTGAATTGCTATTTATCCAATAAATAGTATAACTGTAAGCCTCAAATCTAACATAGACGCGTGTTTACCTTATCACAAGTCTCTGAGATGAAGTCCAACTCTAACAATCTTTGGTTGGAGCTTCCTTCTTCACCTTCGTATGCCTAGATTCTAGTTCACTCACGACCAATCTAGATTGTGACTTTGGCTTTGCCACCATAAAGGAGGTGAAATGACATCATACCAGTGTTGTCATGGTGTGATAAGCCCAAAGGATATTGGGGAATTCCTCGACCCAGCATCCCTTAGCCTGATCAAGCTTGGTTTTTAATCCTTGGAAATGTTCCCAGTTGATGATTTCGGTCTGACCGTTACTTTGTGGGTACTAAATCAAATTGAAAGTCTGCTGGATTTTAAAACTTTTGCACCAATCCTAAAGTTTATGCCCCTGAAATTGTCTTCTATTGTCAGACACTATTTTATGAGGAATGTTATATCAACAAATGATGTTTTGCCATAAGAATTTGAGGACAACCTTCTCGGTGATCCGCAAAAGTGGTTCAATTGTTGGGATGTATACCAGAATTCTAGCTATCTATGTAAATAAACATTCTGAAATAAGAATCACATTTGGTCAATGTTTGCATTTAGTTTTTATGCAAGTGTCCATTTAATCTATATTGTAGATAAACATGGTGTGTGGAGTCACATACAGAAGACCATGTTATCAGTTCCTTATAGATTACAAACAGTGTTCACAACCAAGATGAATTGGACAAACCATTGGATTGGTTGTAGTGTAATTTGGTCATAGTCTGTCTTGACTATAGAATTACACTAGTACACTCAGTGTGTATTGAGCAGGACCATCTGAAGATTGTTCGATTTATACTGACTATATAATCGAACTAAATCTCTGTTGCTATGAATGTACATGCTCTTAATCCCTATATAACAACAAGCACATGTACTTAGTATATACTTCCTTGATTCATCAAAGGGTGAGATTTAGAGTGATAGATCAAAAGGCCCGATGAGTTGGGAAGTAGTATTATGTACATGGTGTGTTGTTGATTATAGAAGGAAACTGTGTCCTATAATCTAGGCTGATGATGTCCCCTTGAGGAGTTCATAAAGGATTATCATGTAAACCCTACAGGTGGACTCAGATCCGCATGATAATAAAGGATGAGTGGTACTACTCTCGGAATCAGAAGTTAATTAAATTCGAGTTGTCAATATCTCATTTAATTAACAGACATACGATATCTTAAACACAGGGAGATTAATGTACTTATAGTAAGAAGGAGCTCATACTATAATATGGAATTGGTGCGGTAGTGCAATAATAACTCTCTAGTGGAATGAGTTATTATTGATGGGCTTGAAGTTGGGCGTTCAGGGAGAACACAGGAAGCCCAACTCCATCAGGAGATCAAAATCAATTTCTCCTCTAGGTCCCTGCTGTAGCCTCTGGATAAAATCTCGTATCCACCTAAGAAAATTATATGAAATTTCGGATATGAAATTTTAAGAATTTCTGAAATTATTTTTCTAGAGAAAAATTTTGTTAAGAAATTTTGATTAAAATTTCCGTTACGAAATTATTAATTTTCTTCCGCAGAGAAAATTAATTATGATTTTTCTAATCAAATCTGGATGAGATTTGATTTGATTAGAATCATAATTTTATTTCTTCCGTAGATAAAATTAATTATGATTTTTTTAATCAAATCTGGATGAGATTTGATTTGATTTGAATCATAATTTTATCTCTTCCGCAGACCATGTTTATCTACAATATAGATTAAATGGACACTTGCATAAAAACTAAATGCAAACATTGACCAAATGTGATTCTTATTTCAGAATGTTTATTTACATAGATAGCTAGGATTCTGGTATACATCCCAACATCAACTTCCACCCATTTCAAAAAGTAATCCACTGTGACAAGATGAAACTTCTTCTGGTTGGGTCTAGTAGGGAAGGGACAGACGATGTGTGACCCCCATTGGTTGAAAGTGCAGGAAAGGATTGAAGTTTTCAGTAGCTCGGTTGGATGATGGAGCATGGGTTGATGCTTCTGACAACTAAGGCAAGTATTGACCAGTTGAGCCACGTCAGCTTGCAAGGCGGGCCAAAAGTATTCGATTGGCAATACCTTCCGAGTAAGGATTCGTCCACAAGTATGACTTTCACAATAGCCTTGATGGATTTCACGTATGACATAATTAGCTTCATCAAGACTGAGACATTTGAGAAGAGGGTGAGAGAGGGCTCGCTTATATAATACATCCACGGAGTGAAACGACTAGCTCTTCTTTTGAGGATTCGGGCTTGCCCGGGTTCTTCGAGCAAGGTCCCATGCTGTAGGAAAGTGATGATGGGGGTCTGCCAGTCAATGGGAACTATAGGCTGAAGTGCTTGATGAATGTGAGCAATCAGCTGTTCTTGGACAGTGGACTCTTCCAATTCCCAGTTAACTAACACACTTGTCATTTTGGCCAACTTGTCATCCTTTTGGTTGTCGGCCCGAGCCACCTTTTGTAAAGTGACCTCCTAGAATTTAGCCTTGAACTTGTCAACAGCTTCAACATAACATTTAATTCAATTGTTGTGAATTTCAAAAGTACTCTTGATTAGCTAATCCATTAGCCGTGAATCTGAATGTATGACGACTCGAGCAGCCCTCATATGTCGGCGGCCTAAAGGCCCGTGAGCAAAGTCTCGTACTCAGTTTCATTATTAATGGCTCAAAATTGTACTTTTATGGCCAGCTACAATGTGTCACCTTTTGGGGAGTACAGTAATGTTCCGACTCCACTGCCTTTCTTGGTGGTCGTCCCATCCACAAAGATCTTCCATATCTCTCGTGACTCTCATCTGGTTACCTCAGTCAAGAAGTCTACCAAAGCTTGGGTTTTAATGGCAGCCCTTGGTTGATACTGAATTTCGTATTCACCGAGCTCAGTTGTCCACTTAATAAGGTGTCCTAAGGCTTTAGGGTTGAAAAGAACATAACCCAAACCACTGTTTGTAAGTACCATTATAAGATATGAGAGAAAAATTAGGGCGCAATCATCGGGCTATGAGAGTTAGAGCCAATACGAGCTTTTCTAATGGGGTGTAGCGGGTCTCCACTTCCTTTAATAAGTGACTCGATAAGTACACCGGCGCTGGACATTGCCATTCTTCCTCACCAGGACCAAGTCGAGGGCTTCTTCTAACGTTGTTAAATACACTCACAGGGGCTCCTAGGGCACTGGTTTAGAGAGGATTGGCAGGTTTGCTAGATACTGCTTTAGGTCAATAAAAGCTTGCTCACACTTCTCATCCTAGAAAAATTGAGTGGCTTAGCGCAAGGGTTTGAAAAAAGGTAGACTCCTTTTCGCAAACTGGGAGATGAACCGTGATAATGTTGTAATTTGTCTTACCAATCTCTAAACTTCCTTGGTGTTTCTTGGAGACATCATGTTTTACAGGGTTCACACTTTTTCTGGGTTGACCTCTATCCCTCGCTTGGTAACCACATAACCCAAGAAGCAACCACTCTTGACATCGAATAGGCACTTACTCGGGTTCAACTTGAGACTATATCTTCGTAGAGTACTAAAGGTTTCCGTGATGTCGGCAGCCAAATGCTCTGCTTGAGCCGACTTGATCAGTATATCATCTATGTAAACTCCCACATTGCGACTGACTTGGCGCTTAAAGACCTGATCCATGAGTCATTAGTAAGTGGCTCTCGCGTTCTTCAACTCGAATGGCATGACAATATAACAAAAAGTCTCATCCGAAGTGACAAAACTGACCTTCTCTTGATCTTTCTTGGCTAGAGCAATTTGGTAATAACCTCCGTAGGCATCCATCATGCATATGAGTTTATATCTGGCTGTAGAATCTACCAACTAATTTATCCAAGGTAGTGGATAGCAATCCTTAGGGCAAACTTTATTGAGGTCCCTGAAGTCGACACAAACTCATCATTTACCTCCTGGTTTGGGCACCAAAACTATGTTTGCCAACTAGGAGGGGAACTGTACTTCACGGATTTTCCCAACCTTCAAAAGCTTAGCGACTTCTTCTTTAATAACTCGGTCTTGTTCTGGCGCAAAGTGTCTTCTCTTTTGCTACATTGACCAAGATTCAGGGAGGAGGTTGAGTCGATGCTCCATTACTACCGATGCTACATCGGTGATTCCCTGGGATGACCAGGCAAAATTATCATGATTCCAAATGAGACATGTAATCAATTGCTCTTTGAGCTCTGCTGATAGGTCGGCTACCACGTGAGTAACACGATCAAGTTACCCTGGCACAATTTGAGCTTCTTCCTTTTTCTGACTCAACTATGAGAGGGATGTCTCTAGCAAGGAGTGGACTTCGACTTTCTATGTTCTCCATGCTTTGCGAAGATCGATCTGGACCGTGTCAATGTAACATTTATAGGTGACACTCTAGTCCCTTCTATAGTCATCAATTTAGGTTGGGCTCGCCGATTTGGCCTGCCTTGTTAAGCAATTTAGGTTGATTGGGTTTGTTGAAGATCGGGAGATGGCTAGAGAGGGGGGGAGTGAATAGCCTCTCTTTTGCTATCGATTTTCTCCTACAAAAACTTAGTATGCAGCGAAAAATAGAAGAAAATAACTAATAAAATGAAAAAAATGCAAACACGAGGATATACGAGGTTCAAGGATAACTTACCCCTACTCCTCGGCGTGTTCGTAAGGTGAACGATCCCTTGATCTTCGGTAGATCACACCCCGGATGAATCCGGCTAGATAATGTCTCCTTCTCGGTGGAGTGACCTCTCTACAGCCAATCTCAAGGATATATGTTGGGTACAGAGATTATAAGAAGAAGATTGAGGCCAATAAAACAGTGAACTTACAGCACAGCCTCAACACATAAAACCTCAAAGCAGAAGCTTCCCGAGAGCAAGAGCACCCTTGCACCACCTCAGGCAGAGAGCTTTAAAGAAGAGCAATGAACGCAAGCAGAGAACACAGCACAGCAAGCACACACACAGCCTTGCTTCTTTTCATTTTTTATTTTTTTTCTCTACTCCTTCATCTCCTCCTTTTAGTCTCCTCTCTTCTGCTCGTTCAACTGTCGCCTGAGTCCACTGCACACTGAGCCAGTTGCTGAGCCATCTGAGCTCTCCAGCACCACACCACTGAGGTCTCTCCTCCAGTTGCTGGACCACGCTCCTCTCAGCACACTAATCATCCTCCTCTTGCAGCTCAGTCTCCCGCTATCTTTTACCTGAAAACCAAAGGGCGACAAACTGCACCAACGGAATGCCAAGCCTTGACCCTCCCTAGTCTTCATTTGAATTCAAATCTCATTTGCAAACTCAGCAAGTGATTAGCAAAGCATATATCAGAGTATCAGAATCAGAAATGAGCAGAATCAGAAATGAGCAGAAGCCCCTGAACACATTCAGAAAAAGACTTAATCGATCAGGCCATAGATTAAACGTCGCAATTCGTTTCTCTATAAACAGTGTAATCGATCAAGTCCAATCAGTAATCGATTAACACATATCTTAATCAATCCGTTGATCGATTAAGATATGGTAATCGATCAGGTGATCGATTACCTATCGCTAACTTCGTTCCTCAGTAAGCATATAATCGATCTGTTGATCGATTACTATTGACCATAATCGATTGCCCAATCAATTATGGTATGTTCTGTGGGTTTTTCAAATTCTTACAGAATGCTCTGTAATCGATCATCAGGTCGACTAACCAACTAACCCTTGGTTAATCGATTCACCCATCGATTATACCAAAGTGAAATTGAATCACATGCAATCTGATCACTTGGTTAACTTGGGTCTCACCCGAGCCAACCACATTAGATCATGTATTCAAAGAACAGACTCCCAAGCCTCCTCTAACAATGATCCGGTCCGAAGACAGGCTACCAAGCCTTCTCCGACCATAGTTCGGTACAAAGAACGAGCTACCGAGCCCTCTCTGACTTAATTTGGAGAACGAGCTACCGAGCCCTCTCCCACTCCATCTGATCCAGAGAACGAGCTACCGAGCCATCTCTGACCTAGTCCAGAGAACGAGCTACTGAGCCCTCTCCAACTCTATCTGGTCCAGAGAACGAGCTACCGAGCCCTCTCTGACCTAGTCCAAAGAACGAGCTACCGAGCCCTCTCCGACTTCATCTAGTCCAGAGAACGAGCTACCGAGCCCTCTCTGACCTAGTCCGGAGAACGAGCTACCGAGCCCTCTCTAACTCCATCTGGTCCAGAGAACGAGCTACCGAGCCCTCTCTGACCTAGTCCAGAAAACGAGCTACCGAGCCCTCTCCGTTCTCATTCGTCATTGGTCAATCTAAATATATTGAACTTAATTCTTGTTCAACTAAAACGAACTTAAATCTGTGTCAACATCAAAATAACAATCGGGACAAACTACATCAACAGGGTTAACATTTTATCAACCCATTTTAAGATGGATTCAGATGGATTGACCCGCCTAGGCCTGTGACCTGCATGGGTTGACCTGTGAGTTGAGAAAGTTTATTTATTTATTTTAAATTTTAAAATTAAAGTAGAAAACTCAATGAGTTAGTGGACTTGATCCGTCTAAATTACAATTCAAGCTTAACAATTTCAACTTAATCAATTTAAACTGTAATCCAAACTTAAAATTTTTAATATTTTTTTGACAAGCCATGGGTTGGCTCGCCTAACCCGCAATCCGTCTTGGATTGGATTGGGTTGGAGATTTTTTAATCCGCCAAATTGATGGATCGGCTCGTTCCGCCATATGATAGATTTTTAGTGGGCTAGCTCGCCCTGCTATGGGTTGGCCTGCTTGACAACTCTAATCCTCTAATTGAGCTGATTCGATCATTGCCTGGGAATTTCAACTGTGGTGGAAGGTGGATACTACTGTGTTAAATGAGATGAGGGTCAGTCTTCCCAATATGACATTATAAGAGGATGAGGTGTCCACCACAGTGAAAATAGTGCTCTGTGTTCACTGGAGGGGTTCTTCTCCCAACAAGAGGGGGAGATGGACTTGTGTCCCATGAACCTGAACAGAGCGGTGGATATGGGCTACAACTCCTCTCTGTCAATTTGTATTCTGTTGAAAGCTTCCTTGTAGAGTACATTTACTGAATTGCCGATGTTGATGAATATCTGAGCCACGTTATAGTTAGCTTATGGTAGCCCAGATTACTAGGGCATCATCATGAGGGATGACAACTCCTTCTAGGTCTTAAGGTCCGAACCGAATGAAAGGACCCCTTGAAGGTGTCTGGAATTCTGTCATGTTTAATTTCTGCCAGACAAAAATTTTCAGGGACGGAACATTTCCAAGCAACCTACATGTTCGATCAGACATGTGCTTGATTGATCAAGCAAGTTCTTGACCAATCGAAGCACACCTTGATCGAGACATAAGATCATTGGACTCTTGTGTCGGTATTCAGGATCCATACAAAGAAAATAATTTATGCAGCAGAATAAATAAATTGTACCTTTCTTCTAGAGATTGTATGGAAGATGTTGTATATTACCTGAAGACCTCTTGATCTTCTGTTGTATTCCTCTCCTCTTCTTAGACGTCGTGTGGGCGACGATCTACCAAGATGATGACCATCCAATTTCTTCCTTCTTGCTTCCAAACTGAAGGCAACAAGGGAAGGGAGAACCTATGGTTGAGACACCACCTTCTCCTCTTCCTCTCTTCTTTTCTTCCTCTCTTCCTTTCTTCCTTTCCTCTCCAAGCCGCCACCAACCAAGGGAGAACCAAGGCTTCTTATCTTCCTCTCTTCCTCTCCTCTTCAAGCCGCTACCAACCAAAGGGGAACCTTGATTAGGGGCGCCGGCCCTAGGAGATAGAAAGGAGGGATAAGGTGTGGTCGGCCCTAAGAGAAGGAGAGGAGGGACAAGATGTGGCCGACCCCAAGGGAGAATCCCCTCAAGGTGGCGCCGGCCCTAGCCAAGGAGAAGAACAACACAAAGTGGCGCCTCCCTTAGAGGAAGAATCAAGGAGTATTAAAGGAGTTGGGCGCCGACCCTAGGAGGCAAGACAAGAAGCAAATCTTCATCTTGAGCCGCCCCCTCTCCCCTCCTTTTATACTCTAGCCGCCTTAGGAAGTTTAGGAAAAAATAGCAGAATTAACAGAATTTTGTTGGATAACAAAATTAACATAATTTTGTTGGATAATAAAATTAACATAATTTTGTTGGATAATAAAAATTAATATAATTCTGTTTAGGATTAACTAAATTCTGTTAACTAAATTCTTAACAGAATTCTAACAGAATTCTAATAAAATACTAACAAAATCTTATTGAGTGGATACGAGGTTTTATCCAGAGGCAACAACAGGGACCTAGAGGAGGAATTGGTTTAGGCCTCCTGATGGGCTTCGGCTTCTCGTGTTCTCCCTGAACACCCAACTCAAGTCCATCAATAATAACACATACCACTAAATGGTTATTATTGAACTATCGCACCAATCTTATGTTACAATATGGAATCCTTCTTATCATGAGTGCATTAATCTCCCTGTATTTAAGATATCGTATGTCCGTTAATTAATTGAATTACTAAAAACTCAATTAATTAACTTCTGAATCCAAGAGTAGTACCACTCAACTTTATTATCATGCGGACTAAGTCCACCTGCAGAGTTTACATGATAATCCTTATGAGCTCCTCAAGGGGGCATCATCAGCATGTCTATAATAAACGGCTCTGATCCCCCAGGGCCGTGAAACCTGCTTCCTGGCCTCTCTAATCCTTTTTCAGGAGCGAGTTTCCCTGACGGGCGCGGAGGTAGGAACATCTAGTGGTGGGGCCTCTGGGGTTGGCTCTGTCACCGAAGAAGGACCCAACTCCACCACTGTATCCAAAGTCCCCCCTGGAAAGATTCGAGAGGGACGTAAAAATGAACAACGTCCTCGGATGAGGCCAGTGGGGGCACTTCCTACTCAGCAGTAGCGATGGCCGAGGTCCTAACCTCCTCCGCAGTCGAGGTCCTAGCTTCCTCAGTAGCGGCGGAATTTCCTGGCTCAGTACCAACAGCAGCATCCTCCAGCTCTGGGGTAGCTCCAGAAGAGCCAGCAGCATCCTCTGCCACCCACCAACTATCGGTAGTGGTGAGCTCCCATTTCATACTTTTCTTAACTGAAGCACTCAGCATGATTTCCCCTACCAAGAATATAAAAGGAAGAATTAGTTAGTAGTAAAAAGGAAGTGTAAAGGACACCAAGGGAACTTACTCAAAGAAGCACCCAGAGGGATGTCATTTGGACTCAGCCCAACCTTATACAATAGGGCTTCATTTTGGCTATCAGAGCCTGCACATCGAACTTAAGGTCTAACAAGATCTCAGAAGTCGTCAAGAAGGTATGACTGAACTTATATTGGTCCAAGTTGGGAGAGGAAAGTGGCTCAAGGCGGAAATAAGTCGGCCAGGTATAAGGGTGAGGCGGCTTAAGGAAGAAATATCTGTCCTT
>NC_133865.1:2094848-2110143 GCF_044706935.1 Curcuma longa | reverse complement strand
TAATTCAAGTAATGAATATTTTGCTCATAGATCATAGTTGAAACTTTCATATTTTGAAAATTATTTAATACTTTGAAAACTCAGAGTTATTGTTTTCAAACTTAAGAATTGGAACAAGGGTTTCGAAGTTAATACATGATGCTTTTATACATTTTGAGTTGTCGGTCAAAGTTCAAAAAATATTAAGCTTTTTTCATTAAAAAAAACTATTTTCTTGATATGATGACTTTAAATAATTGTGTTTGCAAAACTTTATGATTTTTTGAGATGTCATAAATTTTTAATGCATTTTTGAAATTAACATCGGAATATAATTTTAGAATTTTCAAAAATCAATCTATTATTCCATATGACTGGAATTATGATTCGTTGATCGACAATAAGTTTTCAATCAACTGACTCATTATGAATAGGTTTTTCAAATTTGAATTTAAGCTTTTAAGTAATAATATTTCACTTAAGTCTAAGGATAAAGTTTTGAAATACTAATTTAAGATCATTTTATAAGTGTTTTAGGCTCATTGTGGTGCAATCTTTTTTTATGAATGACAAAGAAGAAGAACTAAAGTGTGGTTTGCACAATTAAAATTCTTTCCTAACTAATATTTTGAAAATTCCTAGCTTAAAGGGAAGTTTGATTAAACTTTTAATTTTTATTCTTAGTTTCTGTAATTTAAACGTATTGTCAACCATAAAAGAGAAAGATTATTGATGTAATAATTCCCTTGTGATCGAGATGGATCATAGTTTTGTTGATTTATACAAACAATTTAAATTAGAATCATCTTGATCTAACATGCATATGAAGTTGTGCAAGATAAGGTTGAGGCACATATAGACTTGACACGGATAGGATGTGGTGATTCACATCTCAAGGTCTATAAAGATCGAAGAAGGATGACGTGTATCTTTGAGAGGCCCCATTCGAGGATTGTCAAAGCAATGATACATCAAGGAGATTTGGACTCAAAGACGATATGGACATACGAGGGACCGGAGAGGAGCCCCTCACTCAATTGGATTTATCCAATTTGGGCAGCCTTTTGTTGCTGATTTTATTGTGTTTACTCCAATTTGAGCAGCCCAAATTTGGGAGAAGGATGACGTATATATTTGAAGGATATTCGAGGAGTGTTAGAGCGATGATACACCAAGGAGGATTGAACTTAAGGATGATGCGAACATCCAAGGGACTGTGGAAGAGCCCCTCACTTAATTGGATTTATCCAATTTTGGCAGCCTTCTGCTGACTTTATTGTTTTCGCTCCAATTATATTTTAGCAGCCCAAATTTGCGAAGCAGCATTCCTACCTAGGCCTTTTTAGTTGGCCTATAATTGTAGTTCCATGTTGTATGTCTAGCCCAAGCACGCTACTCCAACCTTCTTGCGTTATGTGAAATATTACTTACACATATTTTAATAAGTGTTCATTTGTATCCGATCAATTCAATACAAATTGCTACTTGCTTCTAATATGAATTCAATAACACATCTAATAGGAAAATCAGTTTTTTTAATGATACTCAACTTTTATGGGAAGAGTGCAGCCATAGTCATCCACCCATTAATTTCATCTGACAGCCGCACGCATGTACAGCCATTCATCTGACAATTGACCACGTACAAGTGGGGCGTCGCCGGGCACCGCCCACCGCCCACACCCCGTCCACGCCGGCCCTCCGATCCCACCACCGCCCGGCTCCACCCCATCATTCATATCACTCCGATCGACACTCCATTTGGCCCCGCCCACTGGGCACTGGGCACTGACCACTGGCCACCATCAAATGAATCAAGAACAGTTAGGTCAAATATATAAGCCGGGCGGTTCTGGCCATTCATCGTTCCACATGTCCCACGGAGAAGACAAGGGCGGTGAAAACATGCTGCATCAGTACCATCGATTGCCCACCAACGTTTACCAACCCAAAAGGAAAAGGGCATAGCTAGCTAGCGTAATCCTCTCGATCGAGAGATTGAAATCCAATTGGGGTCGCTTTAATTTGACTGCTATGCTGTCCCTTCTTCTCCATCGTGTGCGGTGCAGGCCGGCCCTCGAATATTTTATACACGCTATTCACGTCTCACATGCCGCCCTTCGCGCGCGGCTACTCCTTCGCCTCTCCTCCGCCTTGTGCTCGTCAGGCTCAAGCTTCTTTCGCAGCTCTCTCTGGGGGTATGCATGCATGCATCAATGGCGTGCCATCATGGTTTTCACCAGCTCACTAGCTGCATGCCCTAGCTATCTAGACTTGCTTGGTGGGATCGCAAATCATTGGCCCGTTGAAAAGGCATCCGCTGCAATTTCATGATAGGACTGCCACATTCATTTAATTTAATTCCGAGCTGTGGTTTTAGTTGTTATAATCTTCCAATCCAATCCATTGACTGGAAGGAGGGAGAGCGAGCAAGCGTGGTGGGGAGAAGTCAGAAGTGGAACTTCAATTCACTGGCTGCCAGTGCCGTGAAACACCTTAATTTGTGTTAATGGCTACATGCGAATTGAACGGTGGAGACGGGAGAGATGCTGGCAAAATTAAAGCATTAAGAGGTATGCGTGGGCCGTGGGGTAGGAGTTTGATGTAAAGATAACAGAGAGTAAGAGTGCCAGTGGAGAGAAATAAAGAAGAGTAAAAGAAAACCAATAATTATCTTGATCAAAGGTTCGACATAAGTGTGTCATCGTCAATACTAACTCCTAAATAATGCAAAATATATTTATCCTAATAATTAATTTACTTGAAGAATAATAATTTTAAGCTGATGGAATATCCTTTAATATTACCCTTCATAAATTCTTCTACAAAGGTGGAATCCGCTACCTTAGCGGTCCCACACGATTTGCCCCACGATCATTTGTGAGGAGGTAAATCGAGAAACTGCAGTTGGTCACGATGCAGGAGGGTATTGCTTGGCTTCGTCAGAATTCGAATCCTTGCCCTCTTCTACAAGTCTGCTGCGTCGTAACTAACTCAGTTATGCCTCAGGGGCCCCTTCCATAAATTCAACAAAAGGTTGGATCATGGATGTTGACTGTCAACCTATTCAAATACTATGTGTTAGATGATAGCTTAGTAAAGAGAAAATTTGTTGAGCCGTCGTCATGCTCTTATAAAAAGAGAAAATTAATCTCCACATCAAAAAAATAAATTTGTAGTAAAATATAACACTTCAATATTATTATATCACATGTTAGGTCCAATATTGATAAGAAGATATAGTTCATAAAAAAGCGACGAAAGGCCCTTGGGATACAGTATAATGATTAGAATCTTCCATAGTTAATCAGGGTGCATTTTAACCGATTCATATCTATGGTGTATTGCAGATTAATTTTTTCTAATAGAAAAATAACTCTGGGACGCTGATTGCGGAGTGATGCATTGTTCACACATCCAAATTTATCTTGATGATCGATAAACAATTTCAGAAGTTGCATTCGATATAGTATTTAGTCTTAATGATTGAGTGAGATTTAATATGGTGTTTTTTCAAATTTTATAAAATAAGATTCCATAAAAAAATATTGTATGCACACTAATAGAGTGTTTATTTTCAAAAGAGCCAATCTAATTTGCATCATTATAGAAGCTCCCCATTGGCCAGTGCTAGATTCGTCTTTCTCATCGCTCAAAGATATTCCATCATGAACTATCATATTAGTGTTCAAGCCTATGATATTGGAGGTGCTAGCCCTTGTTCTTCTTCGAAAGTAGATAACACGTTACACGTACCTCATCATCAACCGCCATAAATATTATTGTTCCGGGAATAACCCAGAGGGCCCTTGGTTTGACTCGAGTCCGATCCTGGTCCCTCTCGCAAGTCCGGTCAGCCACAACCACAATCTCGATTGACCCGGTTCTCTCCCCTTAGCCGAATCATCTCTCCGTCTCCTTCATGGCTGAAAAGCTCATTCGGTCACTCGGCTCATTCGGACTCAGCAGCTCAGCCCTGCTCCTTCAATTCGGCAGCTCAGCCCTGCCACACAGCAGCTCAGCCCTGCCACACAGCAGCTCAGCTCTGCTCATTCGGCTACAGCAGCTCAGCTCTGCCCATTCGGCCACCCCTTCGACCATTCGGCCACCCAGTCGGCCACCTCCCCAGTGAAGGACCTATTCGGCCCTACTCTTTATCGAAGCCTCGTTCAGCAGTAGCATCAGCCGAATCCCCATTCGACCACAGTAATTGCCGAATCCTCATTCGGCCGCGTCATAGCCGAATACCCATTCGGCCCTATTCAAGCCGAATCCCCACTCGGCCAAACCCATCGCCGAATACCCATTCGGTCGTAGCCTTAGCCGAATCTCCACTCGGCCGCGCCCATCACCGAATCCTCATTCGGCCGTAACATTAGCCGAATACCCATTCGGCCACAGCCTCCGCCGAATCCTCATTCGGCCACAACCTCCGCCAAATCCTCATTCGGCCACAGCCTCAGCCGAATCCCCATTCGGCCCTGGTCCTCGCCGAATCCTCATTCGACCAGAGCCTTAGCCGAATCCCCATTCAGCCACAACCCTTGCCGAATCCTCATTCGGTTACACCCTTGCCATCGAATCGCTCGGCAACGCCAGGGCCCACCTCATCATGATCTCTGACAAAGCCACACCCCATTTAATTAATTAATGTCGCCTGTCCACAAATACTGACGAAGTGATACGGCGATGGGACAGGGAACTCGATGGTTCCTGACATCTCATTAATCACGATGAGACACTCATTAATGATGACGTAACACGTGACGTGACACGCACGCTCATCTCCTCCTTTAAAAGACCACTCCGTCGGCAGGTATGAGATCTCCTCCGCTCTCTCACTCTCATTAGCTTCTTTCACGCTCAAGCTACTGTTCATCTTCTTCTTCCTCCTTTCTTCCACTGCCCCTGACTTGAGCGTCGGAGTGGCCGCGCCGGGGCAACACCCGGCCTTCTTGCTGACGTCTGCTGTGTTTACAGGTCCGGGTGGCTGGTCTTCTCTCCTTCTTCAGTGTGGAAACTCTCTCCGGTGGTCCTGGAGTCTCTTCTTCGCCTTCCTCTATCCTACGCCCCCCGATGCGACGCTAAGCCACTCCTTCACTGTTCCACTCCCACGGCGAGGAGGGTCCGGTGACGTGTCCAGGAGCACTTCTCAACCGGAACATAATTTGGCGCCGTCTGTGGGAACACATTTCTGCCCAGATTTGAGATGCCGACGGACGAACCCCCTCAGCCTCGCCTCATCGCCATGACGCAGGAGGATTTCAACAGGGCGGTCGCCACGCCGCCGTCCTAGCAGTTTCTAGACAACCACCTCAGGTACCAGCTGGCCCCTCGCGACCTCATTCTTTCTCCGACGACGCTCGCACCACCGGTGCGCCAGCGTCGGGTCCACGGAGGCCCACTATTTGAGAATCCTCACGTCCTTCAAGCCCCAACATCCTCAGGCCCATTAGGCCCATCAAGATCAAGACCCATCAGGCCCACCAGGCCCCGGCCCACCAAGATCCGGTTCTTCAAGCTTCAAGATATCGAGCTCCAGCCCCTCAGGCCCATCAGGCCCATTAGGCCTACCAGGCCCCGGCCCACCAGGCTCAGGCCCAGGCCCGGTCCTACATCGGCGCTACGCATCTCAGACCGATGCAGGTTACCCACTCCTTCGCCGAATTGCCCATTTAGCGGCCCTACATTCGACTTCGCCGAATCCTACATTCGGCCACGTCCTAGCCGAATCGCCCATTCGGATCATGCTTCGCCTTCGCCGAATCCTACCATCGGCTTCGCCTTCGCCGAATCCTAATTTTGGCCGGGACCATTCGACTCAGCAGCTGCGGTCAAGAATTCGGCACCAGGGTACGTACTTTACTTCCCTACACTTGAATAACGGGAATACTTCCGCAGGTCCTCTCCACGCTAAGGCTTTTCAGCCATTCGACATCACTCTCCCGACTCGGACATAGTCGGGATCGAGCTGTCTCCACCGACATAGGTCTCGGACCTACTCCATCAGCAATTGCCCTTTTCAGGGTTCAACCTCCCTTCGGCTCGGACATAGCCAAGGTCGAGCTCAAATTAGGTCTCGGACCTACTCCATCAGCAATTGTCCTTTTCAGGGTTCAACCTCCCTTCGGCTCGGACATAGCCAAGGTCGAGCTCAAATTAGGTCTCGGACCTACTCCATCAGCAATTGCCCTTTTCAGGATTCAACTTTCCTTCGGCTTGGACATAGCCAAGGTCGAGCTCAAATTAGGTCTCGGACCTACTCCATCAGCAATTGCCCTTCTCAGGGTTCAACCTCCCTTCGGCTCGGACATAGCCAAGGTCGAGCTCAAATTAGGTCTCGTACCTACTCCATCAGCAATTGCCCTTTTCAGGGTTCAACCTCCCTTCGGCTCGGACATAGCCAAGGTCGAGCTCAATTCAGGTCTCGGACCTGCTCCATCAGCAATTGCCCTTTTTAGGGTTCAACCTCCCTTCGGCTCGGACATAGCCAAGGTCGAGCTCAATTCAGGTCTCGGACCTGCTCCATCAGCAATTGCCCTTTTCAGGGTTCAACCTCCCCCGTGCCCCTGCACTAGCTCCAACCGAGCCTTACAGGCATGGAGTCAATCCCATCTCCAGCTATCGTCCTTTTCAGGGCTCAACCTCCCCTCCTAGTCAGGGTCGAGCTTACTTCCGGTGGTCGCGGACCACTAGCGCCCGCCGACACGAAGTCTGGTAAGTCCTGAAACACTCTTCGATATCTCTTCTAAGTTCAACTCCCCCGCGCTTCGCACAGCCGGGGTCGAGCTGAATCGCGAAATCGGACCAGCTGGAGTGTCCGTCACCGCCATCTCCTACAAATCTCAAACTCCCCCGTGCTCCTGCAGCCGGGGTCGAGCTTGCCTCGGTCACCGAGCCTTACTACAGGCGTCGAGTCGGCTCATTCGGGTCTATTTTTAAGAGGGTTGTCATCAATCCTCTTCTCAGCCCTTCATTCGGGCCCCTCAGCTTCATCTGATCAGTCCCACCCAACTCGGCCGGTATCTTCAACTCGCTCAGAGCTCTCTGCGAGCCTCTCGACTTCATCTTCTCAGCTCCCCCAGTATCTAAGCAGGCCGCAGCCTCTTCAATTTTTCACTCTGCTCAGGCAGGGCTCTCTCTGACTCACTCTGCTCAGTCAGCCGGTAGAACGCTCACTGATCCATTCCACTCAGTCATTGGCCACTCTGCTCAGTCAGTCGGCAACTCTGCGACTCTGCAACTTTGCTCTGTCAGTCTGTCCACTCTAGGCAGCCTCACTCGGCCTTACTCGACAACTCTGCCGACTCAGCCACATGACCACTCGGCGACTTTGACAATCCGCCCACTCTGTCACTCATCCAGGCTGCTCAGTCACAAGTCTCTAAACCACAACACTAAGCAAGCCACGTGCCTAGCATACAAGCACAAGCTCGGCCCGACATTGTGCACTCTCATCGGCATGACTCGGCCTCTCCCAGATCAATCTTTTCTCCACTCAGCTCAGTTCGGTTCGATATCTCTTTCGGAGCGACTCTATCTGATCCGAGAATTTGAAGCGAGTCCTCAACCCACTACGAATGCAGCACATTTTATCTCCTTGCATTACGAGCGCGTAGCTCTCAGACGCCGGCTCACCACAGGCCCGAGAGAGGAGGCCGAGTCTGTTGGCCAGGCGTTGTCGGTTGAAGAAGCATAGCATTGACGCGGACCCCAAGGCTATGTGTTGCTGCACACGCCAACAAGTTCAGCAAACACCTGCCACCTGCCACTCCTCTGGCCGCCTGCAGCCCACCTAAGCAATCCTGCCATCAACGTTGTTGCACGCCAAAAGCAAACCTGCATTAAAAATTGCTACACGCTACCACTCTGTGACACAAGGAAAACCACGCAAAATCCTTTCTTCTCCGCAGCCTGCACGAGCCGAGATCCCCGCTGACGGGACGAGCCGAATTCTTGCTTCTCCACTGCTTGCCCGGACCAAACCGTGGCAGCTGAACCGCCCTTCTCCGCTAACTGCACGAACCGAGTCGCAATAGCAAGCTCGGCGCTGCCTGCACGAGCCGAACCGCCGGCTCGTCGCTGCCAGTGCGAGTCGAATCGCAGAGGCAAACTCCCCTCTTCTTTCCGATGCCTACACGAGCAG
Source organism: Curcuma longa (assembly GCF_044706935.1). NCBI lineage: Eukaryota > Viridiplantae > Streptophyta > Magnoliopsida > Zingiberales > Zingiberaceae > Curcuma > Curcuma longa. Next base: position 2,102,018 of record NC_133865.1, on the reverse strand, counting down.
CAGGCTCTCCTCTCTCTCGGCATTCGCCGCTACCTACGAAGGCCTGCCCGAGCCGACTCGCAACAGAGGGCCGCCATCTTCCGAATCCGCGAACACACGACATCAGGCCCTCCCGCACCCGATTCCTCTTCTCGCCTGCAAAACTTCGTCTCGCTCGCAGACTGGCCCCCACAGCCTCTCGCCTCCCAAGTCCTCGCTCGCTCTACTTCCCATGCCGAAGTCCAAAACAGCACTGGCCCTCCTCCGCCACGCTTGACGTCTCCGCCAGCCCTGCTCCTTCAGTTTGGCAGCACAGCCCTGCCACAGCCAACACCGCAGCTCCGCAGCTCTGCTCATTCGGCCACAGCAGCTCACTCTGCCCATTCGGCCGGACACTCGGCAGCATCGTCCGCCCTGCCACTCTACGCATCGTCCGCAAGCACGGACACTACGCCTCGTCCGCATGCCCGGACATCTGCCGAATCGTCTGCCAGCCCGGACACACTTAGTTTCCAAATCGTCAGCACGCTCGGCCAGTCTGCTCTTTCAAATTCGGTAGCTCAGCCCTGCCACACAGCAGCTTAGCTCTGCCCACTCGGCCAGTCGGCCAGTCGGCCATTCGACCATTCGGCCATTCGGCCCACTCGGCCATTCGGCCACTCGGCCACTCGGCCATTCGGCCATTCGACCACTCGGCCATTCGGCCATTTGGCCACTCATTCGGCCACTCGGCCATTCGGCCACTCGGCCAATCATCTGCCACTCGGATCTTCTTCCTTGCCGAATCGTCCGCAAGCCCGGACCTTCTTCATGGCCGAATCGTCCGCAAGCCCGGACCTTCTTCATGACCGAATCGTCCGCAAGCCCGGACCTTCTTCATTTCCGAATCGTCCACAAGCCCAGACATCTAAGGCTTTACAGCCACTCACCGAGGCTTCTCAGCCACTCATCCAAGGCTTCACAGCCACTCATCCAAGGTTTCACAGCCACTCATCCAAGGCATCACAGCCACTCACCGAGGCTTCTCAGCCACTCATCCGAGGCTTCTCAGCCACTCATCCAAGGCTTCACAGCCACTCACCGAGGCTTCTCAGCCACTCATCCAAGGCTTCACAGCCGCCCATCCAAGGCTTTACTGCCACTGACGTGATGAAAGATCGGACTCGAGCAATGACTCGGTCTAGTCAGTCCGACTTACGCTCCCTTCGACTAGACTAGCGGGGAGGCTTATGTTCCGGGAATAACCCAGGGGGGCCCTTGGTTTGACTCGAGTCCGATCCTGGTCCCTCCCGCAAGTCCGGTCAGCCACAACCACAATCTCGATTGACCCGGTTCTCTCCCCTTAGCCGAATCATCCCTCCGTCTCCTTCATGGCCGAAAAGCCCATTCGGTCACTCGACTCATTCGGACTCAGCAGCTCAGCCCTGCTCCTTCAATTCGGCAGCTTAGCCCTGCCACACAGCAGCTCAGCCCTGCCACACAGCAGCTCAGCTCTGCTCATTCGTCCACAGCAGCTCAGCTCTGCCCATTCGGCCACCCCTTCGACCATTCGGCCACCCAGTCGGCCACCTCCCCAGTGAAGGATCTATTCGGCCCTACTCTTTACCGAAGCCTCGTTCAGCAGTAGCATCAGCCGAATCCCCATTCGGCCACAGTAATTGCCGAATCCTCATTCGGCCGCGTCATAGCCGAATACCCATTCGACCCTATTCCTAAGCTGAATCCCCACTCGGCCGAACCCATCGCCGAATACCCATTCGGCTGTAGCCTTAGCCGAATCTCCACTCGGCCGCGCCCATCGCCGAATCCTCATTCGGCCGTAACATTAGCCGAATACCCATTCGGCCACAGCCTCCGCCGAATCCTCATTCGACCACAACCTCCGCCAAATCCTCATTCGGCCACAGCCTCAGCCGAATCCCCATTCGGCCCTGGTCCTCGCCGAATCCTCATTCGACCAGAGCCTTAGCCGAATCCCCATTCGGCCACAACCCTTGCCGAATCCTCATTCGGCTACACCCTCATCGAATCGCTCGGCAACGCCAGGGCCAACCTCATCATGATCTCTGACAAAGCCACACCCCATTTAATTAATGTCGCATGTGCACAAATACTGACGAAGTGATACAGCGATGGAACGGGGAACTCGATGGTTCCTGACATCTCATTAATCACGATGTGACACTCATTAATGATGACGTAACACGTGACGTGACACGCACGCTCATCTCCTCCTTAAAAGACCACTCCGTCGGCAGGTATGAGATCTCCTCCGAACTCTCTGGACTCTCATACTCTTTTCACGCTCAAGCTACTGTTCATCTTCTTCTTCCTCCTTTCTTCCACTGCCCCTGACTTGAGTGTCGGAGTGGTCGCGTCGGGGCAACACCCGGCCTTCCTGCTGACGTCTGCTGTGTTTACAGGTCCGGAGGTCCCTGAAGCTCTACCCGTTCTCTTCTTCTCCTTCCTCTGCTCCAGTCCACGGCGAGCTAAGCCACTGTTCACAGCCATCTACGAGGAGGTCCGGTGACGTGTCTCGACGCACTTCTCAACCGGAACAATTATGTTTCAATTCTTCTGAGGCCTTTGCACCTTTTCTTCTTCTTCTTTAGATGTGAAGGTATCTTCCTAAATATAAAGAAGGATTATCTCATACGACCAAGTCATAAAAGAATTATTCCCTATGGCCGTATAAAATTATTAGAATATATCCTTTAAAATATTTGTTCCTTATTAATTGGTCTATTGACCGAGTCATGTAATGGTACTATATATTACCCTATTATTCTAGGGTTCAAGAATCAAGTTAATTATTCTTCTAACATGGTATCAGAGCCGCCTTCCTCTTCTCACGGCTCTGTCTTTTTCTGAAGGTTAGCCGCTGCATCTTCTCGGCGCTGAGGATTAATCAAAACAGATGTATCTTTTTTCTGAAGGTTAGCCGCTGCATCTTCTCGGCGCTGAGGATTAATCAAAACAGAAGTAAAAGAAGAAAATCGGTGCCGTACGGAATCGAACTGCAGACCTTCAACAAACCAGTAGCCTCTTCTTCCAGCCACGATCAAGCTGTGATTCTTAAAAAGTTGCTGCAACCAATTTTTTTTATCTGGAAGAGCCGACGTCCTTGCTGTCACCAGGATGCCTCGTTATTAGTAAACTGCTTTCGCTGCCGTCGCGAATCATCAGATAAATTCTTCCCTTATACTTTTATTTTATACAATGTCAGAATTTACATCCCCATCGTCCACCACAGAAACAAGCCTAACAACACATCTCTCTTCATTACCCATAAACGCCCTATCTTATTTACCAATTAAACTCAGCAATGATAATTACTTGCTTTGGAAGATGCAGTTTCTCTCACTATTGCGTGTCCATGATCTACTTGGAATTGTTGATGGCACCTCTCCTAAACCAAAAGAAGACGATCCAAATTTTCTTATCTAGAATAAAAAGGATCAACTAATTATGACATGGTTGATTTTGACGTTCAGTGAGTCGGTACTTCCTATGATTGTAGGGCTAGATAGCTCCTGTCAGATATGGAAAACTCTGGCTCGAACCTTTGCTTCAAGCTCTCAAGCACGGGTTCTTCAACTTCGCATGCAATTACAATCTGTGCAACGAGGAGATAAATCTATAAATGAATATATGCAAGCAATCAAGACCATCACCAACAATTTAGCTGCGATTGGACATCCAATTTCAGATGAAGATTTACTAATTCATGTTCTTGCAGGTTTGGGACCTCAATATGATAGCTTTATTCCGAGTGTGACTGCTCGGGTCGATCAAGTGTCCCTCGATACCCTTCATAGCATGTTATCCTCTCATGAAATACTCCTACAACTACAATCTCAGAGGATGCCGGATTCTCTCGCTCTTTCAGTTCACACGACTCGCCATATTGATGGTGCTAATCATCGTCAACAAAATCAACAAAATCAAGGTGGAAGAAATAGAGGACGGGGACAAGGACGAGGTCGAGGTCAAGGACGTGGTCGAGGGCGTTGCCAGATTTGTCTCAAAAATGGTCACTATGCTTCTCAATGTTATAGGCGATTTGATTCAAATTTTCCAGGAGGCCTTTCATCCTCAAATCCAAATCAAGCATCATCGTCAACTTCATTGTCTCAAGCAGGAGCTTTTTCTATTGCAAGCAATCCTTATGTACCTACGGCAAATTCTTCGATCTCCGGATGACATCCAAATTCTGGAGCAACTCATCATGTCACACCAAATTTTGACAATCTTGCAGAAGCTTCCTCCTATCATGATCCTGACACGGTACAAGTAGGCAATGGCTCAGGTTTGCAAATTGCTAATCTTGGAAACACATTCTTTCATTCATCTGGTCGACTCTTTCACATGCGTAATACTCTTCATGTTCCCTCCATCACTAAAAATTTACTTTCTGTTCGTCAATTTACTCTTGACAATAATGTGTTTTTTGAATTTCATCCTCATCATTGTCTTGTGAAAGATCCGACAACTGGAACCACCCTACTCAAAGGAGAAATTAGAGATGGTCTCTATTACCTTCAACCTACATCCAGCAAAGTCCTCGTTGGAGAACGCACAAATAAGTCCGCCTGGCATGCACGACTTGGTCATCCATCTTTACGTCTCGTTCAAAGTATCATTAATCGGTTTTCCTTGCCAACTTCTTTAGCTTCTTCATCACATTCTTGTGAAGCATGCATGAAAGCAAAAAGTCACAAATTACCATTTGTTTCTTCTTCTCATGTGTCTAGTTTTCCTTTAGAAATAATCCATTCTGATGTTTGGGGTCCTGCTCCTATTTTATCAAATCAAGGTTATCTTTATTATGTGGTCTTTATTGATGACTTTAGTAAATTCACATGAGTTTTTCTTATGAAACGTAAATCTGATCTTTTTGATATCTTTTGTCAATTTCAGAGACATGTCGAACGTTATTTTGGCCGTAAAATTCTCTCTCTCCACTCTGATTGGGGTGGCGAATATCAAGCACTTCATCGTCATCTAAACTCTTCTGGCATCCTTCATCGAATATCATGTCCTCACACTCCTGAACAAAATGGTTCCGCAGAGAGGAAACATCGTCATATAATCGAAACTGCTTTGGCTCTTCTTAATCATGCATCTGTACCTCTAAAATTTTGGGATGATGCAGTCCTAACTGCAGTTTATCTCATTAATCGTCTACCTACCCCATTGCTTCAACAGAAGTGTCCCTTGGAAAAACTCTATAATCGGCCTCCTAATTACATCTTCTTACGTATCTTTGGTTGCGCATGTTATCCATGGCTACGTCCCTACTCTAAACATAAACTAGATCCTCGTTCTCAACAATGTATTTTCCTTGGTTATAGTAATTTGCACCATGGGTATCGTTGCCTGCATATACCGACTGGACGTATATACATATCTCGACATGTTATTTTTGATGAGTCTCTATTTCCTTTTGCAGCCACTACAACACCTTCATCCTCAGGAAACAATGGTATTTTTTTAATACCGCCTAATATTCCACCAGGATTCTCACAGGTTGCTCATCCGATGAGACGCGTTAATGATACAAGAGGGGATGACATCCTAGGTTCTACTCCGGAGTTCTCTTCTACACCATCAGAATCACCCCGAGTGGCTACTCCGTTAAGAACAAGATGCACTAACAGAAGAGATAATATGCTAGAACCTATTCCGTGCCCAATTTCAGAAGCATCACCAGATATTATACTCTCTAAATCTGGATCATCAGATAATACAAGTCCGTCATCTAAATCTCCATGTCATCCTACTGTTGTCTCTTCACCATCCACAGATGATTCAGATGATGATGCTCCTCGTCGTACCTTGCCCTTAAGTGATATCTATGCACGCTGCCCACCAATGGAAACTCGACATCCCCTTCCATGAGCTTTAGTGGCCTCTTCAAAAATTATTGAACCAACTTGTTTTTCCCAAGCGAACAAAGATCCAAATTGGCGTGTGCAATGACTTCAGAATTTGATGCACTTCTTCGCAATGGAACATGGAGTCTAGTTCCACGCACTTCCTCCATGAATGTTGTGGGCTCAAAATGGGTTTTTCATCTCAAACATCGAGCTGATGGTTCTCTTGAACGATACAAAGCTCGACTTGTGGCCAAAGGATTTAATCAACAACCAGGTATTGACTTTAATGACACTTTTAGCCCAGTCGTCAAAATTACATCTGTCAGATTACTGTTATCAATAGCTGTTAGTTCTAATTGGCCTGTACGACAATTAGACGTTTCCAATGCATTTCTTCATGGTCATCTTGAGGAAACTATATTTATGGAGCAACCACCTGGGTTCCTCCATCCACAATTTCCATCTCATGTTTGTCAACTTAAGAAATCCTTATATGGTCTTCGACAAGCCCCTCGTGCATGCACCACAAAAAAAACGTGAAATAGAGACGGAAATAGCGACGGAATTAAATTCCGTCTCTATTATCAGAGACAGAAATAAAATGTTCCGTCGCTAATGATATATTCTGCGACGGAAAAATTATTCCGTCGCTAATTAGAGACGGATATTTTAATTCCGTCTCTAATTATAGCGACGGAATTAAATTCCGTCGCTAATTAGAGACGGATATTTTAATTCCATCTCTAATTATAGCGACAAAATTTAATTCCGTCGCTAATTAGAGACGAATATTTTAATTCCATCGTTAAATATAGCGACGGAATTTAATTCCGTCGCTAATTAGCATAATGATTTTTCCGTCGCTATAATCGGCGATTTAGGGTTCGGGATCCCGATTTTTCTTCTCCTCGCGTGCGATCTGCCTGCGATGTTCTCCCTCTGCGGTCTCCCTCTGCCTCTCCGTCCTCTCTCTCCCTCTGCCACTCCCTCCGGCGGTCTCCCTCTACCTCTCCATCCTGCTCTCTCTGCCACTCCCTCCGCCACTCCCTCCTGCTCTCTCCCTCTGCCACTCCCTCCGGCGGTCTCCTTCTGCCTCTCCGTCCTGCTCTCTCCCTCTGCCACTCCCTCCGGCGGTCTCCCTCTGCCTCTCCGTCCGGCTCTCTCCCTCTGCCGCTCCCTCCGGCAGTCTCCCTCTGCCTCTCCGTCCGGCTCTCTCCCTCTGCCACTCCCTCCGGCGGTCTCCCTCTGCCTCTCCGTCCGAAGCTCTCCCTCTGCCGCTCCCTCCGCGCTCTCCCTCTGCCTCTCCCTCCGG
>NC_133865.1:2057133-2094748 GCF_044706935.1 Curcuma longa | reverse complement strand
TGATTAAGGGCGGGCGTTACAAAGTTGGATTGCTGAAATCGACGTGCAAGGACAAGGCAGGCCCAAGAGCTTGTATTGAGCAGGCAACACGAGGAGAGAGAGGGACTAAAATACATTACAAAATTAGATAATGCTTCTCGGGAAGATCTGATTCGGAGCATGCAAATGTAAGTCAATACGGGTTCAGGACAAGAGCTTTATACTTGATATGTTACCTGACGTTATCACAAGTGCTCTCCTAGACCAGTCCTTAAGTGGTGTCAAATACTCAGGTACTATTGAAATACCTCATCCCTTCTCAAATCTCAACATTTCCATGGAAAGTTGACTTTATCTAAGTTGTGTTTCCAATGGGCAGAGACTATAGGAGGATTGAACAGTTCTAATAAAGGATGATTTTCAAAAGACGTCTTGACATGTCATTTGACCCACGCTGCAGCTGGCAAGTCCTCATGGACTCAGGCGCATGGTTGTGATGGGTGTGAGGACTCGGGCGCGCACAATGGCGACCGCGGCACGCTGAGTGTTCAGCTAGAGTTATCGAGCTATCGAACTATCTCGTGGAGTCTTTGCTCAGGCGTTCGGCCTAGCGACCACTTCAGGCATCAGTTGTCGTCTTAGCAGAGAAAACATCTGTCGTGCTTATCTTATCCGCTATGTTGAAGGAAAATTACTATAATATCAATATTACTGAGTTGAGAGAGGGAGAGGCACCTGGAGTCTGAGATAATAGAAGAGGTAATAGCCGAAGTTAGAATACCTCAGAGTGCCATGATTAAATTTTATCCGCCTGGCGATAATAGCCCAAGGGAATAGAGCTCGATTCACAATTATATCCGAGTCGGGAGAGAATGAATCCCGAGAAGAGCAATTATTGAAGGAATTCCCTAGCCCGAGACCAAGAATAGTCTTCGAGGCGCCAGGATCCGAAACCAGGAAATATGTAGCTCAATCCACGACTATGTCCGAGTCGGGAGAGATTGGATCCTGAAAAGGGGCAATTGCTGATAGAGATGGTCCGAGACCATAATGAACTCGATCCCGACTATGTCCGAGTCGGAAGAGGTTAAACCCTGCAAAGGGTAATTGCCGATGGCGATGTTCCGAGACCAGAGAATATATAGAGGACTTGGGAAGAAGCATGTTTATTAGTCATAAAGAGAGTATATTAAGGTACTGGGGTGAGATGCCGAGATGAGATGCCAGTAGGGGATGAGATGGCCGAAATACTTAGATGGATGGCTGAGTGACTTGGATGAGAGACTGAGTAACCTGGATAAGTGACAGAGTGGGCGGGCTGACAAAGTTGCCGAGTGGCAATATGGCCAAGCCAACAGAGTTGTCGAGAAAGGTTGAGTGAGTGGCCAACTGACTGAGCAGAATGGTCGAATGACTGAGCAGAGTGGCCGACTGACTGAGCAGAATGGCCGAATGACTTAGCAGAGTGACAAAATAACTGAGCAGAATGGCCAACTGACTGAGCAGAGTGACCAACTGACTGAGCAGAATGGCCGAATGACTGAGCAGAGTGGCCAACTGACTGAGCAGAATCCCTGCATGGATGAAGTTGAAGCCGAGACGGCGGCAGAGATCGAGTGCTCATAAGATTAAGCTGAGCCACCGAATGAATGAGGCCAAGAGGGTTATAGAGAAGCCGAGTGCTCGGAAGATTGAACTGAGCCACTGAATAAAGTCGAGAGGCCTGTAGAGAGGCTCAGTGCTCAGAAAATTAAGCTTAGCCACTGAACAAATAAAGCCGAGAGGCCTGCAGAGAGGCTGAGAGGTTTAATTTGAGCTCGATTCCGACCATGTCCGAGTTAGGAGAGTAGTGTCGATGGCGCAGATCCGAGACTTGAATTAGCTCAATCCGCGACTATGTCCGAGTCGGGAGAGTAATGTCGATGGCGTAGGTCCAAGACCTGAATATTGTCGATGGCGTAGGTCCGAGACCTAAATATTATGATGGCGTAGGTCCGAGAGTAGGTCCGAGACCTAAATAATGTCGATGGAGTAGGTCCGAGACCTAAGCAGAGTCGATGGAGTAGGTCCGAGACCTAATTATGTCGATGGAGTAGGTCCGAGACTTAAGCAGAGTCGATGGAGGCGTAGGTCCGAGACCTAATTATGTCGGTGGAGTAGGTCCGAGACCTAATTATTGTCTTGATCCGCGACTACGTTCGAGTCGGGAGAGTATTGGGACTGGCTGAAGAGCCTTGCACGGGGAGGGCCTGCGGAAGTATCATTGTTACTCAAAAGTAGGAAAGGTAAAGTATATACCATGACACTTAGTGTTCTTGACCGCTAAATGCGGTAAGGCCGGAGATGCGTAGGGTTCCATGGTCAGGTTAAGTCCTTGCCCTCTGCATTGGCCTGAGATGCGTAGCGTTGATGTAGGGCCGGGTCTGGGCCTGAGCTTGGTGGGCCGGGGCCTGGTAAGTCGGGGCTTGATGAACCTAGGGCTGATGGACCTGGGCCTTATGGGCTTGGGCCTTGTGGGCCTAGGCCTGGTGGGCATGGGCTTGGTGGGCCTCCGCAGGCTTCGAACAGCCTGTGGACAGGCGTCGGCGAAGCTTCCGCAGAGGAGGAGGGAATTCGTGGAGGAGAGGCCGGCGCTTCCGGCTACTGTCTGGAGAGCGCTAGGACGACAAAGGCCACCGCCCTGTCAAAATCTTCCTGCGTCATAGTGAGGGGAGGAGGTTGATGAGGATCGTCCATTGGCGTTTCAAATCCGGACGTTGTATGTTTCCACAGACGGTGTCAAATTATGTTCCGGTTGAAACCAGCGGTTGGACAAGTCACCGGACCTTCCCGTCGTCGTTGGCGTGGAATAGGAAGATGGGTGGAGTGCTGTAAGACCTCCAGGACCTGCAAGCACAAGAAACGTGAGTAGGAAGGCCAGGGGTGCCCTGGCGCGACCACTCCGACGCTCAAGTCAGGGACAGCAGCGGGAGGAAGAAGATGAACAGTAATGAACTTGAGTGTAAAAGAGAAGCAGAAGTTTCAGAAGTTGAGAGAGCTACCTGCTGAAGGGAGTGGTCGTTTTAAGGAGAGATGAGCGTGTACCTGTCACGTCACCATTAAGAGGATGTCCCATCATGAGTAATGAGGCGTCAGGAACAATCGAGCACAATAGTCAGGAGTCTCATCTCTGGTAGGTAGCCGTCATGTCATTACCCACGTGGGTGTCAGAGAGGGCGGCGATAATAAATGAAGGGTGTGGACCGGTCAGAGGACATGATGGGACATGCCAGGGCACTGTAAGGTGATTCGGCTCAAGTTGAACAAATGACCGATTGGCGGATCGGAGAGAAGGGCGACTGAATGGTGAGTTGGTCTGAGCCAGAAGTCAGCTTAGAGTTGGGAGTCAGTTTAAGGACTCGGACTTGGTTTGAAGACTCGGCATGAGGATTCGGATTCGACCTGGGGAGTCTGCTGAGGACTCGGATTCGGCCTGCTGAGGAGTCTGCTGAGGACTCAGATTCGGCCTACTGAGGATTCGGATTCGGCCTGGGGAGTCTGCTGAGGACTCGGATTCGGCCTACTGAGAAGTATGCTGAGGATTCGGATTCGGCCTACTGAGGATTCAGATTCGGCCTGGGGAGTCTGCTGAGGACTCGGATTCGGCCTACTGAGGAGTCTGTTGAGAACTCGGATTCGGCCTACTGAGGATTCAGATTCGGCTTGGGGAGTCTGCTGAGGACTCGGATTCGGCCTACTGAGGAGTCTGCTGAGGACTCGGATTCGACCTGCTGAGGACTCGGATTCGGCCGAGGACTTACATCTTGGACACATTATAAATGTGAAATGATATTTTTGAAATTTAAAAGTTAAACAGATGAGGAATAATTGAAATTTTGTCACACTGAAGCCTAATATTTTAAATTGCTTGGCTCTGGATTTATGTCTGTTTCTCCTGTTATAAGTATGATTAATAATATGTTGCATTAAAAACCAAAGCAATTACCTTTTCCACTTTTTGGATGTCTATCAAACTAGTCTATGATTTTTGGGATCAATTTCAATACCTGCAGGTTGGCAAGCTTAAGGCTCTTTGTGAAAGTTTCTTCAAATTAAAGGGCATCAGGTTGAAATTGTTTATTCAGGAGCCGGTATTTATTTGAGTTAGTATATTAGTTTTAGCTACTTTAATCACCAATCAGTCAATTGTTAATGATCTTTGCAATCATCATGTTATACACGAGAAATTTTATAGTTCATTTATAAACAGATTTACCCCAATTGTTAAGGATTTAAGGGGATTAATGGAGCCAATCAAATCAACCCACCAATCCAATTAAGAGCCCAATTGACCAATTGGATTCGGGTTCAGTTTTAAACCCGTTAACCGCTTGGTTAAGAAAATCACGGATTTTCTCAGAATCGCGTAATCCTGCCTCGCCGCTCGACCTCGTCCCCCTTCTCCGCGCAACCCGGGACGCCGACGCCGCGTCCGCCCCGAATCCTTCGCCTGCAATGGCTATGGGCTTGGGGTTTTGGATTGGCCAAAGGGTCAATGCTGTCGGAAATCCTCGGCGGGTCGGGACTGTAAGGTATGTGGGTGAGGTGGAAGGATACGCTGGAGATTGGGTAGGTGTCGACTGGGACGACGGCGAAGGGAAGCACGACGGCTCCCTGGGAGATGTCCGATATTTCTCGGCGATGGGAGAGAGGTCGGGCTCTTTCGTCCGTGGCAAGAACCTCAGCTCTGGGATTTCGTTCTTGGAGGCTCTTCATCTCCGCTATGGAAGCGACTCGACCAAGGAAGAAGAAGGTAATAACCATCTCAAGTTTTATTTTATTTTTTGCTCTTTTCATTGTTCAAGCAAGTACCGAGAGTCGCACCTTCAAACGACGCACTGAGCAACATGCTTGTCGAAATGCCACCAGGGTTTCCGTAACTATGGCTATAGATTGGCTTGTTCGCAGCATGTTGGCAATTATAAACAACTTTACATTTCGTTTCTTAATCCTTCCAATACTTGAAACGACCTTTAGTATCATAATTCTATTGATCCTTGCATCACAACTCAAATGTATCAGGATAATCAAAACTTTGGTCCACATGTTCACACTATGGATTTTTCAGTCATCCAAAAACCTGTTTCATTAACTTCTTTTTTAAATTTTTTTCTGACTATTTAAATCTAACAATATTTTCTCTTACAAATATTCCTAAATAATGGATCTACGGATGGTAATCTGTATGAGTACTCTTTGGTTCATGAATAGCTAGTTTGATTCTACGTTTCAGGATTGTATATTGCTTCTGGTAAGTGGGTGTTTGCGATGCATTGCTTAACAATTGGGCCAAAGAATAGATAAGCAAAATATTAATCTTTTGTATTCAATCCAACTATTTCTTATGTTTACTAGTCAACTCAATTAATTCTTATATTTATATCTTGTATTAACTCTGCATTTTTGGCATCAACTTGGTGGATCTTATACACCATACAATGTATTTTTGTGTTTGTTACAATCCTGCAGAGGAGATGTATGTTTATTCAACCAGCCAAAAACATGTTTCTATACAACTTGTGGGGAAACACAAAATTCAGGAGAAGTTACAACACATAAACGAGCTGCTCAGTGCATCTTTATCTTATTTAGGAGTTAGCTCAACTGAACCTTCTGATGAGATCAATGCTGTAGTTCCAAGTAAGTTGGTTACTCCTTGTTCTTTGGTGCTAAAATTTGACAGTTGTTGGTTAAATGACTCTAGTGAACCTTTGGAATCATATTTCCTGACTATGGTCCTTAGTTTGGTACATAACCTCAATACTTACATGCTAGATTGTTGTTCCATAAGTAACTATAATTCTCTTACTGGTAGGAAGATGGCGTAATTCTCTTTCTAGTAGCAGCCATAGTTGGATTAACAAGAAGATTGCAAAATAGTTGGGGATTTATAAAAAGGCATCATATGGTTAGTCCACTCAATGAATACCATAATTCCAAACTCCACAGATCCAAATCAGCTCAGGTGGAGAGGCATCAGCCTTGGTTATTTTATCTTTTGTTCCAGAAATTGGGTCTGTGAGGGTGATTAATAGAAATAGCTTGTTGCTGCCAAATCTGATGAAATCTGTTGTGATTTGGTCAAATCAATCAAATTTTCAAAAAATCACCCCACCCCTGCTTGCTGATTTTCTCTGAATGCAGACTTGAAAGCCAACAATCTTGCTTGAGAAGGAAAGTGAGGGGGAAATTGTATAGGGAAATAATAATTCTTAATTACCTTTTGTGCCTTCTTATCAAGGACCCAAGGAAGTGTAGATTGTGAAGCAGGTTCAACTTGTCCTTGAAATGACATCTTTTTGTAGGGCATAAGGCATGCTGGTTTTGACCTTTTGGTGTATAATTTATTAATTACATCCTTATGATGCCCTTTAGTAGTTAAAAGTTACTGTTAATCATAGTTGGAAAGATTGATCGAGTTGGATTGATGTTGGCTAATGACTCGAGAAAAAACTACCGATCTAAAGAAATTGCTAATTTTTTTATAGTTACATTATATTAGAAAATCAAACAAATCTACTGAAATTTGATTAAATTAAACTGAAAATGAAAGAAATCTAGTTAAAATTTGGTTAAATTAAGGCTGATTTAAAAACTTCACCAAATTAGTTGTACCTTTAATCTAACTTGATTCTTAGAGATCTCACATACAAAGGAGACTATGTTGCCCTCTTGACTAAGGTGTAAAGTATTGAATCTTGCCACACTCATTTTGGTGTAAGATCGACACATGAAACACATTGGCATAGGGAATAGTTGATGCCTTTGGACAACCCATCTATATAAATTTGAAGGTCCTGGCGATGATATTACAAATAGCTGAAAATTTCTAGCCGCTCTTCGTGTCTCCTGTGCGAATACGAGTATGAGCAACAAATGCAATATAATGGTGACATAGCTAGCACTAATAGGCTTAACTGCTCTTATAATGAAAGTGATGCAACTATTGCCCCTAAGATTGTGAAGGAGTGCAAGTGTTCATATTACCAAATCATGAGGTGGTATTGGTTGTTTCTTTCCTTTATGAGATGACGTAGTGCAATTGATATTACTGATATTGATTAGATGTCAAATTATTGTTAATTTTTTTTTTCATTTTTAATAAAATTTCCCTTTAACAAGAAATAATATGTACTACCATAACATAGTGTCTAACATCTAAAAGTTTTGTAATGGTATTTAACCTTCCGTTGTGTATAAACTTGCTGGCCTATACCTAGACTAATGAGGAGATTAAGACATGGGTCTTGTCGTGTAAGAAGCAATATGACCTATATAAGGTTACATTGATGTGTATACTTGGAGAGGAACTATGCGGATGGACATTATTAAGTTTTTATCATAATAAATTTGTTGATGCATCTATAAAATATAATGATGGACCGTACACATTTCACCTAATGGCAATGTAGTTTAAGAGAATGAAGAATAAGAATACAATAATGTAGATCCATTGATATTTGATTTGTCCCAATTGAGCATGATCCTATGATGGATTTAGAGAATCTTTTGGTTGAGAATCCATTACTTGATGAAGTAGGAGATTCATTGTGACCATCTCAAATTTTTTCCCCAATGGATAGATGCAGGTTAGAGTAGATGCTGCTGAGGAAGATGATGATAATGAAACTTTTGACTGAGAATGTTATTGTTTGGATTTTGATATAGGCGTTCTCAAACATCTTATCCTAAGAATAACCAAAATCCACAAACAAAAGAAAAGACAACTTAAATGGAAAGGCAAAGTTGTTGATAGTAGAGCAACTACTTATAGAGGTGATGATTGTGGCGATGCATTAGATGGTTGTGAAACTTATATTTGCTTGACTTTGGGAGTTAGCTTGGGGCATATGAGTAGGTTACAAGCATGCAACTCTAGATGATGATCATGTTGCTAGAGCTATGAAGAGTTAATATCAATGCCAACATGATGATCATGATGCTAGAGCTATTAATAGTTAATATCAATGCCAATACGATGATCATGAAGTTAGAGCTATTAAAAGTCAATATCAATGTTGATGCAAGAGTGATAGGAAATAAAGCTTATGATTGTCAACTTATGTGAAACAATTTAGCAAAGATTGATCCTGATTTAGGCACATCTATCGTACACCTTTTTATCATAGCTCTAATGTATCATGATAATCCATCATATTAGAGTTTGAGGACTTGTTTCTTTATCATGTGTTTACACCACCTTCAATTTTAATGGTGGCATTTTAAGTCCAACTGTAGTCGTGAATTAACATACTAATGGATAGACCATGTGGAGAAATCAATTCCAGTACATGTCTTGAGTAGCCCATGTCTTGAGATGTTTTTTTTAATTAGGATATAATTTAGTAAAGTCCTCAATATATTAACTCGAATTAAAGCTTACACAATTAGGATAGGTTTTGTAAAACACACGACACGTCACCTTGATAACATCAAAAGGGGTATCGTGTATCACCATTATCATTTTAGATACAATTTTTTGGACTCAATGTCTCTACAATTGAAACTTTAATACTATTTCATTATGTGCAATAGTAAGAAAAAGTATATATTTCAAATTTATACCTTATTGATAGCTTGTGTAGAAGATTTAATAGTCAACACATGAAATATAAAGTCAATAATGAACATTTATATCAACAAATGTTAATGAAAGTGTTTTTTTTAAAAATTAATATACTTATATTAAAAAAGGAAAAGTACCAATACCGTAGTGACATAACATGACTTGGTATCAAAATCATATTATTTTAGTCATGCATCAAAATTTTACACAACTCAATATTTTAAACCTTGGGAGATGTTATAAAAAGTGAGTGACTGAATTAGTTGTGGTAGGTGTTGAATTAAGTTTCTAAAAGAATGATAGAATATGATGGTATGGTTTAATATCTTAAGCCATGCTGAATCGGAATATTACAGTTTCAATGTTGTATTGTGTTGATATAGTTTTGATCAAGATTTAAAATTTCGAGTTGTGCCGGAGTTTTAGTTTATGATTGGAACGATTCGGTTTTGGTACTGTACCATGCTATACTGATATGATTTTAGTACTTTTTTAAGTATAAAATCTATTAATTAAAAATACTTTTATTAATTTTGATTGCTATAAATGCTTACTATTGAGTTATATTTGACATGTTGAATATTGAGTTTAAGTTTTGCTATTACTTCGTGAAATGTTTGATGCTTATTGAGTAAAAGTTGATTTAGGATTAACTGAAGTCCACCAGTAGACATGACAAGTTGAAGTAGGTTTATAATATATTTAATTTGGATTTATTTTGATTAGTTTAAAATTAAATCAAATTTATATATAGAATAATTTAGTTCATGAATAGTAGTATATTTTATAAAGTTAAAAGTTATATTATATTTAATTTTTTTTATCTTAATAATTTGTCTCCTATATCCTTAAAGGTTTTTTTTCTCTCTATGTTTACCTTGTGGACAAATGAAGAAGGGGAAAAGATACTGATCGTTAAAGAGTTTTTGATTTTTTTCTCTATTTAAGAAAAAAATTAACCATGGTTAAAGAGATTAAAAGGTATTTTATCTCTTTGTTTACTTTCGTAGATGGATGAAGGGGGAAAAATTAATGAATATAAGAGGGAAAAAATTAACAACAACAATAATAATTATTAGCTGTAAATATTTTTTGTAGAATAAGTCCCTATTTCTTATTATAAATAGGGCCTTATATCGTGCAATAAGATACACTTTTCTATGTTATTTTACCAACATGGTATCAGAGCAAAATTAGGGTTTTATTTTTACCCTTCGGCGGCTCTCCTCCTCGCGATTTGGTTTTGTTTTTTCCTTCGACGTCGTTCTTCCTCGCGATCTGTTCGCGAGTTCTTCTAATCCTTTGTGCATCTTTCGACACCGCTCCTCCTCGCGTCCCGATTGCAACCGGTGACGCCCACAGTTCATCCGGTCTACGCGCGATTGGGACGCCGTCCGAGTTCCTTCTCCTTCGTGCCGCCTTCGTCGCCAACTGCTTCCTCTTGAGCCGCCCTGTTCCCGCTCGCGATCGGGATCCTTTCTCTCTAGATCGTGCTCTGTCTTTGAGCTAGCAGACGCCGAGCTTCTCCTTTGTGAACGCCGCCGCCGAGTTTCGGTGGCCACAACCCACAGGAGGAGTAGGATCGTCTCCTGCTTCCTTTCCCTATTGATTATTTTTTTTTTTTACAGCAAGCACCAAGTCAGAGTTTGATTCTTGTGCCATTTTTTGCAAGAGAAGACGGACATTCTGATTTTTCTAGTGATCTAGCTCTTGCTGAATTCTGCCACCTCTCTTCCACCGCCGTCGGACAACTCAGCCTCCTTGCTACCTTGATAGTAGTTCTTCAAGTTTTGGAATTCCTCTTCGTTTCACAGTAAGAGTTATTTGGCTTCCTTTGTGAATAAAATTTTATGGCTGAAAATAAATCTTCTATCATAATGGATATGGTGCCTGTGGTGTCTAAAATTATGGATTATAAATTAAATGGTTCAAACTATTTGGATTGGAGTAAAACTGCCCGTCTTTATTTACGAAGTATTGACAAAGATGGACATTTAACTGATGACCCGCCATAAGATGATTTAAAACAAACATGGCTCAGAGAAGATGCTCGCTTATTCCTTCAGATTCGGAATTGTATTGATAATGAGGTAATTGGTTTGATTAATTACTGTGAATTCGTTAAAGAATTGATGGATTATTTATATTCTGGGAAAGGAAATCTCACTCGTATGTATAAGATTTGCAAAGCTTTTTACCGTGTGGAAAAACAAGATCAACCTTTGATTAATTATTTTATGACTTTCAAAAAGACATATGAGGAGCTTAATATGTTGCTACCATTTAGTCCTGATGTGAAGATTCAACAATGCCAACGAGAGCAGATGACTATCATGAGCTTCCTTGCTGGCTTATCACCTAACTTCGAATCTGCTAAATCACAAATTCTATCTAGTTCTGACGTCTCCTCATTACAAGAAATGTTTAGCCGCATTCTCCGTACAAAACATACCGCACCTGTTCGACCTAGTGGTGCCTTGGTGAGTCGCAATAATAATTATGTATCGAAAAAATCAACTATTCGCAATAGAAAAAAAAGAAGGGAAAAAGATACTGATCGTTAAAGAGTTTTTGATTTTTTTCTCTATTTAAGAAAAAAAATTAACCATGGTTAAAGAGATTAAAAGGTATTTTATCTCTTTGTTTACTTTCGTAGATGGATGAAGGGGGAAAAAATTAATGAATATAAGAGGGAAAAAATTAACAACAACAATAATAATCAAGCCTAGTGGTGCTTTTTTTATCTTAATAATTTGTCTCCTATATCCTTAAAGGTTTTTTTCTCTCTATGTTTACCTTGTGTGGACAAATGAAGAAGGGAAAAAGATATTGATCGTTAAAGAGTTTTTGATTTTTTTCTCTATTTAAGAAAAAAAATTAACCATGGTTAAAGAGATTAAAAGGTATTTTATCTCTTTGTTTACTTTCGTAGATGGATGAAGGGGGAAAAATTAATGAATATAAGAGGGAAAAAATTAACAACAACAATAATAATCAAGTCTTATTCCACTAAGTGAGGTTGACTATATAAATCTTCCTACGTCATTGGGCTTTATCTTCTACTATATTATCATCTATATTTAAATAAATTTTATCCTATTTTATTGTAGCTAGCTAAGTTTTCTTTAGTTTTTCTATTCCTCGTTTAATATGCATATTTGTCATAGTTTTAGTCTTTCTCTTCGTTTAATGTGTGTATTTGTTATAGATTTATATCGCCTAATTAAAGTATTTATTGATCGTCTAAGTATATGTTCGTAACATCTTAAATGTGAGTTTAAAATTTTGAGACATGTTTTAAAAAAGAGGTTTCTGTCCCCATAGTTTAAAATTTTGACCGGAATGATACAGTTTCAGTATATCGTATTGTGCCATACTGATATAGTTTTGATATATTTTTAAATATAAAATATATTAACTAAAAATAAAAAATTTAATCTGGATATTTAAAAAATATAAAAAATAAAAAATATATATTAAATTAATGAGATAATTTTATTAAGTTTTAATTAAGTCTATTTTAATTATCCCAATCATAGCTAGGAGTTGATTAAAATTATTAACTTAAAATTATTTAGTGAGATTCAGAAGACGCGTTCGGGCCAGTCGTTGGGCTAGGGCGACATGTCCGGGTCTGTCATCGAGCTTGGGTGGCGCGTCCGGACGATGCGGATGGACTTGTTGCTGGGCCCACGTGATGCATCTGGACTCATTGGTAAGCTCGCTCGATGCGTCCGGATGCGTCGTGCTACGCCGACATAGGAGATGTGCTTGTGCCAGTATCGATCCGTGGGCAGAAGAGATGTTTCACCTGTATCGGACAACACGGCTCAGGATTTCAATTGATTAATATTTGTGTTATTATGTTAATGAGATGTTGATTAAAGTATTTAATTTTAAAAGTATTAAATATTTGTTACAGTATATAATAAGATTATATTGATTAGTTTAATATTCAATGTTAATGATTCTTCTTTAATAGTTATGTTTTTCTGGCTTTCTAATTTTATACTAATTTTTAGAGATATATAAAAATTGTTTTTAATAGCACTTCCCACCTATATTTGGAAAATGACTTTGGGAATGTAGTGATCTAAGTAAAAGTTCTTTAAATGTAAGTTTATCTTATTTATCTCATATAGTGCAATTGGATCATGGAATATAATAGATATGCAATAAAATATTTATTCATAGAAATAGAATAGACAAAGGAAAATTGTTTCAGTAGTTGTGTTAATGGAATACAATAGGTAGAATAACTATTCCTGGTTGGTAGAAATTGTATAAGGAATACAGAATGTTTTCAGTATTGAAAAAATATATCTATATAAACAATGTGTTTGACTCGCCTTTGTTCGATGCCATTAGTCCCGCATGGACAACTGTGAGTGCATTATATAAATATGAATTGATCCTTTTCATAAAAGTTCAAGCTTTTTGGATAAGTGATTATCCACTCAATTCTAGCAACAATAAGTATGTCAAGGTATAAGAGACTATCTACAACAGCTGAACCATGATAGTTTTTCTTGATCAACAATTCCATAATACAAATGTCCTTTGTTTTTTTTCATATCATTATCGGTTTCTTTGCCAATGTCTAGTACATCCTTTCTGATCAATTTTCACGCAGTTATCAGTTTATTACTGAATGCATAGATGGATATTAGCCATGAGCTATTAGGCTTAGTTGCAAATTATTGAAAAGATCTTACATGATGGGCGAACCTTTTGACATAAAATTAGCTTCTAGCTACTTTGGTAAATTTTGTTTGTGATAATGAAGATTTTGTGTTTCTCTAAATCTCTACATAATTATCATCAGATTCTTGCAATTGTTTCTATATGCTAGCTTGCAACTTCATCCTCTTTTTAGCAAGCTTTGTGCTATGTTGTTGCTGGGAAATTTGTTTTCTTATTTAATGAACTTTTTCTGTCGGTTTCAGATCTGAAAGAACTTGATTTGACAGGAAATCTACTTTCGAGATGGCAGGTATCCTTTTTATTTAGATAGCACATTATCTAATCTTAATTTAGATAGACGTTGGATAACCCTACATGTTCATTGTTAATACACAAATAGTTAGCTTGCATGAATATCAATGTTTGAAGTTAATGAAGCATGAATTTATGATGTTGTGCCAAACCAGGCACAATTTGATGCTGGTGTTTACCAACAGTACAGGAGCTTGTGAAGGACTATTGTGGTGACATAATGTTTCTACTGACAAGATATTTTATTATTTGTGTTGCAAAACAAAATTTTGATATTGCACTATAATAGTGATCATTCTGCATTGGCATGCAGATACAAGATCCTAATGAATATTGGTAAATCTAAAATAATTTATTTCTAGTTATAATTAATATATAAATTTTGTTTGCTTATTTATCTTACAACTAAGTGGTGGTTATAATATAGAGGATGAGTCTCGAATATGAAAAAGTACCGGATCTCTTATTGATGTCCTGCAAAAGAAATTGAACAATTTTCTTCCTTGTCCATATGAATATGGGAAATTGTCTCTCTACATTCACCAAAATAAATAATAAAACTATCACACTATCTACACTAAATAAACACACTAATACAATATTTATTGAATACAAAATTATACAGTTAATACCTAAAATTATCTAATTAATAATTGATTAATTAATATAAATTATACATACCTGATCTATCTACTATAATAATTAAATAATATATATGATCACTTTTATAGATATTATAACTAATATTTGTTAATTAATAATTGACTATTGATATAACTATATTGAAAACAAATACAATTGGTATGCCCAACAAATATATTTTGGTAAAAATCATTAACCAAATAAATTTAATAATTTTGTTGATACATTCAAATAACTAAATGTTTCACAAGCACTAAATGAAATTTATTTATCATAATCAAAAAATTTTGAAGCCCATAAAGAAGCAGACTAGTTAACCATGATCATAAGCAAATACCTATATATATTCTTGAAATAGAAATTGTTATACAAATTATTATACATGTAAAATTATATAAATTGATAATTTATATAATAATAAAAGTTATGTAACTGGTAATTTGCCTATTATTTATAATAACTGTTATTGCTGTTGTAATAATTATTATATAATTGATCATCATCATGTTTTTATATAATTGCTAACTATTAGTTAATTATTGACTTTTAGTGTATAAGATAATTTATAGTAGTTATATAATTAATAATTTATTATTATATGACTGATAAATTATTATAGATTTTTTTATTATATCTATTAATAGCAATTATTATTATTATTAATGTTATATAACTGTTATAATTGATAATTTATATCTGTTACACATTATTAATTATATAACAATTTATATAATAATAAATATACATATTATATAACATTGTTTTATAATACATGACGTCATATAATATACTGTTAATATAACAGATGTAAATACTGATATAATATATATTATAAATAATATACTGCTAAAGTAACAGATATAAATATTGATATAATATATATTATAAATGTTACATATAACTGTTATAAATATAACATATAACTAGGGTTTGAAATTTCAAGCCGTATCGCACGATATCGGCGAAATTTTTCGTTTTGCCTACGGATCGGCACGATACAACGGTTCTGGCCGGGAGACGCCTCTTGAGGCGTCGCCGGGGTCCGGGGACGACTTTGAAGGAGTCGCTCAGGCACGGTGACGACTCCGAAGGCGTTGCCTGCGCCTTGGCGATGCCTCTAGAGGCGTCGCCCGAGCTCGACGACGCCACTTGAGGCGTGGCTCGGGCCCGGCGATGCCTATTGAGACGTCGCCCGGGCTTGACGACACCACTGGAGGCGTCGCGCGGGCTTGGCGACGCTTCTGCGCGCGCAACTGGGACGCGATTTTGGCTTTTTTTATAGATTTTTAACTTAGGTTCTAATTGAATTTTAATAATCAATTCTTATCTATAGTTGGGGATAATTTAGATAGATTTTTTTAAAATCTATAAAATTATCATATTATTTTTTTAAAATTTTTTATTTTTTATTTTTAAATATTTAAATTAAATTTTTTTATTTTAATTAATATATTTTATATTTTAAAAATACCGAAACTATACCGACATGGTTTACGGTACCGAAACTGTATCATTCCGATCCGGGACCGAAACTTTGGCACGACTCAATATTTTAAACCTTGCATATAACAACTGTTGTAAATATAGCATAGAATTGTTGTAAATACAACATATACCCTGTTGTAAATATAACATATACCAGTTGTAAATATAACTTATACATGTTGTAAATATAACATATACCTCTTGTAAATATAGCATATAGGTGTTGTGAATATAACATATAACTGTTATATGGCTGGCATATATTATGTAATTGCTGTAAATATAAAAGAGGAGTAATAAACTACATAACATTCTCAAATTGCAATTTATTGTGATTTCGTTACTCCAACCACTGCTCTTTTCCCCATCTCTGCACTAGTGATGCCAACGAGTTCTTCTCCAAAATTGCATACTCGATTTGTCTGTGCAGCACCACTTGATTCACAGTTTCTTTTGATGCCTGATGCCTCCATCGTGTCACTAATCACCATCATCGTAATTGGTACTCCATTAACCCTAATTCATAGCTCTAATCCTCTTGTTCTCCACCCCTGTGATTGACAGAAGGAATCAAATCTATTCCTTCTAGTGCAGTGCCTGTTGGCTGAGAACATGTGTCTGGACTGATACCATGTGTACTGAAAGGACACAGATTTTGGCCAGCACCTCTCTGATGTATGGGCCATAATGAAGGCAAGGTGCAAGAGAATGCTGCCTACCTCTTTTATATCCAGGATCCATTCCTGTTCTGCGGAGTTGGATACTGCATTTCAGCATTTTTAGAGGAGCTGAGAACTAGAGACAGTTGAACCTGTGGCTAAGATCTTCTTAGCCAAACGTACTTCATGCAACACATATTTGTCCCCAGGGACGGAGCTAGGGCCTGCGGCTCCGTCCCTGTCTGTCCCAGTATGAGTTTGAGACTATTTATTCCTGCAGTCTTGAGTACTTGAATCAATTAAATTTTCTGACCTTTTTGTTTGGAGTATATTTTTCTCTTTGGCACATGAATCTTTTTTGATATATGAATCTTTTGGCTGTTTATCATTTCAATTAATTTAATTCTCTCTTTGTTGTCCTAGGATATTGATACCCTCTGCAAAGCACTACCAGCTCTTGAAATTCTCAACTTAACAAACAATCTCATGGATTGTAAAATTCCTTATCTTCCTTCTCTTGGGGGCATCCATGTACTGGTTCTTAGTAATTGTGGCATCACATGGAATCAGGTGACACTTAAAGATGTACATGTATTTTTTTTCCTATCAAGAAGACTGACTACTGGTTTACTGGAATCAGGTTGAAGAACTCAAAGAATCACTTTCTGCTATCCAAGAATTACATCTGATGAAAAATAATATACAGATAATAGGGGTAAGAGCTCACATTCTAGATTTCTTCAAATCAATAATCTTGAATTTGCATTAGGAATACTGGTAAATGGCAAGAACTGGCCTTATATGCTTATCTTTATCTTGATTTGCCATTTATGCTACTAGTAAAAAGCATGTTGAAAGGGCTTCTCTGTTGGCTATCCTTGGTACCTTTTCTTCACTGGTGTAACTGGTGCTTATCCTGGATAACGTACAGTCACTCTTGGTGATTCATTCATTTATTCAATTTTGGTAACAAGAAATTTATTTCCATCAGTATTAGTTATGAACCTAACTGAACATTTGGGGAATGGTTTTCCAATATTTAGCATGACCAATGATTAGTTCCTTTTTTGCTCTCAATGCCTAATTCTGTATCTTCTATAAGTGATCTGAAAAATAAACAAAACTAAAAAAATCTAGGAATAAAGAAATATAATACTATGTTATTCATTGAACAGTGTACTTCCAACACTTGTGGTCAAGGATTTGATTCGTTGAGAGTTTTAAATTTGGAAGAGAATCATATTGAATCATGGGACGAAATATTGAAGCTTTCTTATTTAAGAAGGTAAGAATGCATGCTGCCATCTAACATGTCAATTATTGCTGAAGTTTGAGAACAAAAGCTTGTATTTTTCTCTAGCACTCATGTTTCCTAGTCCAAGATATTTAAGCTATGGTTGCAGTTTGGAACAGCTGCATTTGAACAGGAATAAACTGAGGCATATATACTACCCTCTTGATCAACGAACGACAGGAAATGATTTTTCTACAAAAGCTACATCTATCAGACCATTTGAATGTCTGCAGTGCCTACTTCTAGGTGACTTGCAATTCCTCTTTGGTTTTGTTGGTAGACTCTGGTTTTAACTTTTTTGTAATCTCCTTTTGGACCTTGAACATAATTACTAGAGACTGATACATTCTTGTTACATTAGTTCATTTTCTCTAATGTGACTGACAACTGGAAAGATGTTCAGGATCCAACGAGATTGATAACTCGGCATCGATCGATTCCTTGAACCTGTTCCCTACATTGATGGTGAGCTCATTTATCTTGGATGATTGTGCATGCACACCAATCTCTGATAATTGTTTCTTTAATAGATTCTTCTCTTCCACTCATCCATTGCTTAAAAAACAATAGCTCACATCAAATGCTCGATATTGCTATATTATTTGCAAGGACCAAAAAAGCATGTGCCATTATTCATTCACACTCATGCATTAGCTGAATTCGAGTTCACTTACATTTTAGAGAAATTTGTATTTGGCATTGTCATCTGCATATTCTTTCATAATTGTATGCTTTGGCATTAATTGAAGGACATTAGGCTTTCAGACAATCCTATTGTTGATCCGACCAAAGGAGGTGTCCCGAGATTTGTGCTGGTTGCACGACTTGCAAAAGTTAAGATCCTCAATGGGAGTGAGGTATGAATCTTCTCTATTAATCAATTTTCCTGTCTATTTTGGAGTTTATAGAATAAATTTATATATTTTGTTTACTAGGTAAGTCAACGTGAGCGGAAAGAATCAGAAATTCGGTGAGTTGATTTATCAATTGAATAGTGGTTAGACATTCTATCTTTACTGGTATTATGGCTAGATGGTTTACATATGATGTTCTGCTGAAAGATTGTTGAGTATTGTTAGATAAAAATTAGACAGTGATTCATGACATATCTAGTCATATGCTTAAATTTTAGATAGAATAAGTTATATCTTTAAAGACTATAAATACACAAATTAATCCTATTTCACAATGATAATGAGAAGCCTTGTTTTGATTTGATGCTAAGGCCAAGCTATCCCATCCCCCTTGAACTGCCCTCCCTACCTTTTAAGTGAAACACCTCCCTTACTAATCCCTAATTATGTGAGCTCCATGCCTCCCTTGCTAGTCCTCATCGATCATTAACCTCAATTCCAATTGTGGTATGGGAACCAATATCAAAATTAATGGTTTCAATTATTTCTCCTAGGCTCAAGTATTTGAAATTCTTGTTGGCCATTATATGAAAAACAAGTATCTCACATATCCATTTCTCAATATGTAAGGAACAATAATGACGAGTTTGGACTTGTCTTTACAAGGCTTCTCAATATGTAAGGAATAATAATGACGAGTTTGGACATATCTTTACAAGGATTCTTAGTATGGAAAGAATAATAGTGTTTCCCACTAAATCTAAAGAATTATGAGATACTCTTTATAGATGCACTTGAATGAGCAAAATATTTGTCACATTCCGTACATGTAGCTTCCACTTATCAGAAGGTATCTCACTTGGTGTCATGTAAACAATCACTAACTCAAGATAAACAATAAGTTTTCAATAAACTACTATATATATTTATAGAAAATACAATACAACGATACAATACTAAAAGTTGTATGAACAATACAAATGGGTACATCAAAGAAAACCAAATTGGGAATCAACATGTTTAGGATCTCTAAGCAACTTATCTACTGGCTGAAAGCAACTCTAACTTCAAAAGATCACCTTTGTAGGCAAAACTAGAAGGCAAAGGACACAAAAAATGAGTACAAATTTGCTAAGTGGGTATGAAAGGTGTGCAAAGATTTAATCTTGATTAATAGATAAGTAAATCACAACTTATATTACAACTTGAGGTTCTCATTTGACATCTTTAATTTATATATTTATAGTTAAATCTTATTTTTATTTCATTTATTTATTATCAATTAAAATCACAATTATTGCTCTTAATTATCACCATCTCTTATCAAAAGTTGTGGTACTTTTAATTATCATCAGTTAGCCGCCACTAATAAATTTGTACTCATAAATATATATCCAATAAATCTATCACCGATAAATCTACTAAAAAGTGAATGTTTGGAGCCAAGATAGTGTAATAATGTTATTTTACGTATGGGTTGAAAATCCGTTCTGGTGATATACAACAGTATAACAACCTCACACAAATAAATAATGACCATGGGCGATTGCTCACTACTAGAATCTTATGTGGGTGATCAAGTGTTCTGGTATAAGACTAGGCTCTAGCTCTTCATATTGGCGAACAAATATAACACTAGCCTAACTTTTTTTTAATTTTAAATATTTTTTCCATTTAAAATTATTATTGTTTCACTTAAAATTTTACACCATAATTATTCTACTCTAGATTTAAATCCTATCGGTTAGTCTAAACAACTGACTTAAATTGACTTTTTAAGATAAATTACTATAATTTAATTTAATTGGATATTAGCATATAATCATCGAGAAAGAAACATACAATGTAAAAAAGTATGAATATCACCATCTAAGCAAACAAATAGCATGGAAGGTAAAAGATAGGTATCAATTGAAGAATAATGAGACTTTCAACTTTTATTTTTGAAAACAAGCCCCTCCCATGTTATTCCTCATATGGTTACTCTACATATGTATAACATGAAAAAAATACCAATGATTTAACCCCAGTAGTTTAGTTCCTTATAGAATTCTGTCACTATTTTTAATGTTGTGGTAATCCCTTTTTCAAAACAGTTCAGTTATAGAAGCATATCTATAGTCTATTTTTTTTTATATATTTATTCATGCACAATGAAACATATAAAAGAATCAAAGAATAGATTTGCCCACCTCAATATACAACAAATACAAATTCGAGGGTCTGAAAACTTGAAAGTCAATGTACTTAACTCGAATAAGTATCTACAATTGCAATATTGAAATACATAAGAAAACTCAAAATAAATCTCTAATAATGATAATAACATAAAAATTCTAGAATTTAAAGTCATCTTGATCCATCTACCTTGATATAACCTCAACTATAAAACTAAACGCCCATTACTATCAAACAACAATTTATTTTCCCATCCTAAATTGTATGCACCAACCTAAAGAGAACTATAATAAAATAATGTTTACTTGCAATTTCCCCTAGTCAATGGAATAAGGTAGGTCTTTCGTTGATATGAAACACTTAGTCCAATCAAACCTAAACAATAGGGCATGATTTGTCGAAAATAGCCAATCATTTTCAAACGTCAATATGCAATTACTCATCAAATTATTGCCTGTAATTTGGTTGGCGTGTGGGCAACAACTTCGATTAAGAACACCAAGAAGCTAGGAAAATGAGGAGAGGTGAGCAATAGTGGTATTCACTTGGCTTGGTGGGTGTTTGTTGGTGTGGGGAAAATAGGAGAGAAGGGGAGAGGGGGAGAAAGGGAGAGGGAGAAAAAGGGGGAATGGAAGTTGGTGGTGGCTTGTCCTCTCGGTTGGGTTCCCTCTCGGCTCCAAATGATGAACACGACAACAAAGCAAGAAGGAGAAATGGAAAGGATGGAGAGGAAGAAGAGAGTGAAAGAAGGGTCGATTGCGCTTAACCCTTCTCCTAGTTTCGGGTGAAGGCAACTTGCAAAGAGAGCAGAGGAAGAAGGAAAAGGGAGGGAGGGGCCAATGATAGTTGTTCAGTGATGGGCAACGGTGGCAACACGAGCAGAATGTGGGAGAGAGAGAGAGATGCAAGATGGAGACGAAGGGAGATGGTGATAGGAGAGACCGACATCGATGGTGTAGGGCTATAGGGATGTCACATAGGTAGAAGGAGAGAGAAGGGGTGTGGCGGTGTCAAGTGGAGGTGTGGAGATGAGGATGAGAGATGTGTGGGAGAGGGAGAAGAGTGAGATTTTATTACCCTAAATCTCCTAATTTGTCCCAAAACAACTAAACCATTCTATTCCACTTAAAATTTAGTTTGGCCCTAAATTGACCATGCTATTCCAAATTGCTCTCGGTTTGAACCTACGTGAAATTGACCAAGTTATTCCAAATTGCTATCGGTTTGAACCTATGTGAAATTGACCAAGCTATTCCAAATTGCTCTCTGTTTGAACCTACGTGACCCTTATTACCACGTCTGCTTGATGGATTACATCCGATCCAATTCGACTTCAACTCGACTCCAAAAATCTAATTAACCCTTTGGTTTGCTAGTTTGCAAGTTTCCATTTTGCTAATTTGCAAATTTCCATTAAGGCTCAATCCAATCAACTGTATAGTGTCTACAAATTCCATCATATCCCCATTTCATTTATAAACCTAGTATGATAGAATGCAGGTGTTTGTGGTATATAGAAGGAAGTATATTATATAATGTACAACCGCTATAACCCACATTTAGTGTTCTATTATATTAAGGTAATTATGATGTATTAAGAGGATGAGTTTTTGATGCTTAAAGTTATAATGCATCATACTTGTATTTTAAGTTTTAATTTTAGATCAAGTGGGAGAATGTTAGATATTTATTATCTAACTAATAATTGATCTTAAAATTAAAAGAAAAATAACTTAAAACTAAAAGTAACTTCATGTAATTATTGAAGTTACTAATTAAATGAAACTTATCTATATATTATAATAATTATTATTAATAACGGATGTAAATAATAATAATTATTATAACCAATGCATGATGGATGCACGGAGATAATGAAAGCATACATATATTGGTCCTCTCTCTGCCTATAAATATAATGATCCATCATGAAAAATATTGAGGGTCTTCGGAAAGAAAGGAAAGAAGAGAGAAATCAATATATGCAAAATAATTGCATTGCAATGACTTCTTCATCAAGCTCAGGTATGTAAAACATATAGATTTTAAGATCTGTTTCATTAAATAAATATTAATGATAATGTAAAATTAACAAAAGAAACTATTAATGTAATTAGTATATCTACATCTCAAGTAGGATTAGATTAACACACCAAATTTAGATTTTGGAGCGACCTAGATGAGATATTACAAAATATTTTGCCAATCGAAATAATTTTAATAAGAGATCTAAATGGTCATGGAGTGAAAAATGAGGAATATGACAGGGTGCATGAGAGTTATAAGTTTCGAACAAGAAATGAAGAAAGAAAAACTATATTGAATTTTATGATAGTATAAGATCTTATACTAGCTAATACGTTTTTTAAGAAAAGAGAATACTTGATCACGTTTAAAAGTGGGAATAATAAATCACAATGGTTAGGAAGAAAGATAGAAATATTTATAAAGATCACAAGGTTATCCTCGGAGAAAATTTAATTACTCAATATAAGTTAATAGTGTTAGATATACATCTTAAACATAATATCAATAGAAGGAAAATATTTACGACTCCTAAAATTAAGTCGTGGAAGTTAAAGGATGGAAAGTAAAATATATTTTAGGAGAAAGTAGAAGTACAAGTATTAGAAGAAATATACGGGGACTCGAATACGACATAAAATAAGATGATATCAAAGTTGAAAATAGTAACCAAGAGTGTACTTGGTGAGTCAAAGGGACGTGCATCATCAAGTAAAGAATATTGGTGGTGGGATAAGAAAGTACATGAGAAAGTGAAGGAAAAATGAACAAACTACAATGAATTATATACTTGTAAGAACAAGAAAATTTTTAACAAATATGCATTAGCCAAGAAAGTAGTGAATGATGTTAAGAATGAAACTTTTGAATGTTTATATCGAAAATTCGATATAAAAGAAAAGGAAAGGGACATTTGAAGAATATTTAAAGGAGAAATGATACTTACCATGAAATGTTAGCATGAAATTGTAGCATGACACTCACAATTGCATGCAGTGGGTCCCACTGCATGCCAATGGGACCCACTGTCAATGTGAGTGTCATGCTACGATTTCATGCTACGATTTCATGTTGTGTATCACCACTCTATTTAAAGCGAGAGAGATGAAGAAAAGAGATTTTATCCAAATAAGATGTATTAAAGATGAATACAATAGGATACTAGTAAATAGTGATGAAATAAAAAAGCAATGAAGAGGTATTTTCATGAACTTTTTAATGAAGGTTTAGATGACCAACTTAATTTAGGTAGTTTAAGTAGGTCACATGAGTATATAAATTTAAATTTTTATCGTAGAATTCAAACTTCAGAGGTAGAGTAAACTCTAAATAGGATGCAAAATGGAAAAATAGTTGGACGAGATGATATTTCAATAAAGCTATGGAAGTGTCTTGGGAAATATGGTATTGAATGACTTACAAAGTTATTCAATCTTATATTGAAAATTAAAAAATGTCCGATCAGTGAAAGATAAGTACTCTAGTTCTTTTATATAAAAATAAAGGAGACGTACAAAATTGTGCCAACTATAGGGGTATTAAACTAATGAGTTATACTATGAAATTTTGGAAAAGAGTAATCGAAAAAAGATTAATGAAGGAGATTACGGTGATCGAAAATCAATTTGGATTTTTGCTTGAAAGGTCGATAATAGAAGCTATATATCTTCTCAGGCAACTAATTGAAAAGTGTCGGGAATAGAAGCAAGACTTACATATGATATTCATTGACTTAGAAGAAACTAACGATAGAGTCTCAAGGGAAATTATATGGATAATTTTATAAAAAAGAGGAGTTAGCATAACATATATTATACTAATGAAGGATATGCATGAGGATGTAATGACAAGAGTGAAGATTTTAGGTGGATTAACCAAAGTGTTTGCCAAAAGATAGGGTGACATCAAGGATCAACTCCAAGTCCTTATCTTTTTACATTAATCATGAATGAACTCATAGGACACATACAAGGTACAGTACCGCAGTGCATGCTGTTTACAGATGATATTGTTTTGATAAATAAGACACATGAAAGAATAAATGTTAATTCGAATTTTGGCAAAAAACGCTAGAAGTGAATGTTTTAGACTTAATAGAGTAAGATAGAATATATGGAATTTAAGTTTAACAATATTAGACGTAATGAGACAATTGTTAAGATAGAAGATGATGAGTTGTCTGTAACTGAGAGTTTTAAATATTTAAGATCATTCTTGCAAAAGGATGGAGGGATTAAGAGATATGTATTTAAAATACAAATGAGATGGTTGAAATGGAGGAGAGTGTCAGATGTTCGGAAATTATTAATGAACAAGCTTCATCAGAAAAGGGCAAAGAAACTATTTCGGCTCTTCTATAGGAATCTGACTCATGTCAGGATAATTCTTTGAATGTCCATGCAGGTAAGAATTCAAACTCTTCACCGACAGGAGGAAGGAACTATGACTCTTACTGTATTTCGAGACAATAGGTGGCTTGGTGATCAAGCAATACTTGCAACAATGGAGGTTGACCTCATGAGGGGAAGTCAGCTGGTATATATCATTCTTGATTTAATGCTAACTATTGGGGATTTTTACAGAAATATACAGATGACTTTTAACTCGAGGCTATGAGCAATGGAGGAATGGGGAAGCTAACCTCTTGATAACAAGACGATTGGTCGGAAGACTCTCAAATACCCTCAACGTAGGGTTTGCCTATGAGATACAAGGGGTGGTGGATTATTTAACAAACCACGGTGTTCAAGCTCTTCCAGGATCAAGGTATTCTACCTCTCAACTACAGAGATTAAACTGGATTATAAATTCTACGTAGTTAATATCCCAATGCAACCGACAGAGGTTGATAGCCAAAATCTGATTGATGGAAGAATTTCCTTAAGCTTCCGAAATTATGTGGCAGCAAGAACGGCTGGACAACAACCTTATTATAACAATAATGATGAGGAAATACAAAGTAATGACGAAAATTTATCTCATTCACTTGCTACTTTCTTATTATATGATCTTGCAGAATCATTAAAGAAAGAGCATGAAGACGTCCAACGGGAGTTCCAGGAAATAAAAATCATGGGCACTCATATTGGATGTTTTTCATATGCAGATTGGGCAGGTTCTAAAATGGATAGGAGGTCTACTTCAGGTTATTGTATTTTTGTTGGAGGAAATTTAGTATCATGGAAGAGTAAAAAAGAAAAGGTTGTATCACGATCCCAGAATCAGAATATAGTGCTATGACACAGTCTGTGTGTGAAATAATATGGATATATCAACTGTTGATTGAAGTAGGATTCAAAATGTCAGTACCAGCAAAATTATGGTGTGATAATCAAGCTGCTATTCACATTGCATCAAATCCCGTATTCCATGAGTGGACTAAACACATTGAAATTGATTGCCATTTTGTTTGTGAGAAAATTCAACAAGGCTTGATCACTACAGGATCTGTAAAAATTGGAGAACAATTAGGGGACATCTTCACAAAAGCTTTAAATGGAATCCGAGTTGATTATGTTTATAATAAGTTGGGCATGGTTAATATCTATGCACCAACTTGAGGGGGAGTATTAGCATATAAAATATATTTTTGAATAGGTCTTCTAGAATTGGTCCCTAAACTCGGTATATAAATAGGGTCTTGTATCTTGTAATGGTACGAGATTTCTTTTATTATTTTTCCTTAACAAATTTAAAATTAATTGGGTAAAATTATTTAAGTTAAATTTAAAATTAATTGGGTAAAATTATTTAAGTTAAAATTAATTTAAGTAAAAATTATTTAAGTTAAAATTAAATTAAGTTAAAATTATTTGAGTAAAAATTATTTGAGTTAAAATTAATTTGAGTAAAACTTATTTGAGTTAAAATTAATTTAAGTAAAATTGTTTTAAATTAAAATTATTTTAAATAAAATTGTTTAAGTTAAAATTAATTTAAGTAAAATTATTTAAGTTAAAATTAATTTAAGTAAAATTGTTTAAGTTGATTTCTAAGTAAATTTTTTTTATCTAATTCATCTCATCCATTTTTAAATTGTCAAACAGTTAATCCTATAGGTTTTATGAGATGACTTTTTAATTTTATCTTATTAATTATTGTTTTAGGTATCTATTATTTGATTAACTTTGAGTTAGATTCAAGTTTAACCATTCGACTTTCTAAACCTATATTTCAAGAAACAGTTTCCAGGCAGTGGCGAGGCAAAGAAGTCTTCTTGGCTATCGGAACAATGACCACATTCTAAGACAAAACTGATTTAGGAAATTATAAGTTTAGCTAGTCTAGGGAAAAATTTTGGTCTAACTAGTC
This sequence comes from Curcuma longa, assembly GCF_044706935.1. Classification (NCBI taxonomy): domain Eukaryota; kingdom Viridiplantae; phylum Streptophyta; class Magnoliopsida; order Zingiberales; family Zingiberaceae; genus Curcuma; species Curcuma longa. The sequence goes on along the minus strand of NC_133865.1, from coordinate 2,067,721 downwards.
TAGGATGTGGCGAGGTAGCTTTAGTTAATTCAACCTGGCTAAGGAAACCAAGTAAGGTACTCTTTACCCTACTTGACCACTTAAACCGAGTCTCCCTAATGTACTATCGTCTCGCTCCACCTTAGTACTAGGTTGGCAAGATTTAATCACATATTAGTCGTTATCTAGCTTAGGTTCTTCTAATGCAGAAAAAATATAGAAAATGCAAGCAATCAATTATGGTTTGGATTCCCTGGATCGTGACCCTTGTTGGGTCGGATCAAATGTATTTGATCCTTAGGGATCTAGAATCGGTTCGTTCCAACTGGATTAACCAATTTGGACTTGGGAACCCATGCTTGGACTCTAGGCCTATTTTGTTTGTGTTCTGTGCAACTTGTTGGGTCGGATCAAATGTATTTGATCCTTAGGGATCTAGAATCGGTTCGTTCCAACTGGATTAACCAATTTGGACTTGGGAACCCATGCTTGGACTCTAGGCCTATTTTGTTTGTGTTCTGTGCAACAGTGTCATGAATGACCTATTCTTTGATTTGTGTCCAATGCCTGATCGATTGTATCCAGCTTTCTGATATCCAAGTATCATGTCAAGATACTTAGACCCAGACGTGAATTTTTCAAGCGACCGTCTGAGGTCATCAATTTGAAATTTTAATTGGGAATTCTCTTTCTTAAGTTGAACTTGAGTCGAATTCTCAATTAGAGTACTCTTGGTTGACGACTCAATGTTGACTTTCTCCTTGAGGAGAGCTATCTCCTCTTGGAGCGATTCAATTAAAGCATTAAATTTCACTAATTTTTTAGATAAACTAATTATAATTGAATATAAACGTTCGGTACTTATAGCGGTGTGGGAACCTTCAAAAATGAATGCGGATCCGTGGCTTGTACTTGTGTCGGTGTTCGATTCGCTGTCACTTTTCGTTGGTTCGTTCCGTGTCGGAAGCGCGAGGAAACTCGTCGTCGTTGGTTCTTCATCCGAGTCTTCTGACAAAGATTTGTTCCAGGTTGCCTTTAATGTTTTCGTCTTGGTTTTCCAGTCCTTCTTTTGGTTCGGAAAGTCGGCTTTGAAGTGACCCTTTTTGTTGTAATCGTAGCATCTGAGCTTCGTTTTGTCGGTTGAAGATGGACTATTCGTCTTGTTTGCCAACTTCTCCACCTCCGACTTCTTGACTCTGCGTTTGCTCTGGATCATCTTCCGTACAAGATTTACGAGCTCCGTTGTGACTTCATCATTTGTTTCGGAGTCCGATGAGTCCGAATCTTCGATTACCTTTTTCGCCTTCTTTTCTTTGCTTGTACTTGCAAGAAAAGCAATATCTTTCTCTTCCATTTTGGTGTTAGATTGCTCATGTTAATTCAAATTCAGAGAAAAGTTCATCGAGTTTTACCTTTGAAAGGTCCTTGGAGACCTTGTAAATCCACTATAGATGCCCACATAGTGTTCCTAGGGAACGCTTTTAGTGCATACCTGATTATGTCCGGGTTTTCCATCTGTTGTCCGATTGCGTGTAGGCCGTTAAGGATATCCTGGATTTTGGTGTGCAGCCCGCTCGCTGACTCTCCCCGTCCATCATCCAAATATTATACAATTTATTCATTAATAAATCTCTTTTACTCACTTTTGTGTCGGAGGTACCTTCATGCAGTTCGATCAACTTGTTCCATAAGTCTTTCGCACTAATGAATGGTCCGACCTGGTTCAGTTCCTCCTTGGTCAACTCGCATTGCAAGGTTTGTGTGACTTTTGCATCTGCCTCGATCTTTTCCTAGTGGTCGCGTCTCACCTCTCGCAAGTCTGTGGTAGACCGTCATTGTTAATCGGGATGTGAATCCTATCTGGATGACTATCCACATCTCCACTTGAGCCTTCAGGTGGTACTCCATCCTACCTTTCCAGTAGGTGAAGTCCTCCCCTAAGAACAGAGGTGGTCTTGCGGTTCTAAAGCCTTCTTGGTGAGCCATTATCTAGCACACAGAAAGACAAGAAAAACGACGTTCCAAGACTTGGTCTTGGATTTAGTAGTGCGGGATAAAAGAATAAAATAAATAAAAAAAAAACTTTGAACAATTTTGAAAAATTCAAAAATCGATTTGAAAAACCTTCTCGAACAGTGGTTGCACTAGATTCGAGAACCCCGCTCTGATACCAATTGTAGAATCGAATAAGTGCTAGAGGGGGGGGGGGGGGTGATTAGCGTTTATAGCGGTTTTTTCCCGAGATTGAAAACTCGTTAAATCAATCGTGCTTGTTTGTAGATCAGATATTATGCAGCAGAAATAAGATAAAATCAATCACACAAAAGGACACTTTTGTTTTTACTTAGTTCACAGCCAAAGGCTGCTACTCCAAGGCCTACGATCTTTGATTGTTTACACACGGACAATCTACTAATAAACTCATTTTCTTACGGGAACGAGTTGTAACGATTTACAAGAAAGCCAATGATAAAAACCTTTATCGTATTAAAACATATAGTAAAATATAAATCGTTACCCAGAGCCGGAGTTGAAGATCGTTCTTTCGGCACGATTCCGACGTTACGATGGCTGGTCGGATGTTGCTGCTCGCTCAGGGTGCTGTCGGCTCGACTTGGATTGATGTGAATTAATGATCAGAAGTCTCTGTTCGAAGTCTTTTTATAAGACCTTTCGGCTGCTTAGAACTTCCCTTCGGGCGACTCCACATAGACCGCCGATCCACTATCTTCGCAGCTGACTCGGCCTTCCGGTCGACTGGATTCTCTATTCCGGTCGACTCCGTGCTGACATGGAGGGTCTTGATAGACTTCGATTTCCGCTGCATTTATCCGATCCCGAGTCGCTTGGATTCCACAATCCTGTGGCCTGGACCATCTGGTCGACGGGAACTTCGGATAAGATCGCCCTGAGTCAAAGAATTCGCCTCTCCAATCTCCATTACAAGTTAGCTCCAAAATATAGATAAACAGATTGTAGAACAGTTCTTTGAACTGTTACTTAGTCTTAACTTCAGATTTTCAGTGAAATCTTGGGTTAGATCGATGCCTACAGTTCCACTTCAGGAATGCGTCCTGACCCACTCCTCTCAGGAGAATTTTCCCGAGTTGCCAACCAAGTCCTCCAGACTTGTTGGACTTTCTGCTCAGTTGTGGTCCTCGGCCCCCAAGAATTTGCTGTTACGTCCCGGTTCTCCTGACCGCCTAGATTTTCACCAAGCCTCCAGTCCTCCTGACCCTACTCACTTGGACTTTGGTCATGCTTCCTTGATCCTCCGACATTGCATGAACTTACACCTGGTACACTTGACCTGCCAAGTCTTCTACCTGATCCTCCAGACTAAGACTTGCCCTTGCCTAGCCTACAATTTGGACTTTACTTTGCCTAACCTCAACTAGGACTTTACCTGTGCTCTTTGCACACTAGAACAACTTGTTAGTCCAACAACACACTTAACTTGAACCTCGTGTCATTATCAAAACCAAGGTTCGATCATCTGGTGCTTCCCGCAAACCTCAACTAGGACTTTATCTGTGCTCTCTGCACACTAGAACAACTTGTTAGTCCAATAATACACTTAACTTGAACCTCGTGCCATTATCTCAAAATCAATGTTTGATCATCCGACACATGCTTGCATGCCTTCATGTGAGGCTGCCACCTCATTATCAAACGTGAATTAACAAATACTGAATAAAATTGTTAAATTTCTAAGTTTATGCATAAGATTGGGAAATGAGAAGACAAAATGTATGAAGTTGTTCATAATTCAAGATATTTTTATTAACCTTGTAAAATAATAAGACAATGGATTTCTCTCTCTGTCTATTACAAGATATAAGCCCCTATTTATACATGAATATAGGAACCTATTCTAGGAGAATTATTCTAAAAAAGAAAAACAGAATATTTATCCTTAACAGAATATTTTAACAATTCCTAAATATTCTAACACTTCCCCTCAAGCTGGAAGATATAAATTATATGTACCCAGCTTGTTACATATGTAGTCAATTCGAGGATGTTCTTTGTCTTCATACAAAATACCCTTTCCTGGAGCACCTCTGATATATCGGATAATGCTTGTTACAACATCCCAATGTTCCTTGCATGGAGACGCAGACGAGCAGAAGAAGATGCTGCTTCTGTTGAGAAGAGAGGAGACGCAGACGAGCAGAAGAAGATGGTGCGATCCTTACGTCGATACCCTAGCCGCATGATGAAGACATGCTGCTTAGAAGTGCGCGACCACGGGAAGAGTGGCGTCGCGAGGAAGAAATAGGAGCGCGCAACCACGGGAAGAGTGACGTCGCGAGGAAGAAACAGGAGCGCGCGACCACGGGAAGAGTGGTGTCGCGAGGAAGACGTGTTGCTCGTTGCGTCGAGGAAGACACGACGAGGAAGCCGCTGTGATTGCTGCGTCGCGACGAGGAAAACGCGCGACGAGGAAGGCGGCGGAGGAGACGTTCTGCTCATCGTGTCGAGGAAAACGCACGATAAGGAAGCCGTTGCGATTGCTGCGTCGCGACGAGGATAACGCGTGACGAGGAAGGCGGCGGCGGAGACGTGCTGCTCGTCGCGTCGAGGAAGACGCACGACGAGGAAGCCGTTGCGATTGCTACGTCGCGATGAGGAAAACATGTGACGAGGAAAGACGACAAACAAAAACACACGCAAGGAAAACGCGTGGCGAACAGAGAAAGAAGGAAGCGGCTTGTGATTGATGCATCGCGACGAGGAAAATGCGCGACGAGAAAAGACGACGAACTGAAACACACGCGAGGAAAATGCGTGGCGAACAGAGAGAGAAGGAAGCCGCTGAGATTACTGCGTCGCGACGAGGAAAGACGGCAAATAGAAACGCACGCGAGGAAAACACGTGGTGAACAGAGAGAGAGAAGGAAGAGGATTGGTTTGGGCGGATAACCCTAAACCTAAAGAGGGAGGAAAACCCAAACCTAAACACGAGCACACGCGAGGAAAACGCGTAGCGAACAAGGAGGGAGAGAAGGAAGAGGATTGGTTTGGTAGGATAACCCTAAACCTAGCCTTGACTCTGATACCATGTAAAATAATAAGACAATGGATTTCTCTCTCAGTCTATTATAAGATATAAGCCCCTATTTATATATGAATATAGGGACCTATTCTAGGAGAATTATTCTAAAAAAGAAAACAGAATATTTATCCTTAACAGAATATTTTAACAATTCCTAAATATTCTAACAAACCCATATATTATCAGGGGGAGTCATTGATTGAGTGCTTGTGATTACATGTTAAGGAATTACAATGACAGTCAACAAGGGATGATATCTGCTACTGAACGGTGATTGTGCAAACTCACTATTTGCAAAAGGAAAATGAGAAAGTCTTATTTGAATGATGTTTATGTGTATATATGATTCTTACATTTTGATCGGTTCCTGGCATATAATGGAAAATCCAATGATATTACAAGGGGAGCAATTTCAGTCATAGGGGAGCAATTTCAGTCATAACATGAAATGAAATTTGTAATTAGTGATTCAGGACAGGTGATCCTGATCCCTTCATATTATAGCCTAGTTTGCAGTGATCTTGAATTATTCTAATTGAACTAGAATTGCAGACAAATGTTGCAAGTACGAATTTGGGGTGTTGCATGTTGCTGGTGAAACAGTTTTCTCCATTGTCTACTCTCACAACTTCCTTGATTCTAGCAAAAAAATCTGAATTGCATGTATACCCATAATTTGGATAGATATTAGGGATCATGTTTGAATAGAAATTTTGTATAGATTGGTACCTTGCGTATCTTAATGTTTATATTAGTGAATAATGCAGATATGTCCGTCTTGTTATGTCAAAGATGCAATCAGATGATCCAGAGGAAATTCAACGGTTTCATCCTAGGTAATACACTGCTTTTGTCTTTATATTTGTTAATGCAACAAGTTGTCAAAGATGCAATATGATCTAGAGGAAATTCAACGCTTTCATCCTAGGTAATACACTGCTTTTTTTATCTTTGTTAATGCAACAAGTTGATGCTTTGTGTGTAGGAGAGTGTGACACCATCATTAATTTGTTTCATTCCATTAAGCATTTCTGTTTGTCCCTTTTGACTCCATGCCATTATAGAGTAAATTTTTTATTTACCAATCAATTGGAAAAGCGCGATGGCTTAATTAGATTGTCTAGATATTATGATTTAGCTTCTCATGAATGCAGATTTGTGGAGCTTAAGGCACTGCATGGTATTGCTGATGAGACACCATCATCTGGAATTTCTGGACCACAGAAAATGTCTTCAGGACTTATTTGTACGGTTTTAACGTGACTTGAAAATAATCAGTAGCCAATAATATATTGAAAGAATTTCTCTTTGGTTGTACAGGTGTTACGTTGAAGTGTGTTGGCGCTTCCATGGGAGAAAAACAACCCTTGACCAAGAAGCTGCCATCTACTACTACTGTATGCCATTTGATTCATTGTAAAACCATTTTCTCTTATGAAGTATCTACCAATCCACTTTGACTTAACCAAAGATGAAGGTAACGATCTATATGCCAGTCAATATGGACGGAATTTAGTGTTCCAACGGAATAACGGCTTGCATCAGAAATAGATACAGAGAGAAGAGAGATTGATGAAGAGAGACCATCATCGGAGCCGTGACAACATACATAGTGGATGTTGGGTTGTTGGGGGGGGGGGGGGTTGTATCTAGTCAAAGATAAATCAAGAGAAGGGGGAATTGCTGGGAAAGGAGAGAGATGGGCAGTAGGCGTCGTGGTGGTAGTGAGTGTGTATCAAGTGACAATCTAGATCACGAGAGGGGAGAGATGTGAGTTGTGACATAAAAGAAAATTACATATAATTCATAATCAAATTATCTTATATGTATATTTGCTTTAATTGTAAACTTATTAAAATAAATTCAAATTGAATTTAATTTGAATCTGCTTTATGTTAATCACCATGTCTACTCGGGGATTCCATCCAACTCTAAATTAATTGACATTCAACTTGAATTTTTAAAATATTAATTTAATTTAGCTTAATTAATTATCTATTTTTTAAAAATAATTTAAAATGTATTTTTTAAAAATAGATAAAATTTGGTATATAACATTGGTGAAGACTAGAACCTACTACCCTAGGACATTATTATACTTATTCATCTGACACGGATCTGAAGTAAATATAATAATCATAAATTATTTTTTATTAATGAAATATAATACAAAAGTTTCTTTGTCAATCATCTCATTATTGGCTCCAAGGGCTAACATTAACAGACACATCCATCACATGAGACTCCAAGAGCTCCTCTTCATTTCAAGATTTACGTTTAATGCTAACTTCATTAATATCTCACTGAAATTCTTAGAAGAATTTAATGTTCTTTTGTCCAACTTTTCTCTTAATTTTTTTCAGTTATTGAAATTGTATTTCATATGGCTAATTCTAGTTCTATTTAACTTGCTTTAGTTTATAAAATATTTTCAACATATTTGAAGCTTTGGGTGTTTTACATTCTTATCTATTAGCATGATTTTATTTTCAAATACCGTATACCAATTCTATGTTGAATATGATTGGTGAATTTATCCATAAATAAATAGGGAGTTGATCTATAATGTAGTCTTTTGACACACTTTGTTTTTCTCCACCATTCAAGCTTTGAATTTAATTGATTTGTACTTGATGAAGATAAGTGATGCTCTTTTAAAAATCTATAAGTGCAGAAATAAAGATTCTAAAGTCCAACTTTTAATTTGGTATAATTTGGAAAATGATGTTCCTATTTAGGAAATGGTGTAAAGTGCAGTTCCAACATTTGAAAGAAACTTCGGTCAAAGAGTTTAAGTTCAATAGTTCCAACATTTGACAGGAAAATTTGGAAATTGAAAGTTCAATTAAAAGAGTCTTCAAGAGTCTTTAATCTAGTCAAGAGTTCAGTCAAAGTATATTTATGAGAGTTTTATGTTTTCTATGTTTGAAGAGTGCACCTATTAGCGTAAATATGCATGTTTGCTTTACTATTGGAATATGAAATAGAAAAATGAATTTTTAAGAAATTGTTTCAATTGTGTGATGATGTGATGCCTAGTATTTCTTAGGTGTGATGCCTAAGTTTCTATAACCTTTCTACACTTCTTTACCACTACATTTTGGATTTCTACTCCACATAAATAATCAAGCTCTCTTCTTACTGCATTAGTACTCTTGTCTATTAACATGATTTTATTTGAAAATAACATATATCAAGAAGAATAATTGGTGAATTTATCCTTTAATAGATAGGGATATAGAGTTGATCAATATTGTAAATCTACAGTTAGAAAATCTTTGGACACACTCCCATTAGCTCTAAAATTAGTAACTATATTATTCGACATTACTTTTATCACATCAATGTAACTCATCTTTTTTTTTTAACATTAGGACCCTATTATAAGCTTTGTCAAAGTAAATAAAAATTATATGTAAATATTTTCTCTATATTTTTCATTAGTGTCTTATCTAAGTAATTTATGCTTGATCTCCTGACATGATACGAAATTAATTCTGTAAAATACATATCTCATCTTTTATGCTTTAAGTTTCTAAAATTTCATGGGTTGACAATTTGACTAACTTGATTTCACTATAATTAATATAACATTTCACATCACTTTTATTCTTAGAAGTAGGTACTAAAAAAAATTTATTCTTCATTCCTTAGACACCTTAATTCTTAGCTTTTATTGAATAATGTTAACTAAATTATACCTTAGCTTTTATCATCTGGACCTACACTCGCTTTCCATTCCTTTAATGCTTTTTAAACCCTGTTAATGCTAAAAACAAATATGCATTATATTCATTTGCCAAAGAGATATAGTAGTTTTCAAGTATAAGCAAGAGTATTGTAAGGAAAATATCATTTTGAAAAATACATTAGACTATGTGTCAATAAAATGAAATGCAAAAAAAGAAGAATCATTAATTAACAAAATGGGTTTCCATGACATCTGGGTTTCTCTAAGAAAGTAGCTAAAATCAATGAGGACCCTAAAATACTTGTGCTCCTGCAAAACTAGAGGTTTAGAAAATTATAGAATAACCACAAAATTGCAAAGCGATTAAACAGAAGAATGTTCATTAATTATGATCTTATTTAAGAATTTATAGGTCAACAAGCGTTGTAAATCACATTTTAGCACTAGATTGTCAGTTAAGAATATAATTAACTTTCAATCTTTATGTCACTCGTACAAATCACACATTTATATCCGCATTAGCACATTTGGACGTTTGTTTTAAAGCAAAAAAAAAAAGAAGTGAATTACTAAACTCAAGTCTATAGGGTATTAATGATGTTAGCTGACATGTGGACCGAAAGCCTCATCAGTTATAAATAGCGATATAGCATAATGCATAAGATTGACCATATACAACACATGCACCCATGTTGCCCTTTATATGACTAGGCTTAGATTATTCACCTTTTTATTATTTAATTGGTTATTTATAATAGTCATTTATTCACTTTTAATATTATCACATTCATAACAATTTTACAACCTATGTCATTATTAGTAATTATAGATGAGCTCAAGATCTAAGCTATAGCATATAAAAAACATGCAAATATCAAGATAAAATCAGTATTGAACACGGCAACCAACTTATTAACCTAATAGGCTTAAATTGGTCAAAATAAGTACAATCGAGTTTGATTTGAATCCACTCGACCCTAAACACAAGGCTCACTTGATGGATTCAACCAAACTCTTTAAGTAAACCTCAAATAGATCCTCAAAAGTCACAAGTTGAACCAAGTTGGTTCAGTTCAGCGTATTTAACTGTTAAAATAAAAAAGTAGAATAAAAATACTATGTATAACCTCTGGTGCTATTACGAACCTTAGTTTATTTGTAACCAAATTTGTACTGATAAATTTCTAAATTAGTTATTTGTATATAAAAGCTCCAGTGCTGTTACTAACCTTAGTTGAGTATCTGTAACCAATTTTGTATAATAAACTTAAATTACGTAGTTGTAACCAATTTCTATTGTCTCAATTTTTGAGCTATATATACTACGTTGATGAGCTATATATTTTGTGTTGAAAAGTTTTTGTTATATTTATTTGCTGCTCTGGACAAATTTTTAATTTTGCCACTTGTGATTTCCAATGAAGTTCAGCGTATTTGTTCATTCTTCAATTTTCCCAAATTATTGGACACAGTAATAAATTAAGTAAAAAATGTATATGAAATTATTCAGTAATATTTTCTGGATGGATGACGCCCATCATTAACAAGTGTGTCATCAACCCCTGTTAGCTTTAGTATAACGGCTCCATCAGGCATTACTGTGATTGGTGGCAGTGCTCATGGCGCTGCTGCGATGGTAGCAGGTATCCATGGGGGATATTCTGCCAGAGCTGTCATAAGGGAGAAGAATAAAGAGGGTGTGGGTAGACTAGATGTGAATGAATTAGATTATGACTTACATCTTGGACACATTATAAATGTGAAATGATATTTTTGAAATTTAAAAGTTAAACAGATGAGGAATAATTGAAATTTTGTCACACTGAAGCCCAATATTTTAAATTGCTTGGCTCTGGATT
>NC_133865.1:2023640-2057033 GCF_044706935.1 Curcuma longa | reverse complement strand
TAAAAATTATTTGAGTTAAAATTAATTTGAGTAAAACTTATTTGAGTTAAAATTAATTTAAGTAAAATTGTTTTAAATTAAAATTATTTTAAATAAAATTGTTTAAGTTAAAATTAATTTAAGTAAAATTATTTAAGTTAAAATTAATTTAAGTAAAATTGTTTAAGTTGATTTCTAAGTAAATTTTTTTTATCTAATTCATCTCATCCATTTTTAAATTGTCAAACAGTTAATCCTATAGGTTTTATGAGATGACTTTTTAATTTTATCTTATTAATTATTGTTTTAGGTATCTATTATTTGATTAACTTTGAGTTAGATTCAAGTTTAACCATTCGACTTTCTAAACCTATATTTCAAGAAACAGTTTCCAGGCAGTGGCGAGGCAAAGAAGTCTTCTTGGGTATTAGAACAATGACCACATTCTAAGACAAAACTGATTTAGGAAATTATAAGTTTAGCTAGTCTAGGGAAAAATTTTGGTCTTAACTAGTTACTAAATGCCGAAGTAGCTTTAGTTAATCAACCTGGCTAAGGAAACCAAGTAAGGTACTCTTTACCCTACTTGACCACTTAAACCGAGTCTCCCTAATGTACTATCGTCTCGCTCCACCTTAGTACTAGGTTGGCAAGATTTAATCACATATTAGTCGTTATCTAGCTTAGGTTCTTCTAATGCAGAAAAAATATAGAAAATGCAAGCAATCAATTATGGTTTGGATTCCCTGGATCGTGACCCTTGTTGGGTCGGATCAATGTATTTGATCCTTAGGGATCTAGAATCGGTTCGTTCCAACTGGATTAACCAATTTGGACTTGGGAACCCATGCTTGGACTCTAGGCCTATTTTGTTTGTGTTCTGTGCAACTTGTTGGGTCGGATCAAATGTATTTGATCCTTAGGGATCTAGAATCGGTTCGTTCCAACTGGATTAACCAATTTGGACTTGGGAACCCATGCTTGGACTCTAGGCCTATTTTGTTTGTGTTCTGTGCAACAGTGTCATGAATGACCTATTCTTTGATTTGTGTCCAATGCCTGATCGATTGTATCCAGCTTTCTGATATCCAAGTATCATGTCAAGATACTTAGACCCAGACGTGAATTTTTCAAGCGACCGTCTGAGGTCATCAATTTGAAATTTTAATTGGGAATTCTCTTTCTCAAGTTGAACTTGAGTCGAATTCTCAATTAGAGTAGCCTCAGTTGACAGCTCAATGTTGACTTTCTCCTTGAAGAGAGATATCTCCTCTTGGAGTGATTCAATCAAAACATTGGATTTTGCTAATTTCTTTGAAAGATTAATTATTATTGAATACAAGCATTCGGTACTTACAACGGTGTGGGAACCTTTGAAAACAGATGTGGATTCATGGCTTGTGTCGGTGTCCAAGTCGCTGTCACTTTTTGTCGGTTCGTTCCTTGCCAGAAGTGCGAGGAAGCTCGTTGTCGTGGGTTCTTCGTCCGAATCTTTTGATGACGACTTGTCCCAGGTTGCCTTGAGTGCTTTCTTCTTGGTTTTTCAATCCTTCTTTTGGTTTGGACAATCGGCCTTGAAGTGACCCTTCTTGTTGCATCCGTAGCATCTGAGCTCTATTTTGTCGGTTGAAGTTGGACTATTCGTCTTGTTCACCAACTTCTTTACCTCCGACTTCTTGACTCCGCATTTTCTCCATATCATCTTTCGTACAAGATTTACGAGCTCCGTTGTGACTTCGTCGTTTGTTTCAGAGTCCGATGAGTCTGAATCTTCGACTACCTTTTTCGCCTTCTTTTCTTTGCTTGTTCCTGCAAGAAGAGCAATACCCTTCTTTTCCATTTTGGCGTTAGACTGCTCATGTAATTCAAATTTAGAAAAAAGTTCATCAAGTTTTACCTTTAAAAGGTCCCTGGAGACCTTGTAAGCATCCACCATAGATGCCCACAAAGTGTTCCTTTCAGTGCATACCTGATTATGTCCCAATTTTCGATTTGTTGTCCGATTACGTGTAGACCGTTGAGGATATTCTGGATTTTAGCGTACAGCCCGCTCGCCGACTCCCCGTCCATCATCCTGATATTATACAATTTATTCATTAATAAATCACGTTTACTCACCTTTGTGTCGGAGGTGCCTTCATGCAGTTCGATCAATTTGTTCCACAAGTCTTTCGCACTAATGAATGGTCTGACCCAGTTCAGTTCCTCCTTGGTCAGCCCGCATTGCAAGGTTTGTGTGGCTTTCATGTCTGCCTCGATCTTTTTCCTCGTGGCCACGTCCCACTTCTCGCAAGTCTGTGGTAGACCGTTATTGTCAGTCGGGATTGTGAATCCCATCTGGATGACTATCCACATCTCCACTTGAGTCTTCAGGTGGTACTCCATCCTACCTTTCTAGTAGGTGAAGTCCTCCCTTGAGAACAGAGGTGGTCTTGCGGTGCTGAAGCCTTCCTGATGAGCCATTAATCTAGCACACAGAAAGACAAAAAAACTGACGTTCCAAGACTTGGTCTTGGATTTAGTAGTGCGGGATAAAAGAATAAAATAAATTTAAAAAAACTTTGAAAAAAAATTGAAATCAATTTGAAAAACCTTCTCGATCAGTGGTTGCACTAGATTCAAGAACCCCGCTCTGATACCAATTGTAGGATCGGATAAGCGCTAGAGGAGGGTGAATAATGCTTATAGTAGTTTTCCCCAGTTTCGAAAACTCATATTGATAATCATGCTTGTTTGTTAATCGAGTATATGCAGCGGAAATAAGAACAATAAAACAAGCACACAATGACACATTTATTTTTACTTGGTTCACAGCCTAAGGCTGCTACTCCAAGGCCCACGATATGTGATCATTTACATATGAGCAATCCACTAATAAATTTATTTCCTTACGGGAACAAGTTGTAATGATTTACAAAGCCAACGATAAATAAAACTTTTATCGTATTAACAAATATAACAAAAATTAAATCGTTACCCAAAGCTAGAGTTTGAAGATCGTCTTTCTGGCGCGATTCCGGCGTTACGACGGCTGGACGGATGTTGCTGCTCGCTCAGGGTGTTGTTGGCTTGACTTGGATTGATGTGAATTTGCTCTGAAAATTACTGTTCCAGAAGCCTCTGTTCGAAGTCCACTTTTTATAAGACCTGGTCAACTGGAACCTCATTCTGGTCGACTCCACGTAGACCACCAATCCACTATCCTCGTAGCTAACTCAGCCTTTCGATCGACTGGAATCTCCATTCTGGTCGACTCCGTGCAGACATGGAGGGTATTGATAGACTTTGACTTCCACTGTATTTATCCAATCTCGAGTCGCCTGGAATCCACAATCCGATCGACTGGACCGTCGATCCTGGAACCTCGGATAAGGTCGCCCGGAGTCAAAGACTTCACCTCTCCAATCTGCATTACAAGTTAGCTCCAAAATATAGATGAACAGATTGAAGAATAGTTATTTGAACTATTTCTTGATCTTAACTTCAGGTTTCCAGTGAAACATTGGGTTAAACCCACTCCTATAGTTCCACTTTGGGAATGCATCCTAACCCACTCCTCTCGGGAGAATTTACCTTACTTTGCCAATCAAATCCTTCAAACTTGTTAAATTTTCTACTCAGTTGTGGTCCTTGGCCCTCAAAAATTTTTTGCTAGATCCCGGTCCTCTTGACTGTCAGACTTCACCAAACCTCTGGTCCTTCTGACCGTACTCGCTTGGACTTTGACCATGCTTTTCGATCCTCTGACACTGTATGGACTTGCACCTAGTGCACTTGACCTGCCAAGTCTTCTACCTAATCCTCCAGACCAGGACTTACCCTTGTCTAGCCTACAACTAGGACTTTACTTTTTGCCTAGCCTCAACTAGGACTTTACCTGTGCTCTCTGCACATTAGATCAACTTGTTAGTCCAACAATACACTTACTTGAACCTCGTGTCATTATCAAAATCAAGGTTCGATCATCTGGTGCTTCCCCATAAGATTGGGAAATGAGAAGACAAAATGTATGAAGTTGTTCATAATTCAAGATATTTTTATTAACCTTGTAAAATAATAAGACAATGGATTTCTCTCTGTCTATTACAAGATATAAGCCCCTATTTATACATGAATATAGGAACCTATTCTAGGAGAATTATTCTAAAAAAGAAAAACAGAATATTTATCCTTAACAGAATATTTTAACAATTCCTAAATATTCTAACACTTCCCCTCAAGCTGGAAGATATAAATTATATGTACCCAGCTTGTTACATATGTAGTCAATTCGAGGATGTTCTTTGTCTTCATACAAAATACCCTTTCCTGGAGCACCTCTGATATATCGGATAATGCTTGTTACAACATCCCAATGTTCCTTGCATGGAGACGCAGACGAGCAGAAGAAGATGCTGCTTCTGTTGAGAAGAGGAGACGCAGACGAGCAGAAGAAGATGGTGCGATCCTTACGTCGATACCCTAGCCGCATGATGAAGACATGCTGCTTAGAAGTGCGCGACCACGGGAAGAGTGGCGTCGCGAGGAAGAAATAGGAGCGCGCAACCACGGGAAGAGTGACGTCGCGAGGAAGAAACAGGAGCGCGCGACCACGGGAAGAGTGGTGTCGCGAGGAAGACGTGTTGCTCGTTGCGTCGAGGAAGACACGACGAGGAAGCCGCTGTGATTGCTGCGTCGCGACGAGGAAAACGCGCGACGAGGAAGGCGGCGGAGGAGACGTTCTGCTCATCGTGTCGAGGAAAACGCACGATAAGGAAGCCGTTGCGATTGCTGCGTCGCGACGAGGATAACGCGTGACGAGGAAGGCGGCGGCGGAGGAGACGTGGCCTGCTCGTCGCGTCGAGGAAGACGCACGACGAGGAAGCCGTTGCGATTGCTACGTCGCGATGAGGAAAACATGTGACGAGGAAAGACGACAAACAAAAACACACGCAAGGAAAACGCGTGGCGAACAGAGAAAGAAGGAAGCGGCTTGTGATTGATGCATCGCGACGAGGAAAATGCGCGACGAGAAAAGACGACGAACTGAAACACACGCGAGGAAAATGCGTGGCGAACAGAGAGAGAAGGAAGCCGCTGAGATTACTGCGTCGCGACGAGGAAAGACGGCAAATAGAAACGCACGCGAGGAAAACACGTGGTGAACAGAGAGAGAGAAGGAAGAGGATTGGTTTGGGCGGATAACCCTAAACCTAAAAGAGGGAGGAAAACCCAAACCTAAACACGAGCACACGCGAGGAAAACGCGTAGCGAACAAGGAGGGAGAGAAGGAAGAGGATTGGTTTGGTAGGATAACCCTAAACCTAGCCTTGCATTCTGATACCATGTAAAATAATAAGACAATGGATTTCTCTCTCAGTCTATTATAATATATAAGCCCTATTTATATATGAATATAGGGACCTATTCTCTAGGAGAATTATTCTAAAAAAGAAAAACAGAATATTTATCCTTAACAGAATATTTTAACAATTCCTAAATATTCTAACAAACCCATATATTATCAGGGGGAGTCATTGATTGAGTGCTTGTGATTACATGTTAAGGAATTACAATGACAGTCAACAAGGGATGATATCTGCTACTGAACGGTGATTGTGCAAACTCACTATTTGCAAAAGGAAAATGAGAAAAGTCTTATTTGAATGATGTTTATGTGTATATATGATTCTTACAGTTTTGATCGGTTCCTGGCATATAATGGAAAATCCAATGATATTACAAGGGGAGCAATTTCAGTCATAGGGGAGCAATTTCAGTCATAACATGAAATGAAATTTGTAATTAGTGATTCAGGACAGGTGATCCTGATCCCTTCATATTATAGCCTAGTTTGCAGTGATCTTGAATTATTCTAATTGAACTAGAATTGCAGACAAATGTTGCAAGTACGAATTTGGGGTGTTGCATGTTGCTGGTGAAACAGTTTTCTCCATTGTCTACTCTCACAACTTCCTTGATTCTAGCAAAAAAATCTGAATTGCATGTATACCCATAATTTGGATAGATATTAGGGATCATGTTTGAATAGAAATTTTGTATAGATTGGTACCTTGCGTATCTTAATGTTTATATTAGTGAATAATGCAGATATGTCCGTCTTGTTATGTCAAAGATGCAATCAGATGATCCAGAGGAAATTCAACGGTTTCATCCTAGGTAATACACTGCTTTTGTCTTTATATTTGTTAATGCAACAAGTTGTCAAAGATGCAATATGATCTAGAGGAAATTCAACGCTTTCATCCTAGGTAATACACTGCTTTTTTCTTCATCTTTGTTAATGCAACAAGTTGATGCTTTGTGTGTAGGAGAGTGTGACACCATCATTAATTTGTTTCATTCCATTAAGGATTTCTGTTTGTCCCTTTTGACTCCATGCCATTATAGAGTAAATTTTTTATTTACCAATCAATTGGAAAAGCGCGATGGCTTAATTAGATTGTCTAGATATTATGATTTAGCTTCTCATGAATGCAGATTTGTGGAGCTTAAGGCACTGCATGGTATTGCTGATGAGACACCATCATCTGGAATTTCTGGACCACAGAAAATGTCTTCAGGACTTATTTGTACGGTTTTAACGTGACTTGAAAATAATCAGTAGCCAATAATATATTGAAAGAATTTCTCTTTGGTTGTACAGGTGTTACGTTGAAGTGTGTTGGCGCTTCCATGGGAGAAAAACAACCCTTGACCAAGAAGCTGCCATCTACTACTACTGTATGCCATTTGATTCATTGTAAAACCATTTTCTCTTATGAAGTATCTACCAATCCACTTTGACTTAACCAAAGATGAAGGTAACGATCTATATGCCAGTCAATATGGACGGAATTTAGTGTTCCAACGGAATAACGGCTTGCATCAGAAATAGATACAGAGAGAAGAGAGATTGATGAAGAGAGACCATCATCGGAGCCGTGACAACATACATAGTGGATGTTGGGTTGTTGGGGGGGGGGGGGGGGGGGGGGGGGGTGTATCTAGTCAAAGATAAATCAAAGAGAAGGGGGAATTGCTGGGAAAGGAGAGAGATGGGCAGTAGGCGTCGTGGTGGTAGTGAGTGTGTATCAAGTGACAATCTAGATCACGAGAGGGGAGAGATGTGAGTTGTGACATAAAAGAAAATTACATATAATTCATAATCAAATTATCTTATATGTATATTTGCTTTAATTGTAAACTTATTAAAATAAATTCAAATTGAATTTAATTTGAATCTGCTTTATGTTAATCACCATGTCTACTCGGGGATTCCATCCAACTCTAAATTAATTGACATTCAACTTGAATTTTTAAAATATTAATTTAATTTAGCTTAATTAATTATCTATTTTTTAAAAATAATTTAAAATGTATTTTTTAAAAATAGATAAAATTTGGTATATAACATTGGTGAAGACTAGAACCTACTACCCTAGGACATTATTATACTTATTCATCTGACACGGATCTGAAGTAAATATAATAATCATAAATTATTTTTTATTAATGAAATATAATACAAAAGTTTCTTTGTCAATCATCTCATTATTGGCTCCAAGGGCTAACATTAACAGACACATCCATCACATGAGACTCCAAGAGCTCCTCTTCATTTCAAGATTTACGTTTAATGCTAACTTCATTAATATCTCACTGAAATTCTTAGAAGAATTTAATGTTCTTTTGTCCAACTTTTCTCTTAATTTTTTTCAGTTATTGAAATTGTATTTCATATGGCTAATTCTAGTTCTATTTAACTTGCTTTAGTTTATAAAATATTTTCAACATATTTGAAGCTTTGGGTGTTTTACATTCTTATCTATTAGCATGATTTTATTTTCAAATACCGTATACCAATTCTATGTTGAATATGATTGGTGAATTTATCCATAAATAAATAGGGAGTTGATCTATAATGTAGTCTTTTGACACACTTTGTTTTTCTCCACCATTCAAGCTTTGAATTTAATTGATTTGTACTTGATGAAGATAAGTGATGCTCTTTTAAAAATCTATAAGTGCAGAAATAAAGATTCTAAAGTCCAACTTTTAATTTGGTATAATTTGGAAAATGATGTTCCTATTTAGGAAATGGTGTAAAGTGCAGTTCCAACATTTGAAAGAAACTTCGGTCAAAGAGTTTAAGTTCAATAGTTCCAACATTTGACAGGAAAATTTGGAAATTGAAAGTTCAATTAAAAGAGTCTTCAAGAGTCTTTAATCTAGTCAAGAGTTCAGTCAAAGTATATTTATGAGAGTTTTATGTTTTCTATGTTTGAAGAGTGCACCTATTAGCGTAAATATGCATGTTTGCTTTACTATTGGAATATGAAATAGAAAAATGAATTTTTAAGAAATTGTTTCAATTGTGTGATGATGTGATGCCTAGTATTTCTTAGGTGTGATGCCTAAGTTTCTATAACCTTTCTACACTTCTTTACCACTACATTTTGGATTTCTACTCCACATAAATAATCAAGCTCTCTTCTTACTGCATTAGTACTCTTGTCTATTAACATGATTTTATTTGAAAATAACATATATCAAGAAGAATAATTGGTGAATTTATCCTTTAATAGATAGGGATATAGAGTTGATCAATATTGTAAATCTACAGTTAGAAAATCTTTGGACACACTCCCATTAGCTCTAAAATTAGTAACTATATTATTCGACATTACTTTTATCACATCAATGTAACTCATCTTTTTTTTTTAACATTAGGACCCTATTATAAGCTTTGTCAAAGTAAATAAAAATTATATGTAAATATTTTCTCTATATTTTTCATTAGTGTCTTATCTAAGTAATTTATGCTTGATCTCCTGACATGATACGAAATTAATTCTGTAAAATACATATCTCATCTTTTATGCTTTAAGTTTCTAAAATTTCATGGGTTGACAATTTGACTAACTTGATTTCACTATAATTAATATAACATTTCACATCACTTTTATTCTTAGAAGTAGGTACTAAAAAAAATTTATTCTTCATTCCTTAGACACCTTAATTCTTAGCTTTTATTGAATAATGTTAACTAAATTATACCTTAGCTTTTATCATCTGGACCTACACTCGCTTTCCATTCCTTTAATGCTTTTTAAACCCTGTTAATGCTAAAAACAAATATGCATTATATTCATTTGCCAAAGAGATATAGTAGTTTTCAAGTATAAGCAAGAGTATTGTAAGGAAAATATCATTTTGAAAAATACATTAGACTATGTGTCAATAAAATGAAATGCAAAAAAAGAAGAATCATTAATTAACAAAATGGGTTTCCATGACATCTGGGTTTCTCTAAGAAAGTAGCTAAAATCAATGAGGACCCTAAAATACTTGTGCTCCTGCAAAACTAGAGGTTTAGAAAATTATAGAATAACCACAAAATTGCAAAGCGATTAAACAGAAGAATGTTCATTAATTATGATCTTATTTAAGAATTTATAGGTCAACAAGCGTTGTAAATCACATTTTAGCACTAGATTGTCAGTTAAGAATATAATTAACTTTCAATCTTTATGTCACTCGTACAAATCACACATTTATATCCGCATTAGCACATTTGGACGTTTGTTTTAAAGCAAAAAAAAAAAGAAGTGAATTACTAAACTCAAGTCTATAGGGTATTAATGATGTTAGCTGACATGTGGACCGAAAGCCTCATCAGTTATAAATAGCGATATAGCATAATGCATAAGATTGACCATATACAACACATGCACCCATGTTGCCCTTTATATGACTAGGCTTAGATTATTCACCTTTTTATTATTTAATTGGTTATTTATAATAGTCATTTATTCACTTTTAATATTATCACATTCATAACAATTTTACAACCTATGTCATTATTAGTAATTATAGATGAGCTCAAGATCTAAGCTATAGCATATAAAAAACATGCAAATATCAAGATAAAATCAGTATTGAACACGGCAACCAACTTATTAACCTAATAGGCTTAAATTGGTCAAAATAAGTACAATCGAGTTTGATTTGAATCCACTCGACCCTAAACACAAGGCTCACTTGATGGATTCAACCAAACTCTTTAAGTAAACCTCAAATAGATCCTCAAAAGTCACAAGTTGAACCAAGTTGGTTCAGTTCAGCGTATTTAACTGTTAAAATAAAAAAGTAGAATAAAAATACTATGTATAACCTCTGGTGCTATTACGAACCTTAGTTTATTTGTAACCAAATTTGTACTGATAAATTTCTAAATTAGTTATTTGTATATAAAAGCTCCAGTGCTGTTACTAACCTTAGTTGAGTATCTGTAACCAATTTTGTATAATAAACTTAAATTACGTAGTTGTAACCAATTTCTATTGTCTCAATTTTTGAGCTATATATACTACGTTGATGAGCTATATATTTTGTGTTGAAAAGTTTTTGTTATATTTATTTGCTGCTCTGGACAAATTTTTAATTTTGCCACTTGTGATTTCCAATGAAGTTCAGCGTATTTGTTCATTCTTCAATTTTCCCAAATTATTGGACACAGTAATAAATTAAGTAAAAAATGTTGAAATTATTCAGTAATATTTTCTGGATAGATGACGCCCATCATTAACAAGTGTGTCATCAATCCCTGTTAGCTTTAGTATAGCGGCTCCATCAGGCATTACTGTGATTGGTGGCAGTGCTCATGGCACTGCTGGTGATGGTAGCAGGTATCCATGGGGGATATTCTGCCAGAGCTGTCATAAGGGAGAAGAATAAAGAGGGTGTGGGTAGACTAGATGTGAATGAATTAGATTATGACTTACATCTTGGACACATTATAAATGTGAAATGATATTTTTGAAATTTAAAAGTTAAACAGATGAGGAATAATTGAAATTTTGTCACACTGAAGCCCAATATTTTAAATTGCTTGGCTCTGGATTTATGTCTGTTTCTCCTGTTATAAGTATGATTAATAGTATGTTGCATTAAAAACCAAAGCAATTACCTTTTCCACTTTTTGGATGTCTATCAAACTATATGATTTTTGGAATCAATTTCAATACCTGCAGGTTGGCAAGCTTAAGGCTCTTTGTGAAAGTTTCTTCAAATTGAAGGGCATCAGGTTGAAATTGTTTATTCAGGAGCAGGTATTTATTTGAGTTATTATATTAGTTTTAGCTACTTTAATCACCAACCAGTCAATTGTTAATGATCTTTGCAATCATCATGCCAATTACATTGCATTTCTCTGCAACATGGACAATGTTTAAGGGCCCTGATTAGAGTACAAATCCGTTTATCCCTGGTAAGGCTTGCTTGTTCATATGTTTGAGTAAGTCAATCATTTAAATCGACAGCCAAATCTGAGATAGAATAATATAGAACGGTTATTTTTTGGTATTGTGTAATAGAATGGGAATAAAAATTGAAATGAAATGGAATGGAAAGGAGAATGCCCTTTTTCATTCTTTGGTTTGGTTATGGTTTTGGAATCATACTATCAGTGGAACAATTCATTATATATTTGACCCATTCCGCTAATCCTTCTAGTCAACCTGACTTTTCTTGGTTCATCCCTGTTTGGTCAGTTACACTGCCACCGACCTGCCCTGGTTGCCCAACATACTTGGCTCATCTGACACCCAATATGCTCAGCTTGGTGGATCCATCTGGCTAGTTGGCCACCTATCTGGTCAATTTGGTTTGCCCAACCATTTAGTCAATTGACCTAATCAGTTACTCATTTTATTTGACCATTCTAATTTTGAAATAATAACTTGATAAATAATATAATGTTTGGTAAATTGCTAAAACTATGATGCATTTTACCTGTTTTAATACAGGTTTAAACAATTAAGGTTTATAAGTATTTTTTCTATATAATTAATTAGTTTGATTGGAGTGTGATTTGTACATGTGGTGTATAATTTGATGACTAAGCATGTTGACACATTAGCACTTAACAGAGGTTTGATAGAATTGTAACCGTGATGGATTTATTATGAATTCCTAAAATACATTATTGATTTGTTAAATTTGAAACCTCGGGATAGAATATGTAAAGTACATGATAGAAAAGGTCATCAATTTCCTCTCCAATTAATTATCCATCTCGTTATTGAAATGAAATGATAAAGAATGAATCATTTTCATTCCATTTAATTCACCTTACGGCACAATGAAACAGTTTAGTTTGATAATGCTCAAAGTACACAGTCAAATATTTGTTATCGGCTGATATATGGAAATACGAATAATTAATCTCATGAATTTTTTGTTGTTATTCATTTAAATATAAAGTTTGGCTAGTTGTCTCAGACCAGTCCAATAATGAGATCAACTCTTTCCTTCTAAAACTTTGCTTTGTAACAGGAGGCGCCACTGGCTTCATTGCTAGATGATGATATGACCCCGCTTGGGGATGTTGGATTAAGCCAAGAAACAACAATTTTAGTGGATGAAGAAAGTTAGGATTGGAAATCCGGTTTGTTTGCTGTGTTGGTGAATGGTGGTGTGCGTCATCTGCCATAAGCTTGCTCTCGTGACACTGTCAGCGAATCTTATATCCTTCTGTAAAGCTTATGTTGTGTGATTTATATTTCAGTTCACTGACTGAGGTTATCGTAGATAGATACCTTTTGTTATTCTATTTAATTGATCGTTTGTTTAGGAAGTTTTTGATTGGTGCAATTTGATCATCTTTGGATTGCCATAAACAAAGAAAAGCAATGACCTCTTTTATTCATTTTCTTTGAAACGATGGAACCAAATATTTCACTAAATCATTAAAAAAAACTACCGTATTTCTATTATATCCATGCCCCTTCCCAAAACAGTCATAAATCAGATTTCTTATTTTATCAACAATTGAACGTAGCATCTATCTACTAAACTATTCTCAAAATGTCGTAGGCCCAACTGAGCTTGTCCACAATTGGCGTTTCGAAGTCGCTGATTTTTTAAAAGACGCTTACATTTTATATTGTCCAAGAGGTGTATTTATTTTCGATTATACCTCTCATCTCTCAATTTTAAAAAATTAATTTTCATTATTTAAATTGTTTTAAATTTAATTATTTCATATGGAGTTTCATGTAAAAGTGTGATTGATGATTTTAAAATTTTTATTTTTTTTAAAAAAAATTACATCATTGAACTCATGATCATCTTTAAATTTATTTATATATTTTTTAAAAGATTTAAGGTATTATTTTTTTAAAAAAAATTGGCAACATCTTTGTATTAAATTTTTAAAATCAATACCATTGTGATTTCTCTTCTTCTGCAAAAAGGTGGATCCGCCACCTTAGCGGCCCCACAACCATCTGTGAAGAGATAAATCGAGAAAGTGCAGTTGGTTACGACGCAAGAGGGTATTGCCTGGCAAATTCGAACCCTTGCCCTCTTCTGTAAGTCTGTTGTGTCGTAACCAACTCACCTATGCTCCGGGGGCCATTGTGATCTCTTCTGCAGAGTACTATGTTAGTGTTGATTTTTTCAACCAACATTGTTGGAAATCAACATCAAAGTGGTATTGTTTTAAGAAACCAATACTAAAAATAATTTATTTATTTATAATTATCTAATTTTTAATTTAATTTTTTTTTGCAATTAGCTATTTAAAAAGATAAAAAATAAATTTTTTAATTTTAATTTTATAATTTTTTATTAACCTTCTTTTTATTTTATAAAATTTTTATTAAAAATTTAAATTAAAAAACATAAATAATTTTAGGAGATGATTCTGAGTTTAATAATGTAAATTTTAAAAGGAGTTTTTAAAATCATCAATCAGAAACTTCTTAATCTTAACGAAATAATTAAAAAAAATTAGTTTGATCAGGTTCGGTTTAAATAAAGGAAATCAATTTTTAAAAGTTGAAAGACGTGGAGGGGTGTAATCAGAAATAAGTGTGTTTTTGAGCAATTTAAAATTTAGATGCCTCTTTTGAGAATTTTAAAGACGTCCTTTGGAAAATTATCAAAATACTTTTCTTTAGGGTTGACTATTAGATCTAGTGGACGGAGGATACCTACCTAGGTTGATTGGAGTTGTTCGTTGGGTCTATGCCTTGACCCTGGATCAATGGCCTGGTTATCTGTTATTAGGGGCGAAGCCACGAGGAGGTAGATAGGATCCACTGTCCTCCCCCTAGCTTTTTGATTTTCATTAATTTTAATTTATTTTAAAATTAATAATTAATTGTTAAATATTTAAAATGTGGTCTCCCTTTTCGTGGAAACTTGCCTCTGCCGCTGTCTATTATTGATATAGTGCAACAAGTTGGAACTGTAATTGGTTCATTTTTAGATGTATTTGGTATATATATATATATATATATATATATATATATATATATATATATATATATATGTTTCGGCTCCTTGTCGACGATAGCCACACCATCAGACAAAAGGAGGTCGTGTCAACCTGCACTTCCCTGTCGATGAGAGAGGCCTGAGGAGACAACAACTGAACGCACGGGTTAGCGGGGCGTCGGGGAGTCCCGGCGTGGCCACTCCGACGCTCAAGTCAGGCAACGAGCAAAGAAGTGTGTATTCGGGAAAAAAAAATCAGAACCCTCTTGTCATACCTGTGGAGCTTATATAGGAGTGGCGAGGGCAATATTTTAGGATCTCGGCGCCTGTGATTGGCTATCGATCTGCTATTAATGTGGTAAGGATAATCTTTGAGGGATTTTGAATACCTAATGGCTCGGATTTGCTGATCTTCATCTGACGGTTCTAACCACGCGAGTTATCTTCTTTGGATGATTGGGATGAGGATGGGCCAAGTAAGGGACTTGATCTATGCTCCAGTTCTCACAGATAAGTTGCCGAACTTGGTTAAAAGGTCAGCGTGATGATCTGTTGTTATCCATTCCCAGACATGGGGTCGGGAATGGATGCCTTGATAAGTGAGGGTATTGCTAATCT
Source organism: Curcuma longa (assembly GCF_044706935.1). NCBI lineage: Eukaryota > Viridiplantae > Streptophyta > Magnoliopsida > Zingiberales > Zingiberaceae > Curcuma > Curcuma longa. The sequence continues at coordinate 2,042,171 of NC_133865.1, read as the reverse complement.
TGCCTTGATCGAGGGGTCTCCGTAGAGATGTCCTAAACTCCTCGCGGAGGTAGTGTAGGAAAAAGGGCGACACAGAGGCCTAGTCCTGAGATTGGCTTGTACTACTGGGGCCTTTCCCTGGGGAAGGCGTGTGCTGCCGTGACCTTTTTATGAGGTAAGCATGCAATGCGGCAACCTCGCTATGAGGTAGGCATATGATGCCGGTATCTTATCATGAGGTAAGCATGCGATGCGGCGACCTTCCTAGGAGGTAGGCATATGATGCCGGTACCTTGTCATTGTTGGATCTCTTGAACACGGCTAGAGAGGGGGGGGGGGTGTGAATAGCCGTACACACTTTTCGCTTCTCTTACTTAATCTTTGGTTACGCAGCGGAAATATCAACTTGTTCAGAGCTAAATGAAGATCAGCAAGCTAAGACGAGGATTTACGAGGTTCGGAGATAACTTGCTCCTACTCCTCGGCGTGTCCGTAAGGTGGACGACTCCTTGATCTTTCGGCAGATCGAACCCCGGTAGCACCGGCTAAAAACTTTCTCCTTCTCGGTGGAGGAACCTCTCCACAGTTTGTCTCAACAGATATGAATAAAGCACAAGACAAAGGAGAACTAAGGAATGCGTCAAAGACTAAGAATGAGAAGAACAACAAAGACCGCTTGCAGCTTAAGCCTGTCTCTCCAAACCAGGACGTTGCTCTTCTTCTTTCTCTAGCTTCGACTAACAGATTGATCTCCAGATTTCAGCACTTCAAAGAATGAACGTTCAATAAGATTAATCGATACTTTCCTTAGCGCCTCTTCAGCTTCTTTTATAGACCTGCATCCTCGATTACAGTGCCCAACGGATCTCTGACAAAAGCTGTAGTCTCCCTTCCCTGCCAACTGCAGGTACTGCTACCTGCTTTCGTGCGCCGTTTGCTCGTAATCCTTTTTGCAGAAAAGACAGCTCGAAGATCGCCTTGGAACTTCCACTGTTTGTTTGAAATCTCCCTCTCAAACCTGTCCTGTATACCTGCACACTCAAAAGTAGCATTAGAACGTTCCAATATTAGGACAGTATGAAAGAAAGCAATGTAACAGTCATGTCCGAGCTTAGCTACCAAAGCATTCTCGGACTTATCAGATTCTGAGTCACAAAGACTCCCTGATGATCGAGCTACCAAAGCTCTCCCGGACCAACTCGGCCATTCGCACCAAGCTCCCGGCCTAATCAGGTTCTGAGCCACCAAGGCTCCCTGAAGTCGAGCTACCAAAGCTCTCTGTCCCGAGCCGAGCTACCAAAGCTCTCTCTCGGACCATTGATAGAGTTCCGCAAGTATACGGAATGTCGTTAAGTAATAAAAAGATCGAATCCACAGGGATCGTGGAATTACTTACTAGATCTAGCACAAAAAGGTGGAGAGAATATTGAGCATGAGTTGTGTGGGGGAGATGGGAGTGTTCTAAAGTACTTTTCATCGATGTTACCCACCAAATAAAAGGCTTGCTCGGGAAGACTGTCTAATTCTCCGGAAAGGATCAGTTGAAACCCTCTAATTGTTTCTGCAAGACCGACATATTTTCCTGGAGAACCAGTAAAGACTTCAAACGCTCAATTTTTCGTGCTCTGGCTACAGTTAAACGATCTTCTTCGGATAATTCGTCCAACCCAAGAATAGCTATAATGTCCTGAAGTTCTTTGTAACGTTGTGAAGTTTGCTTAACTCTTTGCGCAGTTTCGTAATGTTCCTCACCAACGATTCGAGGTTGTAACATAGTTGACGTTGAATCTAAAGGATCCACTGCAGGATAAATACCTTTGGCAGCTAACCCTCTTGATAGTACGGTAGTAGCATCTAAATGTGCAAATGTCGTGGCAGGAGCAGGGTCGGTCAAATCGTCCGCAGGTTAAATCAATATTATTTGCAAAATATTGACCAAATGTGATTCTTATTTCAGAATGTTTATTTACACAGCTAGGATTCTGGTATACATCCCAACAGGTCTAACTTCGGATTTTATCGAAATCCTGGGTTAGTCTGACGCCTCCTGTTCCACTCCAGGAACGCGCCCCTACCACTCCACTCAGGAGAATTTATGCCAACCAAGTCCTCCAGACTTGTTGGACTTGTGCTCGGCTCTGTCCTAGCCCCCCAGGATTTTTACTGCGGTTCGGTTCTCTCTAACCAACCCAGACTTCTGCTGTGACTCGGTCACCCAGACCAGTCCAGACTTCTGCTGTGGCTTCGACTTCTGCTGTGACTCGGTCACCTAGACCAGCCCAGACTTCTGCTACGACTCGGTCACCTAGACCAGCCCAGACTTCACCTGGTGCACTTGACTCTGCCAAGACTTCTGCCGGATCCTCTAAATCAGGACTTCCCTTTGCCTAGCCTACAACTAGGACTTTCCCTTGCCCAGCTTCACTCACCAGGACTTCCCTTGCCCGATCGTCCAGATCATGACTTCCACTGCCTAGTCTAACCGACTAGGTCTTCTCGCTCACTTCCACACATCCAAACATCAAGTCCTGTTTGGATCACCCCTTGGTCAAACTGACCAGACTTAGGTGTATTGTCAAATATCGAAACTCTAGGCAAGATCTTAGTGCATCTTGCACCAACAGTAGGAACGAACTTGATGGAAGAGTGGGGGGTGAATAGCATTATAAATTGTACAAGCTAATAAACTAAAATCAAACATGAAATTGAAAATATAGAATATGTAGCAGAATAGAAAAGCCAACTTAAGCTTAAGTGAATGAAATTTGTAGCAATCAAGTATTTGAATATCAAGCAATATCTAATCAGACTTAAACATGCACAACTTAATCAGATTTGATCACAAGAAGCATGTGAGAGTTAAAGACAAAATAAGCAAGATTGGACATGTACAACTAAAAAAATAGCGAATCTTATTTAAATCTCTCCTTTTCAGAAAGCCTTTCAAGTGGAGAAATCCAAAAAGAATCTAAAAATAATTAGGTGCAAAAATATACAAGAGAATGTACAACAACAAAAATAATATGAAAGAGTTACAATTTGTTGCCGATCGAAGTTAGGTGCAGGTCGCAACGTTTCATCTTAGTGGATGAGATAAAGAAGATTGATGTTGAAACCTCTGCCTTGAGCTCCTTTTTATAGAGCGCTCTTATGACGATGACATGGCAAGTCTCCGATCGATTGGAACCTATTCAGTTGCCTGGAAGCTACTGATGTTGCTGTGAATTCTATCCGATAGATAACGTCATCTATAGTCTTCGATTGATTGGACACCCTCCGATTGTTTAGAGCTTGGTTAAATCCTATCTTGATTGATTAGACTAGATCATTGGATCTCGTCACTATCAATCACCTGGAAGCCATCTTTGGTCGCCCAAAAGTTGTGATCATCCCGCTCCTCACTTTGGTTGCTTGGAACCTACCGACTCCATCAATTGAGAGTTATCTTTAACAAGTTGCTTGGACTTCCTTCTGGTCATCTCGAACTATCGAAAATTGCTTCCTTGCATTGGTTATACGTAATGAATATGATATTGAATTTAAAGTTACTTGCATTTACCTTAACTAGATGTTCAACTCCTAACTGACCTATCAAGTGTAAGTTGTCAAGATTCAACTCCCAATTGATTTTATTTGGACTTATTTGCTAAGACTTCACCTCTCAACTTTATTTGGATTTAATTCACCTAGTTCTCAATTAGGACTTGCTTGGTTTCTAACCAAGACTTGTACTGCCTAGCTAGTCTCGCTAGGACTTAGCTTCTACCTAATTCCTAATCAGGGCTTCACCACTTGTCAAGGAGCTTGCATCTGTACACTTAACATAACTTTGTCAAATCACAACATCAACACACTTAAATTTGAACTGGTGCCGCTAACCGTTCTTTCTTGATTATAAATATTTTGATGATCAATAGACTTTTATTTATGTAAGTTGATTTATAAACGTGCTAGTAGACTATTTACTTGATACTAGAATTATTTTTTATTATTTAAAAAATTTCCATAATTTCAATAAAATTTTAAAAAATAAAATTTTTTGTAAAACAATTTGTTATAAGCTATTTTTCTTGAAAAGACATTGATTTTCAAAAATTAAACAAAATTTTTATAAATTTGATGAATAAATTAATTTGTCTAGATTTCTCAGTAAAAAAAAATTTCCTAATTATTATGTGAGATATAAAGGTATCCCTATCCAATAGCTAAAATATTGACCATCCGATTCTTGAAGTGTTAATTATTAATTTTGGCACACGTAATAAATTATGACCACCTGAATTAAAGTACCTCCTAGGAATTAATTTTGTCGATATAGTCAGATCAAAATTTATATTTTAATATTTAATAATATATTTGATGATTATATCAAATAAGATAAGGATAATTAGGTGCTAGATTATTGAAGAAAATTAAATAAGTTAAGATCAACTAAATACTTGACAATTAAAAAGTCGAGTTAGTGTTAATAGTAGTAAAAGTTAACAAAAGTGGGTAAATAAAAATTTTAAGTGGGTCAAAGTTGACTAGACACTTTGATTAATGAGAAATTCAAGTGGATTGGATAGATCTGACACTTGGCACTAAAAAGTCCAAATGATATTGATAATGGAAGTCCAAATAAATCCAATCTATTAGATGTTTAGCAAATAATGAGAAGTTCAATAAGTATTGATAGTGAAAGTTTAGATAGATATAGATTGATCGGATATCTAGCAAGTGATGAAAAAAGCTTACAAATCTTGGTGACTAGATGCTAAGCAATGAAAGTTTGAGCAGGTCAACGAAAACTAGATGTTTGGTAATATAAGTCCAGTCATATTAGTGAGGATCAAATATTTGGTTGTGAAAGTTCTAACATACCATGGGAGAATAAATCCAAGCATATTAGGGAGGACAGGATATCTGATAATGAAGAAGTTTCGATATGCTAAGGTTGACTGAATATTAAAATGAACTTTAGACAGGTGAAGTCTTAAAGCTAAGGAGTCTCTAGACATTGGAATTTTGGTATGTCAAAATTGATATAAGGCCGAGCAAAGGAAAGTCCTAGTACACCGAGGTTAGCTAGATGTTGAGCAATGAGTGAAATTCTAGAGATGAGGATCTCTAGGCAAGTAAAGTTCTAGTGATCGTTGAGGTCAACAAGCACTAGGGAAATGAGGAAGTCCCTAAGACATAAGTTCTCTTGACACTATAAAATTTAGAGAAATGATAGACTGCATAAAAATGCAGCATGAAATTCCAGCATAACACACTATAGGTTTGGGTCCCACCTCCATGCAGTGTGTGTGTCATGCTGGAATTTCATGTTGCATTTTCATGCAGTCTATCATTTCTCATAAATTTAACCTTGGTGAGGTTAAAATTAAAGTGTCGATCAATTAGAGAAGTAATATTAGTCCTGATGAATCCAAAACTCTAAATTTGTGATTTTGATGGATTCATGATTTGAATTGATGTTGTTTGAGAATCAACTAATGGAGCAATTGATTGAATAGTTGACTTAGGCAGAAATCTAAATGAATATAATTTTTTATTTGATCCTATCAGAAAGTTAGTCAACTTCTTCTGCAAAAAGGTGGATCCGCCACAGGTTAGTCAACTTCTAAAGGAAGATCAATTGGATCAATCAACTATTGTCTTACTTAAATTAAGCCATTGAAGAAAAGTCATGGGTGAACTGAACGTAGAATTCTAATGCATGTGTCAAACTGGAGCAACTGACTAGAGATGTTCGGTCAGTCAATTTGGCAAACTCGTGCAAAGACTTATAAAGTCTGTCTCCTTACAACACTCATAAACCCTGTCTTAAGCTAATAAAAGTAAACAATAAGCAAACAAACAAAAGAAAAACATCATTTGTATTATTATTATTGTTGTTTGTATTTTATTGTTGTTACACAGCAAGTGTTGTAAGGAGTGATTAACCTTCTTGTGGTTACATTTTTTTTTTTCGTGTTTGATTTTTTTTTTTGTCTTTTTTGTTGTCTACTAATCCATTGTAGACGAGAAAAAAATAAATCGATGAGTATTTGTTCATTCCTTCTAGTTGCTATCGACGATCCAACTAGTTTTATCCAAATTTGGATTGCCCGTTGAATTCATCCTTAGGTTTGCTAGCGTTTGACTTTTGCGTTCAATGATTATAATCATATTATTAGAAATTTTTTATAAGGAAACTGTTAGTGTTTTTATTTGTGCCCTTAGCCTTAGGTTTTCAACTATTCTTCAAATGCAAATTCTTTCTTCCACCTTTGCATAGGGATCTAAACAACGAACAAATTACACTAAATAAAATTCTCTTATTCCGTCATCCAATTCTTAGGCCCTTGCTCCCTCTTCACGAGGCTTTCATTACTTGTGCCTTCACTTAATTATTATTCAAGATCAGTTTAGTATATAAAAGAATCTATTATACGCAACTTATTTTATAATAGATTATTTTTAAAATTTGAACTCGTGACCATCACACTATAATAATAACTTTTTGCACCAAAACTCCTCTTCTATTATTCAAGATTACTTTGTCAACTTAAATTAATTATTAGAATAAACAAACTTCTATTTAATTAAAAAAAATTATTACTAATTAAACAATATAATATGCCTTTACAATCTTTTAACAAATTAAATTAATTAGGATAGTTATTGCTCTCTATTTTCCCTCCCTATTTCTTTCTACTCTATTCATTAATTCCTCTATTCTATTGATTGAACAACAATGGGCCTATGTGCAGCATGTTGGCATACAAGCACATTCTTCTATTTTGTATTACAGAAGTCGTGTATATATACATATTTATATATCAGCTAAGAGTACTACAGTAATCATGATAGAGATTCTGGCTATTGGCATCCCCTTTTCACAGTTCCAGCTTGGCCAGCAAATGTTTGCATCAGCCCTTAAGCTGTACAAAGCTTTTGAGTTGTACAACCATGACGGTAATGTCGTCCCTGTTGCCTCTTCTGCAGGACAATTCTATGAGAACTTTGCAAGACTCCAACAGGTTCCTGTGCTGTGAGACAACATCAACGGCCTCTTGGTTTGTGACCTGATAAAACAGATTATAAACTCAATGCTCAATGTGAGATGCAGCTAGTCAATAATTAATATATATATATATATATATACATATATATACCTTATCCCACAACCCATCAGAGGCCAATATTAGAAATTCACAATCTGTAGTTAGGTGGATGTTCTTAGTCTCTGGCTCAGAGATAATCCATTCCTTGAGGCTCAAATCACCAAAGGACCTGGACACGGCAAGAGTGTCCTGCACTCTCCAGGTGCCGTTATGGCATGTCACGAACCCTCCCTAGTAATTTTGAAGGTCAAAGTAGATGAATATCGCATGAATTTGGAGATGGAGATGGAGATGGAGATGGAGATGGAGATGGAGTGAGGGCGAGTGAGAACTCACGTTGTTTTGGATGCGATTTCGCTCATCTTCTCTGGCAGCACGGTGGTCGTCGGTGAGGGCGTTGGCCGCTCCCCTGTGGCTCATTACCGCCCTGCAATCGCCCACATTAGCCACGTGCATTTCACCGTTTTTCACGAGCACTGTGGCTGCGCAAGTTCCACCGCTCAAGCCCTGTGAATGTACAAACGGCGCATTAACTCACATAACAACTCTCTTTTTTTTGACGGATTGTTAAAGCAAAAGAAATATATAAAAAAAGAATTGTACGTTTAAAGTGACATATATATATGAGCGGAATGGTCAAAGAATTAGAAGAAGCTCATCAATTACCATATTTAAGATAAGTTTTGACCATCCGGAAACAAAGTAGGAATAATTTAAGCTAGACCTGACTAAGGAATTCCCTGTCCGTGGTCGAATATCCCACTTTGATCGCCATTTCCACCCTTCCATTTGCTTCTCCCTCTCCTCCGTCCTCTTCCACCTCGTCCAGAGCTGTAACAATTTTCTTCCCGAGCTTCTCTGACACAAAGTCCACAGCTGCGCGTCCGCCATGTCCGTCGAACACACCGAAGAACGCCTGCAAACATTTGATTACGATCGAACAGATTAACAGATGATCAAATTAATTGATCGATTATCTAATAATGTTAGTACTGATGAATTAATTGCCTGCTTGGAATCTCCATGGATGTTGGATATGACCACATAGCCATCCTCCATCTTATGCCTCTGCCCTCGCCTACTCGCCACGCAATAATCTCCATTCTCAGCCTGCACCTCCTTCACAGCGTCCCCGTCGTCCTGCCCAACCTCAAATGCTGCAGCGGCGCTGGCCAAAGGCTTCGGTATCGCAATCCTGGCCGGCCTTCTCCTCGCTGCCTTCTTGAGAATGACCTCATGATCCTGGAAGGGGTGCCGCCTGCGATCAGAGGGCTTGGAGCTGACGGAGCACAGCACCATGGAGAGGAACTTACGCGGCATCTGAAAGAGGCGGGCAAGGAAACACGCCGTGGAGCACAGGAACTCGGCGGGATCAAACATTATTGCATTACTCTCCGTTGCGTCCTCCCTGTTACTGAATCTCTTGTCGGTTCCTGTTGTTGTCCAGTTAAGCGTCGATCAGATTTCGAATTGGAATTGGTTAGCAGACGCCGGTGTCTATTCTAAGGTCTGACGTCAAAGATTTTCTATTCTTAAGGGCATGCCTGGGTTTATAAAGGAACGGAAGAATCAGCACAGCTATATCCGTATTCTATCTGTATACGTAGCATCTTCGTATTGTTGATAACTGGCTTGCAATTTCTGACCGGTCAGCGGGGCAAGGAATGCAAAGCGGATCACGAGGACAGTTTATTGACACGCACAAGTTTTGAGATGCCTTCAACGCTAAGGATGGGAAATAGTAGGGAGAGAGAGAGAGAGGACACGACTGGGTCGCATTTAATGAGTGATAGACATCGACGGTGCAGTCGGCGGGGGTTGATTGTTTCTTTCTGGAGTCTCTGGTCGTCTTGTTGGACTTGGCTTGCCGTTCAGCCACATGGTTGATATGCATCCAGAATTTGTCACGATTCAAATACCGTCATCAGCCTAAGCCATGGCCCACTCTGGCATTTAATAATGACAACACGATGCGGCGTATTCCGTACGTCATATATTTTACGTCATATATTTTATTTTTATTTAGAACGTTTAAATTTTTTTTTGATAAAATAATAAAATCAAGTAAAACAAATCAATTAAAATAAATTAAAAAATTTTAGAATCATTAATTTAATTTAATTTAATTTTTTATATATTTGAGTCGATTTTAGTTCTATCTATGTTATCAAATTCATAATTCAAATTTATTTAATTATTTAAAATTTTTATATTTTAATATTTTTAATAGATAATTAAAATTGATAATATAAATTTTTTTATTTATTTTATTTTTTTATTTAGTATATTTATAAGAATTTTATATGCAAACATTGACCAAATGTGATTCTTATTTCAGAATATTTATTTACATAGCTAGGATTCTGGTATACATCCCAACAAGTTGAACCTTAGTATAGATGAAGATGGAAGACGCCACAACCTTGGGATGGAGGTTGATAAGTCTTTGAACGCCACAAGGGGATGCCTTGATAAGTTCTAGTTCAATGAAGAACCAACAAGTGAGAGCCTCACCATGCTTTAGATTGAAAATATGCTAAAAGATACATGTGTGGCCGTCACCCACTTTATTATAGCTATAGGGTGACCTAAAAACCCTAAAAGGCCAAAAGGAAGCCTATTTAGTAAAGGCCTATATAGACTACTTAGCCATTTTAAGCTTATGACATCATTACAACCCAAATAAAGCTAGAAATTGAGCCTAAATTGAGCCTACATATCTCTACTACATAAACATGAGACTAAGTGACTACTTAAGCCCATCCAAGGCTTGAATTAAGTTGACTAAGCCGCATGACTTGCTCTTGGTCAAACCTTCTTCAATTGTAACTTTGGCCTTCACATCTTCAATTAGCACATTAAGTGCTTCCTTCATCTTCTTAGCCTTAGTTCTTATAATTGGGCCTCCATTACTGCATAATGGATCATCAATAACATCAAGAGTAGCTTGTTGGGCATCTTGTTCACTTTGGTTTGTTGGGACCGAGGCGTTCGCTAGAGGGGGGTGAATAGCGATTTCTCGAACTTTCTTGTAAAATTATAGCGGAAGCAAGAATAAAAGCAAAGAAAGAGAATAATCGCTAACCCGATATGTTTACTTGGTATCCACCTCAACGAGGTAACTAATCCAAGGATCCACACACACAGACGACTGTTTCTACTATGAAAAACCTCCTTTTCGAAGCACATTTCGAAGGTGGAGAAAACCCTCACAAACTAATCTCTTCCTTTTACAGGATTGATTAGTGAAGTATGGAGGAAGAGAAAAGCTTTTACAATCTCAGAGATTTGCTAGAAAGATGATAAATAAAAGTCTTAATTTCTTCGGTGTCGTTTGCTATTTTTATGTATTTTTGTACATTAGTCGACTGCTCCAAGGGCCAGTCAACTAATGGGCTTCAACGACTCTTTAATCTGCATTTAATCAGCCAACTGTCGCTCCAACGGTCATATAGCAGTCGACTGCTCCTGTCGATTGCTCCATTCGACTGATCTTTCTGTGAAGTCTGTTTGTGCTTCTGATCAACCATCAGTCGATTGCACAACAACAATGCATTGCACGCTTTTCGACTTTCATAAATTTTTGAACAACTCAGAAACTAAAACTGATAATAATGCGGAAATGTAAACTATGCAAGAAGTAAATGACACTTTTTGTTTTTACTTAGTTCACAGCACAACGCTGCAACTCCAAGGCTCACGGTCCTTGACCGTTTACTTTGAGCAATCCACTAAGACACTTGCCCCTTTACGGCAACAAGTGTATCGAAAAAATCGATTACAATTAATGAATGAATGAAAATACAAAGTTTGCTTTTTACCGAACTTCTGGCTTTCTCGGTAGCTCCCCGGAAGTAGAATTCGGCGCCTCGGTGTGAAGTTGAGTAGCTTGAAGCAGGTACAGTACCGACGTCAAAAATGCAGGGCTTAGGAGTCGCGAGAACGAAGTTCCGAGGCGTTGGAAGTCTATTGATCGGCTGCTAGTCATGGGCTCCTTATATAGCCTTGCTGGGTCGACTCAGATGCAGATCAGGGTCGACTCCAGCTTGCGTGGCAGATAGAACTCTATCGTCTTCGCCCGTTATCCTTCCTGAGTCGACTCTGATTGACTTCTGGGTCGACTCCAGTCGCGGTGGCAGCAGCGTTGATAAGTTTTGACCCTGAGTCGACTCAAAACCTCACCTGAGTCGACTCCAGGCTGAGTTGGTGGAAAGTCGACGCGCAGACTTTCGGATTCCAGCTGACTTGGTTGTAGTCGACTCCAGAACCTATCTGAGTCGACTCCAGACCTGAATTTTCAGCTTTTTGTCTGGAGTTAGCATTCGTCAGACTTTTCCTTCCTGCAAAAAATGTTAGCTCAACTAGTAACATGTAAAGGATTAAGTTGGTTCATCGAACCAACTACAAGTCTTAACTTCGGATCTCCAGTGAGACCCTGGGTTAGACTGACGCCTAATGTTCCTCTAGGGAACGCATCCTCACCCACTCCCCTCGGGAGAATTTACCTGACTGCCAACTGAGTCCTCTTGACTCGTTGGACTTTGTGCTCGGCTCTGTCTTTGCCCCCCAGGATTTGTGCTGCAACTGATCCTCCTGATCAGTCCAGTCTTCTGCTGCAACTTGGTCCTCCTAACCAAGTCCATATTTCTTCTGCAACGGGGTCCTCCTGACCAAGTCCAGACTTTACCTGGTGCACTTTGACTCTTCCAAGACTTCATGCCTAGCAACACTAGGATTTAACTTGTTTCCTGCAAGCTCAGTTCAACTTGGTTAGCCAAACCACATACTTAACTTGATCCTAGTTCCATAATCAAAACTCTGGTTCGATCTGCTAGTGCTTCCTGCACTAACAGATAGATCAACAAGTCCAATGAGTTGGGAAGTAGTATTATGTACATGGTGTGTTGTTGATTATAAAAGGAAACTGTGTCCTATAATCTAGGCTGATGATGTCCCCTTGAGGAGCTCATAAGGATTATCATGTAAACCCTGCAGGTGGACTTTGTCCGCATGATAATAAGGTTGAGTGGTACTACTCTTGGATTAGAAGTTGATTAAATTCGAGTTGTCAATAACTCATTTAATTGACGGACATACGATATCTTAAACACAGGGAGATTAATGTACTTATAGTAAGAAGGAGCTCATATTATAATATGGGATTGGTGCGGTAGTGCAATAATAACTCTCTAGTGGAATGAGTTATTATTGATGGACTTAAGCTGTGTGTTCAGGAGGAACATGGGAAGCTTAAGCCCATCGGGACGCCAAAACCAATTCCTCCTTGAGGTCCTTACTGTAGCCTCTAGAAATCCTCGAATCCACCTCAGGAAGAATTCATGGAGACCTTCGGAAGAATTCTTGAAGACCTCTTGGAGACTTTTGGAAGAATTCTTGAAGACCTCAGAAGACCTTGGAAGACCTCCGAATGAATTCTGAAAAGAATTCTGTGAGAAATTTTGGATAGGAAATTTTATTTATAAAATAAAATTTCTAAAATTTTATTTAGAATTTTTTCGGAAAAAATTCGGATAAGAAAGAAATTTTTTATAAGAATTTCTGCTAAGAAATTTCGTCTCTTCTCGCACAAAATTTTATTATAAAATTTTATGAATTAATTTTGTTAAATTAACAAAATATTAATTATGGAATCTCGTTAAATATTAGCGAGATATAATTAAAAGATTTTGTTAAAGATAAGAACAAAATTAGTATAATAGAAATTTGTTAAAAAAAAGATAACAAATATTATTCGTTGGATTTTATTAGATTTATTCTAATAAAATCTTATAAAGGGATTTATTTCTATATAAATCTAGATAAGATAAGGTTATTAGATTCTTTCTAATAAAATCTTATTAAGAGATTTATTTCTAAATAAATCTAGATAAGATAAGTTTATTAAATTGTTTCTAATAAATTCTTCTTAAAGATTTTATTAGATTTTTTTAACTAAATCTGGATAAGAAAATTTATTAGAATCTTTCTTAAATTTCTATGATGGCTTAGCTATATAAAGGAGGGCTTGCAGGAGGGAATCATAACTTTCTTTTCTTATTTTTTCCCCCTAAGGCCGGCGGCATCATCCCCCTACAATCCTTTTGCCGCCGCCACCTACAACCCTCGCTCTCTTCTTGGTTCGAATCTTCTCCAAGTTCCCTCCCTCTTTGGTTTCGGTTCCTCCTCCATCTACCTTGCTAGGGCCGGCTCATCTCCTCATTCTTTGCAAGGGCCGGCGGCAAGAGAGGAAGAAGAAAGAAGAGAAGAAAGGGAAGAAGAAGAAAAAGAAGAGAAGACTTTCCTTGCTTGCCATTGGATTACAAGAAGAGTTTCGGTGGAATCATCTCGAAGGATCGTTGTCCACACAACGTTCGAGAAGAGGAGAGGACATACAGCAGAAGATCAAGGGGTCATCCACTCCTTCTAGACATCCCGAAGAAAAGGTACACAATTTATTATTTTCACTTTAAATAAATTATTCCTTTTATCTTGGATCTTGTAAACCAAACACAAGAGCCCAATGATCTAAATGCGTCGATCAAACTTTGTTTGATCGACTATGAGGGCAACTTAAATCCGTTTTCGGAAAAAATTTTTGTTCTGCAAGAATTCACCGGAACAGGTTTTCTAGTTTTCCCATCAGTTAGATAGGATGGAGGAGACCCTGTAGACGGTGATTGGACGCCTGGATGCAAAGGCTGCTAGCATGACTGAGATGGTTCAGTTACTGAGAGCGATGCAGCTACCACCACCACCACCTCCTCAGTAGACTTACCTCTTGGATATTGCTATTTAACTTGTCTGGTTGTTAGACTTCTTTTGATCTGTCTGTTGACTTGGTTTGATACACTCGGTTGGATGCTTGACTTGATTTGCTTGTATAGTTTAATTATACATTTCTTTTCATATCTTCATTAATTATTGTTGTTGTTATCTGAAGTTAGGTTTATGCTTGGTAGAGTAGTAAAATAAAATTTTTCAGGAAAACTCATTTATTTTTTAACTATTATAAGTATGCTTTTCAAAAATAAATTTCAAAACTTTTATTTTTGAAAATTTTAGTTTCTTTTAAACTTTATTTTTTCAAAATATAAGAAAAGAATGTTTTTGCCTTAGACTAGATGTAATCCCCTAGAAAGTATGATCCTGTTGGGATCGGTGCGTTCGCTAGAGGGGGTGAATAGCGATTTTTCGATCTTGCCTGCGAAAATGTTAGCGGAAGCAAAATAAAACAAGAAAGAAAAGATCAATCGCTAACCCGTTCGATTTACTTGGTATCCACCTCAACGAGGTGACTAATCCAAGGATCCACACACACAGCCGACGATTCCACTATGAAGAAACCTCCTTCTCAAAGCAAGCTTCGAAGGCGGAGAAACCTTTACAAAAAGCTCTCTTCCTCGTACAAGATATGTAGTTAGGTTTTGAGGAGGAAGATGGAGAGTTTTACAATGTCAGAGAGCAATCAGAAAGATGAAAGAAGCAAGCGTGTTTGTCTTTGACGTTGACTGCTCTTTTTATAAAATTTCGTGCATCAGTCGACTGCTCCCTATGGCCAGTCGACTGATGGGCTTCAAACGGCTCTTTAATTCGCATTTAATTGGCCAGCTGTCACCCAACGGTAGTCTATCAGTCGACTGCTCAGCGCCAGTCGACTGATACCAGTCGACTGCTTCACTCGACTGAACTCTCTGTTTGGTCCCAGTCGACTGAAGCTACAGTGTCAGTCGACTAATGCTTCTGATTCACTTGTGTGTGCTTCTGATCAATCTCCAGTCGACTGCTGGCAGGGCCAGTCGACTGCTCAAGCTGAAAACTTCCCTTTCAGCTTATTCTTCACCCCTTAGCCTTGACGCAAGTCTTCAAACGCCTTCCACAAGCCTCGTGCACTTCCTTGCACTAGCTTGAGACGTTTCCCTCGGCTTCGTCGTGCTAAGTCTTCCCTTGCCAAGAGGCCTCGCCTCCGGGACTTCATCCTTTGCCAAGAGGCCTCGCCTCCGGGACTTCATCCTTTGCCAAGAGGCCGCGCCTCCGGGACTTCACCAAATGCCAAGACTTCATTCCTGGACTTCCCTGTGAACTCAAGTCACACATGTCAGATCACAAACATTGCCTAGCTTAAACTGATTTAGCCAAACATTAAAATCTAAATCACTTGGGGCAAAATTGCACCAACAATCTCCCCCTTTTTGATGTTTGGCAAAAATCGTTTAAGTTAGGTCTTTAATACAGCATGTATAATAACTTCAGTAATAATGCTCTAATCAGAGTTAATGTGCATTAATGAACATCATAAAAGCTAAGCATGAATAAATGACTATGAATAATCATAGAAACCTAACTTTACCATTTCATTCTCCCCTTTTTGACATACAGCAAAAAGCAGTATCAATTAACAGAGAAAATAAGAATAAGTAAACAAAGTTTCAAGAAAATATTTTTCATGACAAACATTGTATTTCTCCCCCTTAACCCTTACTCTGCCTTTGTTCAAGCACCAACAATATAGCTTATAAGGTTTAGCATGTCTTTGAATCAAAGAATTGAGTAAACATTGATTAATAGGTGGCAAATTAGAACCAGAATCCATTGAAGATTCGACAAAGGCGGTCTGTCGCTGTTCATCTCTTCTGAAACGCCATAAATGATTTTGGTTGAGCATTGGTTCTTCCAGAGGTAACCTCACTCTGATACCACTTGTTGGGATCGGTGCGTTCGCTAGAGGGGGTGAATAGCGATTTTTTTATCTTGCCTGAAAATGTTAGCGGAAGCAAAATAAAATAAGAAGAAAAGATCAATCGCTAACCTGTTCGATTTACTTGGTATCCACATCAACGAGGTAAACTAATCCAAGGATCTACACACACAGCCAACGATTCCACTATGAAGAAACCTCCTTCTCAAAGCAAACTTCGAAGGCGGAGAAACCTTTACAGAGCTCTCTTCCTCGTACAAGATATGTAGTTAAGTTTTGAGGAGGAAGTGGAGAGTTTTACAATATCAGAGAGCAATCAGAAAGATGAAAGAAGCAAGCAGGCTTCTTTCTTGATGTTGACTGCTCTTTTTATTAAATTTCGTGCATCAGTCGACTGATCCTTATGGCCAGACGACTTATGGGCTTCAAACAGCTCTTTAATTTGCATTTAATTGGCCAGCTGTCACCCAACGGTAGTCTATCAGTCGACTAATACCAGTTGACTGCTTCACTCGACTGAGCTCTCTGTTTGGTCCCAGTCGAGTGAGTGTAATGTCAGTCGACTAATGCTTCTGATTCGCTTGTGTGTGCTTCTGATCAAAGTCCAGTTGACTACTGATAGGGCCAGTCGACTGCTCAAGCTGAAAACATCCCCTTTAGCTTATTCTTCACCCCTTAGCCTTGACGCAAGTCTTCAAACACCTTCCACAAGCCTTGTGCACTTCCTTGCACTAGCTTGAGACGTTTCCCTCGGCTTCGTCGTGCTAAGTCTTCCTTTGCCATGAGGCCGCGCCTTCGGGGCTTCACCTTTGCCAAGAGGCCGTGCCTCTGGGACTTCATCTTTTGCCAAGAGGCCGCGCCTCCGGGACTTCACCAAATGGCCAAGACTTCATTCCTGGACTTCCCTGTGAACTCGAGTCATACATGTCAGATCACAAACATTGCCTAGCTTAAACTGATTTAGCCAAACATTAAAATCTAAATCACTTAGGGTAAAATTGCACCAACAAAACTAGGGTTTCAAAACTTAACTTGTTTGGCTTCGAACTGTCAATAATTATTCAAAAACTTTCAAAGGTTTTAATCTGTTAAAGGGGGAGAAAGATAAGAGGATTGAATTCAGGGGGAGAACTAAGAGTTATTTAAGCATGAATTCAGGGGGAGCTTGAAAATCACACTTGCATGTTTATCTTTGTACATTTGTTTTTTAAACTAGTTTGTGAAGTTCAATGATGAATATTACTGGATTTATTATTTTCAAGCATAGATATGGTTTTAACTTAACCTGAAACCTTAAGTTGCCATAATAAAAAAGGGGGAGATTGTTGGTGCAGGGAGCACCAGCAGATCAAACCTGAGTTTTGATAATGGAACTAGGTTCAAGTTAAGTGTGTTATTGGACTAAACAAGTGATCTAAGTATGCAGAAAGCATAGGGTTAAGTCCTAGTGGAAGCTAAGTATGAAGTCTAGGCATAGTCAAGAGCACTAGGTGAGTCTTGGGATGGTCAGAAGGACCAGGCCGCAGTAGAAGTCTGGGTCCTAGATCAGTAGGACCAAGCCACAGCAGAAGACTGGACTGATCAGGAAGGATCGAGTCACAACAGAAGACTGGGGTGGTCGGGAAGGACCGAGCCGCAGCACAAACCCTAGGGGCCTAGGACAGAGCCGAGCACTCGTTCAACGAGTCAGGAGGACTCAGTTGGCATCAAGTAAATTCTCCTAAAGTGAAGTGGGTGAGGACGCGTTTCCAAAGGGAACAGTAGGCGTCGGTCTAACCCAGGGTTTCACTGGAAACCTGAAGTTAAGACCTTGAGTTGCTTCAGGAACTGGCTCAAAGATAATCTTATTTTGCATGTTATTTGCTAACACTTTTGCAGAAATTAAAAAATTGATCGAAAGTAAACTCTGGGATAAAAGCTCATTTTTGTCACTGGAGTCGACCCAGATGAGACTGGAGTCGACTCCAGCTGAGTCAGCCGAAACTCGGAAGTCAGCGCGATGATTTTTCGCGACTTCGACTGGAGTCGACTCAGGTGGACTCTGAGTCGACTCAGGGTTAAAAGCTATCGGGTTGATGATGCATTTGTGTTTGTATGGGATTTATTTATTTACATTTATTCCCTTTATTTATTGTGTCAGTTACACCCATTAAAATTAATTATTTATTTATTTATAAAACCTCTTTATTATCGTCTTAAGTAGTACAGAGAGGTCCGGATCATCTCTCTCGGACTCAATGATAGGATGTTTATTCTAGATTGTTGCAGGGGTTTTTTATTAACTTTATTCATTCCTATCTACAACTCCAATTATTCACTTACATCCCATGATTTATAATAACAAACAACAACAACTCAGCAATAACAAATCCGATAGCTTATTATAAGACTTACATTTATTAACATGAGTCAATATACAATATGAATCATAATATACAATATGATACAACCTATACACTAAGCATATACAATGAAGAATCTATGTACAACCTAACAACATGATACAATCCTAAGACATGATTTCTACAAATGAATAAACAAGAACAACAATAACTTAAACAAATCACAATAACACACACATTATACAATTTACATAGCCTATAGACATAATGTCATACTACATCTAAATTACAATGATTTACAAACAATTACAATCTACACTCTGAGATTCTAGACAACATAAACCATACAAAATTTACACTAAGTTCCCCAAGGATTACACTAATCACACAACATCATATACATGCATTTTACAAGTCATTC
>NC_133865.1:2020818-2023540 GCF_044706935.1 Curcuma longa | reverse complement strand
TGATGCGGTGTGTTTGTATGAGAATTATTTATATACATTTCCCCTTTTATTTATTTGTCACTCACACCCATCAAAATTACTTATTTATTTATTTACCAAACCTCTTTATTGTCATCCTAAGTAATACAGAGAGGTCCGGGTCGTCTCTCTCGGACTCAATGACTAGATGTTTATTCTAGACTGTTGCGGCGTTTTTTTATTAACTTTATTCATTCCTATTTACAACCGTCATTATTAACAATTGTTTATACAATTAATGAAACAATGTTAAACCCACTAAACTACAACTTATTAAACATTATAAACACAATAATATACATACATACAATATGTCCATTTACATAACTTACAACATAAACTTACAATATACAATAACTTAACATACAATAACATACAATAAATTTCAATACACAATAACATAATCACAACTGTAACATACAACCTATATCCTATATACAACAAATTCAATATACAACATACTTCAATCTATCCAACCTACAACATGAATTCCAAGTCATACATCATGTACAAATAAATTAACATACAACATACAAATTTATACAATCATTATTTATACAAAATATAACATATAGCATACAACATGAAATTCATGTACACACCATACAACAATACACAACCTACATCAATTATACAACATCAATTACATGACAAACAAACAAACAAAAATCAATACATACAACATACAACACGGCCTTAAAATACAACCTATTACCCATTCATCCATCATGTACAACAAATTATATAACCTAACTCTATACAACATGTATTATACAACACTACAAACATACAACATACAACTTATTCACACAATCCATGTGTACATGTAAATTATACTACAACATTAATTATATAAGTCTTACATTAAATTATTCTCAAGCATTACACTAGTAACAAAACACTTATTCATACTATACAACCTATACAATCAATTTACAAAGTATACAACACATAATTAACAACATGCCACAACTAATACAATATACTGTATTAACAACCAAATACTTTATTAAAATTTACAATCAATTACAAGTTATTAGTTATTTACAAGAACCGAAACATATGCGTGCCACCAAATTAATCATACAATCACATTGGAATATCTCTCACAACCAACTTAGTTCAATTCAATAAACAACCTTGCAAAAGCAGTTCACCTCCACATACTACTATCCACTCAAATTTGGCACAATTCCATTGTTGTTCGTAACCAACCTAATGGATAGCTTTGTTCATTACCTTCAATACAAGATGTACAATACAATTCCAACAATCTAATACCTCAACAGCTGACCACATTTCATTCAAACAACTCTTAACCCGAAAACAAAACAATCCACAGCTCAGATCTTCACAATTTAAGAAAGTTGTGCTTCCTAGTTTCACATGCCAAGAACAACAATCAAGTCAAACAACAATCAAGGAAAGGGGGGGGGGGGGGGGGGGGGGGGGTTTTGAATGCAATAATTAACAAGCTAAACAGAAAGTAAATGAAATTAGATTAAAACTAGGGTTAGGTTAGAGCTGCCTTCCCTTTTCGGTTCGGCACAGAGAAACAGGGGAATGATGAATACGGAATGGTGGTGTCCCGGCCAACATAGAACAACAACTTGGACTTCGATGGAATGCACGCTAACAGGAATGAATCTCATCGGAGCTGGACTAAACCAGTGAGAAGCTATCGGAGAAGCCAAGATTTGGATGCTAAAGTCCTCCGCTCGTGACCTTCCGTCCATGAACAGAACATTAGACAAAGGAAGATTGAAATCCTTACCTTACTTCATCGGTGGAGGGAATGGTCGGAGCCAAACAGTATCAACCCTCCGTCTTCGAACCACGTCGGCGAAGATGATGCTGCTCAGATCTGGTGGAGGTGAAGCGCCAGGGCAGCACGCCGGAGAACCACCCACGGCGGTGCCTCTGTGCTGAATGCCGTCGTGCACCGATGACCGGAGAACCACTCACAACCCTCGTTCCGCGGCGACGGTGACTAAGGTTTCGCCTCCGAACCACTTCAGCAAACCCTTGCGGTGGCGTCGACGCTCAATCAACCGGGCTCAAGCCGCCGCTGCTGTGGATGATCGGAAAAGGAAGGAGGATGGAGGTGGAAGCGTACGATGGAGCTCAGATCGTTACAGTGAGGAGGAAAACGATGTACAGTAGCCGCGATTAGGAATGCATAGTAGCATCCCAATCGCGACCGAGCCCCCGTTTCTATGAACCGGCTTTTCCCTTTTAAACCTCGCGCTTGAACCCTAACCCATTGAACCGGTGGTTTATTTCTCATTGAACCAGACCAATTTGAACCGGGCTAGCTTTAATTGGGCTGAATCTCTTGATTTGAACCCAAATTAAATCGAATTCGAACCCATTGATCTTGAGTCAGCTTGAACTAAAGCCAAATTGAACCGAGCTGAACCCCATTTGAACCCTGATCGAGTCAAATTATATTCATTTTAAATCAGACTCGATCCAAGGCTGATTTCCCTTTTAATTGAGCCTCTAAGTATTGTTATTTCCATCCTATTTTTCTGTAAAATAAAATACAACAAATTAATATCCATAATTCTCTCAAATTAATAAGAAAATAGAATGAAATCATGAATTTCATCCAAATAAAGAATCATCCTAAAATTCCTATTTATGATATGAAATACGGTCCAAATTGGTCCAATATAACCCTAATTGACCCGATAAAAATGTC
>NC_133865.1:2018440-2020718 GCF_044706935.1 Curcuma longa | reverse complement strand
TCTTATTATAATTTTTAATTTATTATTCGATCTAGATTATATGTAAACTCCTTCATGGAGTATAGGATCGATAGATGTAAATTATTTTATTTACTGATCGATCTAGAATACATATAAACTCCTTCGTGGAGTATAAGATCGATAGATGTAAATTATGTGAATTATATTTGATGTTATTGCGGCTTGTATCCTTGCTTTGCGTGGTAATGACCAGAGGCGCAGTTGAGAAGGAAGCATGATAGATGCAACTACATCATCAGTGGGTGGCATATTGAAGAACGGTAGATAATTGAAAAGGTAATAATAATTAGAAATTTATTTTTCCATATTTATTGTCTGCTTCTTTTATGTTATTCGATATGCTATGCCATGCTACTTTATATGCTATTATGATAATGCATAAGTTAAAATTCCTCATATTAAATAACTAAGTGGGAGAGAGATTACTTAAATTAATCCCATGGTCTCCATTACTGGTTTGTAAGTGATGCATTCAAACTTGCGTGTTGGCTCTGAGTGCCTTCCTCCATATCGGATGAGTTTATTTGCAGATCACTAGATCAAACTTCCTTTATGGATGATTATAGGAAGTTATTTAGGAGTGTGTGATCTTCTCCATCTGAAGGGGCACAATCCTAAATAATGGACTTAGTATCAAGTAATGGTATACACTTAGAACGCATCTAATAGTATCCTCCCCATCGGAGTCAATGCTATTATTTGTGTGACCAAAGATAAACCAACTATTAATTTTATTATCTTTGTAACAAATAAAATTAATGGGTAAATGTAACACCCGCCCTTACGTGGGCCTAGACGGACGCTACAGTTTGCTTTCATTCATTCATACAATTAATCACATACGAAAAACCACAAAATTTCGCAGCGGAAACATAAAACCTATAATATGGCAGTGATTTCATATGTGATAAATAAAAACTTATTATGCATGTATTGTCTATATATTAAGTTCTAATTAAAGCATCTTAGCATATCAATTCTTAAAACCAAACATTCAAACATGCAAGTATAAAATTTTATATTGCCAGGAACATCTGCCATGTCACCACCACACACATCATTGTCAGCCCTTTCCTGCTGCCTCCCATTGCTTAGTGACTTCTATTTGGCTCTACAATATAAGAAAGAAAACTATAAGCACAAGGCTTAGTAAGCTCCTTTCCTACTCACCAAAAACCAATCGTCACTTCAAGCATAACATTTATATCATAATAATAAACACATAAGCATGGAAACACATTATCATTGCATAAAGCACATAAACATACTTTCACCTTAACATTAAAATCATATGCATACAAAATGATGAAAATGTCTTTGAAAATTTATTATCATAATAGATAAACATAATCATCATCATCATTATTTTGGGTCCCCGGCTTATACTCATTCATTCTTTGCGCGCCTTCCTTCAAGTAAGTACGAGATAGCTAGTCTCGACTACTTGGTAACTCGGCCTTCTTTACTATCCTTCAGCCTAGGGGCATTCTTAGGTTCCCATCCCTTGAATCCCTTTCAGGATCCGGTACAAGCCATGCATTAAAGTAACATAATGTGCATGCTTTCATTTTCTTTTCATCATGAATGTTCCTTATCATTTCATCATCCATTTAACATGGTGAACATTCAAACATCATTTCATGTAGCATGATACATCATAACATGATCTCATTACATAACCTTGGCATGAGATAACATACATCATGGATAACATCATTGAAACCCTAATTCGACCCAAACCCTAACCTTTCCTTAGTGTTAGCCAAAACTTATAGGTTTCCTTTCCTTAGGATCTTGCAAATTCTTACTACTTGAAACTTTAACAAGTTTAATCGTAGCTATTCATGGTTGATCATACATGAAATCCTAGACCCAACTAAAACCCTAATTTCTTAAGGTTGGCCGAATCATCTTAGAATCCCTTTAGATTCTCAACCTAAATCATAAAACCCTAATCCATTATATCATCATAAGAGAACATCAAGTGATATTTACAACCATTAGCTAAATTTTATACACCACTTGAGCTCCTAATTGGGCTTGCCGAAACCCCATGAACTTGAAACCCTAGGTTAGGCTTAACCTGTTGGCGATCTGGATCTTCTGTAACGCCCGCTCTTACGTGGGCCCTTGACGGACGCTACAGTTCTTACATTCATTCGTTCTTTCATTCAAGTACTATCATATATAGAAAAAATAAACTAACTAAACATGCAGCGGAACATACTACTAATCTAAAAGGAGATTCATATATGAT
>NC_133865.1:2003743-2018340 GCF_044706935.1 Curcuma longa | reverse complement strand
ATAAGCAAACTGTAGCGTCCGTCAAGGCTCTGATAAGGGCGGGCGTTACATAGGGGACATCCCAAATATAATATCTGATGTCTGCGAGGAACCTCTTCTTCTTCTAGAAGGAGACGTGCGGTGGTAGAACGTCACAAGCCAAGTAGTTAGCTATGTCTGCATACCAGGGAGCTTTTACGTGTGTGACTGCCATAAGGTGCTCGTCTGAAAAATTGTCATTGATCGGCATAACATCTTTAGTGACCTCATCTCTTCCTGGATGTAATCTAGACAAATGATCTGTAACAACATTTTCAGCTCCCTATTTTTCTCGGATCTCTGCATCAAATTCTTGGAGCAACAACATCCAACTGATTAACCTTAGTTTGGAGTCCTTTTTGCTTTGCAAATATCGAATGGCCGCATGATCAGTGTATATAATTACTTTTGATCCCACTAAATAAGACCTGAATTTATCAAATGCAAAGACTACAACCAAAAGCTTCTTCTCTGTGGTTGTATAATTAATTTGTGCTTCATCCAGCATCTTACTAGCATAATAGATCGCGTGCACCATCTTGTTCTTCCTCTATCCTAAGACTGCTCCTACAGCATAATCGCTAGCATCACACATGACTTTGAACCGTAATGTCTATTCTGGCGCTTGAATTATAGGGGTAATTACTAAAGCCTTCTTAATAGTGCAAAAGGCTTCTAAGCATCTGTGATCAAAGTAGAATTCTACATCTTTAACCAAAAGATTAGTTAGAGGTTTGGAGATCTTTGAGATGTTGGGTAGCAAGGGTGCAAACATAGTCCCACATCTAAAACACATGAAAAAGATCATGGATTTAAAAGGATGAAAGATATCTCCATTGGAATGAGGCCTTTTGGGTAGAGCCCAAGAACAAAATCATGAGGGCTTAGGCCCAAAGTGGATAATATTGTGGAGATATTTTGATTCCAACGGTCCTAACAAGTGGTATAAGAGCGAGACCACTCTTTACCGGACTAATCGCCGGAAGAGCTATGATCCAAATCTAACCATGTGGGTTAAACCTTAAAACAAAGGAAGTGGGTGCTCTTGCGTCTGAATCAAGAGGACTAAACACCAGGCAGAAAGTCCTAGTTGTGGCTTGGCAGGAAGTCCTAGTAGGTCGGGTGGACCGAGGAGCAGGAAGTCCAAGTAGGTCAGGTGGACCGAGGGGCAGGAAGTCCTAGTTGCGGCTAGGCAGGAAGTCCTAGTAGGTCGGATGGACCGAGCTAGGGGCAGAAAGTCCTGGTAGATCGAGGATTCAGACATCAAACGGAAGATTTCCATTTGAGAGAGGCTTGTGGTCCTTTGTTTGAGAAGGGATTGTTAGGTTACAAGGGTGCAAACATAGTTCCACATCTAAAACACATGGAAAAGATCATGGATTTAAATGGATGAAAGATATCTCCAATGGAATGAGGCCTTTTGGGTAGAGCCCAAGAACAAAACCATGAGGGCTTAGGCCCAAAGTGGACAATATCATTCTATTGTGGAGATATTTTGATTCCAACGATCTTAATATGAGAAATCTTTAATGAAACGCCGGTAGAATCCTATATGCCCGAGAAATCTTCTTATAACTTTTACGTTCATAGGCGTAGAAAGTTTTTCAATTACTTCAACTTTATCTCGATCAACATCTATTCCTTGTGTTGAAACTTTATGCCCCAAAACAATCCCATCGTTGATCATAAAATGACACTTTTCCCAATTTAGGACCAAATCAACGTCTTCACATCTTTGTAGGACTTTTGAGAGGTTGTCTAGATATGTATCAAAATCAAATCCATATATCAAAAAATATCCATAAAAATCTCCATGATATTTTCGATGAAGTTTGAAAATATTACTGTCATACACCTTTGAAAGGTCGCTAGAGCATTACATAGTCCGAAAGACATTCTTCTATATGCAAAAGTTTCATATGCACAGGTGAAGGTTGTTTTCTCTTAATCTTCTGGGTGAATGTAAATCTGGAAAAAACCTGAAAACCCATCTAGGAAACAAAAATATTTCTGCTCTGCCAATCTCTCAAGCAACTAGTCAATGAAAGGAAGAGGGTAGTGATCTTTCTTCGTTTCCTTATTTAGTTTTCTGTAGTCGATGCACATCCTCCAACTCGATGCAGTCCTAATGGATATTCTTTCACCATTTTCATTCTCTACCACTGTTATACCACCCTTCTTTGAGACAACATGAACTGTGCTCACCCATTTGCCATCTATGACTGCATAAATTATCCCTACATCCAACAACTTAGTTATCTCCTTCCTCACCACTTCTGTCATAATCAGATTCAACCTTCTTTGATGCTCAACTGAACATTTGTGGTTATCTTCAAGGTTAATTCTGTGCATACACAAGGAAGGACTAATTCTTTTTAGATCTTCAACCGAGTATCTGATTGTTTTTTTATGTAGCGCCTCATAAATTCATTTCTAAACTTCATAATTATTTAAATATGTGCCATAAATATTTATAAGGAGCATAGACTAATTTTAGAAACTTTATGCAATTTTTAAGGAAATTTCAAGAATTTTTCTAAAAGAAATAGGAAAAAGGGGTAAAAAGATGCATGGGTGAGGTTCGAACTGGAAACCTCTAAACAGTTATAAGTCTTAAGTAAGTTGTGATGGCCATTGTTGGGATGTATACAAGAATCCTAGCTATCTATGTAAATAAACATTCTGAAATAAAAATTACTTTTGATCAATATTTATATTTAGTTTTTATGCAAGTGTTCATTTAATCTATATTGTAGATAAACATGGTGTGCAGAGTCACACAAAGAAGACCATGTTATAAGTTCCTTATAGATTATAAACAGTGTTCACAACCAAGATGAATTAGACAAACTATTGGACTGGTTGTAGTGTAATTTGGTCTTAGTCTGTCTTGACTATAGAGTTACACTAATACAATCAGTATGTATTGAGTAGGATCATCTGAGGATTGTTCAATTTACACTGACTATATAATCAAACTAACCGGCAGAAAGATCGCCAACAGGATAATCCCACCAAGGGGGAGGGGAAGGGGGGCGAAGACGAGAAAATACCTGTAGGTGACGAGGGCCGGGAGTGGGCGGCCTCGGAGAAGGAGAGGGAGATCTCGGACGGCGTCGAAGTAGGAGAGGTGGTCGAGCCGGATCTCAACGATGTCAGCTCCGAGGGACTTGGCGGCGGCCGCGTCGGCCACCATCTGCTCCACCGTCTTTGACACCAAAGGCACGCAAAGCAGGGTCATCTTCTCTTTCGTGCTGCGGCGACGGCAGCGGTCTTCGTGCAAGGAGGGCGGATGGGGCAGCAAGGAAGGTCACGGCAGAGGATGCTGGTTCAGGCGGCGTCGGCGTCGGCGTCGAAGACGGCAAAACGGCGGCGACGAAGGAGAAGCGAAGGGGCGAGCAGGGGACAACGAAGGGAAATAGAGAAGCGAAGGGTTTTTTTTTAAGAGGAAACCCTTAATCGGAGAAATTAGGGTCGGCGATTTCTTGAGGAGATCGTGGATCTTAATTTCTTTCCATTTCTGCAGCCATTGAGAAGTGCCGATCTGATTGAATGTCATTAGATTTCAACTACGAATCGGAGGAAGAAGAAGCTGAATAGGTAAGGGAGTTAAACTAGGTTTTCTTGCTTCGGCTTCTTGTGTTAGAATTGGTTGAATGTCTTAGAACCCTCGTGGATCTGGATTTCCTTCTTTCCACAGTTCAGTGATATGAGTTGAGTTGGTTAAAGCTTTCAGTTGGGGGAAACAGCAAGGTGAGGAAAGAAGAAGGAGGTGTTAACGGAGGTTGTGCTAGCTATTAGAGCATAATTAGCTTATCCGAGAGGTGAGTTCTTGCTTTAAACTTGATGATGCTTTGTCTTGGCAAGATACTATGAGTTTATTTAGAGTGGTTACTATTTGATTTATGTAGGTGATTACAGTTGCTTAGATTTGCTAGTTATTGCGCGGTTACTGTTCCACTAGCTATTGTTCTGTTAGTTTGAATTAAACTGATTAAGGTAATTGGTTATTGGAGGGGGGCTGTTAGAATTGATCTATTGGGGTTGCTTGTTGTAAGTATTGATATGAACCCAATTAGATTGATTGGTTAATTAAGGTTGAACTTATCCCTTAGATTAGATTATGGATAACATAAACTTGGGTCTAATTAATCACAATTGGTTTGGTTAGGTTAATGTCTATTAAATCTAACATGGGTTAACATAGGATTGATTAAATAGGATTGATTCGTTGCAAACGTTGACGACGAATCACTGATTTGTTGCTAATTAGGTGATGAATCACAAGTTCGTCATCAAATTGGCATGACGAATCACGGGGTCATCGTCAAATTACTGACAAATTGTGAATTCATCGCCAATTTTGCAACGAATTGTGTATTTGTCATCAATTGGCAACAAATTACAAATTCGTTGGTGACAAAAATAATTTTAGCAACAAATTTGACGATGAAATTTATTTGTTATTAATTCTACGGCTAACATATTTTTATCACAAATATCATCGTCAATTGACGATGAAATAATTATTTATCGCTAAATTTATTAGAGATTTACAATGAATTATTTTCGTTGCTAATCAACTCATGTTTTGTAGTGGACCAAGAGCATTCCCACGAGTAGCCGCCTCATGTCGCAATCCGCCTCACGCTGCCACTAGTAGACGTCTCTGTGGCCACGAGTGCCCGCCTCGCACACGAGTGGTTGTCTCGCATGACCACGAGCATCTATCTCATACGCCCACAAGCAACTACCTCGCATGGCCAGAAGCAACCTCCTCGCGTAGCCAAGAGCGAAGAGACAAGAGGATCGCGTGACCATAAGCAAAGAAGGGAGATGATTGGTTACGAAGGCTTACCTTGTGGGAAGACTTGCTGTGAATTGTTGCGAAGAAGAGACTTAGGGGGCGTTTGGTTTGGTCATTTTTTGTTTTCATTTTCTTATTTTCTAAAAATTAATGTTTGTTTTGTGTTTTCCAATCTCATTTTCTAGAAAATGAGAAGTCATTTTCTAAGAAAATAGAAAATAACAAAATATCATTTTCTATAGAGAATGAAAATTGCAGTTGAAAACTAGAAAATGGGAAAATGCGGCTACAGTGCCGCACTCCTCCTCATTGCATGATTATTTTAATAAAATAATTTATTAAATTAATAAATATAATTTGATAATTTTATTTTAATAAAATAATTCATTAAAAATAATTATTTAGTAAAATAATTCATTAAATTAATAAATATAATTTTTTAATTTTATCTTTTAAAATTTAAAATAAATTTATATATATTTTAATAAAATAATTTATTAAAATAATTTATTAAAATAATTATTTCAATAAAATAATTCATTAAATTAATAAATAAAATTCCTTAATTTTATTTTTTAAAATTTAAAATAAATTTATATTTATTTAATAAAATAATTATTAAAATAATTAGTTAAATTAATAAATATAATTTGATAATTTTATTTTAATAATATAATTCATTAAAAATAATTATTTTAATAAAATAATTTATTAAATTAATCAATATAATTTGTTACTTTTATTTTTTAATTTAAAATAAATATATATGTTAATAAAATAATTATTTTATTCATAAAATTAATAAATATAATTCTTTAATTTTATTTTGTAAATTTAAAATAAATTTATATTTATTTTAATAAAATAATTTATTGAAATAATATATATATTTTTATAATTTTTATTTTAATAAAATAGTTCATTAAAAATAATTTTTTTAATACAATAATTCATTAAGTTAAAAAATATAATTTATTAATTTTATTTTTTAAATTTAAAAGAAATTTATATATATATTAATAAAATTAATTCATTAAAATAATTATTTTAATAAAATAAATTATTAAATTAATAAATATAATTCATTAATTTTATTTTTTGAATTTTAAAATAAATTTATAAATATTTAAATTAAAATTTATTGAATTAATCAATTTGATTTTAATTAGATTTCATAGTATTCATGTAATGCTGTATTATAAGGTCAGGTTTGACTCCTTTCTAATATGATTGATCCCTTTCTTGTATGATTTTTTTTTCTTTTCCATAATAAGATGGTATTTTTATTAAAAAAATTAATTTTATTTATAATTTTTTATATTAACAAAACAAACATATTTTTTAATATTCTTTTCAAAAAAATAAAAAACAGTATATTATACCAAACATATTATCTGTTTTCTAAAAACTAGATCAGAAAATAAAAAAATAGAAAATAGAAAAAAATTTCCAAATCAAATGCCCCTTATTAATTGTTACAAATCGGGAAGAGATTAATGAATTAATGATATTGAATGATTTAGTTCTGTCGTTCATTATAGATAAAAAATAGTATATTCAATCTCATTTTGTGATCATTATAAAATATTAATGCGGCAGATTTTACAACTCAATCAAATAGTAAAAAATTAGAAATAAAATAAAAAATTAACCACTGAACAATGGAAATTTCTAATCGATCATTATTTGATGATCATTATAAAATATCGATTGTAAAATTCAGTCGTAAAATTTTAAAAAAATAACAATGAAATAATTTAATTAGAGATCAAAATTTCTAATGATTATTATTTAGCTTTTAAAATTTGATCCGTTACAAAATTTAGTATGCCTGATGGGAACGTCAGTGGCATTAATTATTAGTTTTGCCCGAACAAAATTGTATCTACAACCTCGTGATATATGAATAATATAATGAGGTAACGGAGAGGCGGCGCTCGACGCCATTGTGCGGCCAAAACGTGTCCCCCTCTCCGCCTAAATTTCTAGACACGATGCGACCGCCAGCGCCACTTTGTCTCCCTGAATGCCACGTGTACCGAACACCATACACATTCGCGCATCTGGCCGCCCAGCTTTACACCGGCGACGCGTGCTGCACCTTCCTCCATCTCCTCCCCCTATATAAACCCAGCGGGAAGCCAGCGCCTCCGCAGGCCTCGTAGCTATTCTCTTCTTGTTCTTGTTTGCTGCGATCGTTCTTCACGCGGGTTGGACATAAATAGACATTCGATGAGAGAGATGGAGAGTACTATTGCATTAGAGAGGAAGTCGTCCATCGAGTTCGAGCCTCGGACGCTCTCGTTCGGGGAGCTCCAGCTCGCCAGGGTACGTACCTAGCTAATCGACTACATTACTTTTTATGCAAATCCTTAAGTTTTTCCTGTCTTCTTTCTAATCCAGAGAGGTCTGACGTCTCAGGACTCAGCGCTTTATATATTGAAGAACAATTCGTTGGAAAAGGCAATACAGATCTTCACAGAGGTGACTATGCTTGCTGCATGATGTCTCCGGACCTGATTTTGGTAGATGATTAATCTCTTTAATCTTTGATATGTATCAGGGTCTGAAATCAGTGCCGATAGTTGGAGATGACGGCCATCTCCATGGTATTGATGACGTCGATAGTGTTGAGGAGGAAAGCGAAGAAGATGATTATTGCTTTCGGCGTTGGATGGGCCATGGCCAGCTGCATAGTCCGCTGCTTGGGGGAGAGATAGCTACTGCTCCCTTTTAATTGTGCACATAAATTTTCTTTTCTTTTTTCATTCTTTTTCTTGGGGCTTTCCTTTGTTTTCTTTTCTTTTTTGTTTCTTTTTCTTGGGGCTTTCCTTTGTTTTCCTAATTGTTTGGGCATGCGTAGTATAATATATAATGAGAAAGTTTTGACCGAGATCAACAGAGGAGGATCTATTTAAGCAACACCAATAGATCAAGCAAGCTGATAAAATGGATGAGTCATATATACAAATTAGTTAAGACAGATCCATTAGACATGTGAAACATGTTAGTCAAGTTGGTGGGTACTTGTGGGTCAAGCGCATTACGTGTGGGTCATGCCCACCAAATGGACCAAATATCAATTCAATATTTCAAACTAGTTGAGAAGATCTTGAGTATCAGGTATATTCTAAGTTGATTGAGTAATTATGTTATAGAAATTAAATTTTATAATATTTAATTTTTTCACATTCACTAAAAATCAAGAAAAATGAGATTTAGCGATGACATCGTTACATTATAAAAATGAATATTAACCATGAATACTTTTTATCATCAAATTATAATAAATTTAACGATGAAATATGTTTCATCGTTAATTAGTAATAATTTTTACAATGAATATTAAATTTATTATAAATTTCGTTGTGAAAAATATTATTATCATAAAATTTATCACTAAATTATAATGAAAAAATATTTCATCGTTAATTTACAATGAATAAAATATTCATCGTAAATTTAGCGATGAAAAATAAAATCGAATGACAAATGAATTATTCATTGCGAATGCACGATAAAATATTAATTCATTGTATTTTAATTAACGATGAAAGGTAGATTCGTCGTCAAATTGGCAATGAAATATTACTTTTGTCGCCAAATTGGTCAGGGGTCGTTGGCTAGGGGTTGCAGGCTGTTATTTCATCTTTCATAGGGTCCAAAAGTAATGATTCAGACTTAGCCAACATATTTGATAAACAGATATAATTTTATACTCAGGAATATGGAATAAGAAAACTATAATAAAAAGCAAGGTTTGTGTTCAATCATCTAATGATAGACCTACAAGTAATGATTTTTATGGATTACTAGATGAAATTATAGAGGTAGAATATCCTGGTCTAGAAATATGAGTTATTTTATTTGTGTGTTGCTAGTTTGACCCTGTCAGAGGGATGAAGGTGCATCCACAGTATAATTTAGTTGAAATAAATCATAAGAGATATGAACCATTTGTGTTGGCACAATAGGTAATCAAGTATTTTATACTTCATATCCTAGTTTGAAATGTGACAAAATTGATTGGTGGGTTGTTTGTAAAATAGAAGCATGAAAAAAATTAAAGAATGTTGGCAAGATATTGCATATCAATAAGACGAAGTTGTAAACACATTTCAGACCGAGAAATATAATATTCTTGTTATATTTGATAGGTGTCCTAAGGTAATTATCTTACGATTATATTATTTATTAGATAAATAATAATTCACTATTTGAGTATACATTCTCTATGTGTTTGATTAGATCTTAAGTCCCCGGGGCAATGGTGCCGCGGTAGGACATCCAAGTTGTCACCCAGGCACATGCGGTTCGATCCCCAGCTATGGCATATTTGTAGAAATTTTTCTTCAAATGGGGAGCGCAATCAAAGGATGTTGGGCGTCTGGGCTGACCGCTGCGTGTACTTCCCGATTTACCCTAGTGGCCAGTGGGAAACTTCCGTGGGACCAGGCCGGCCACCCCCAAAGATAGTCAATGGGGCTAACTGGGATTTATCATTTTTTTATTAGATCTTAAACTCATTTGTTGAATGTCCGCAATATGATTCATAACATGAGAAAATTTATGATTAGATCACAACGAGTGAGCATCTCTACATGTGTAATTGTGAATGTATTAAAATTATCCATAGTCGAAGAATTGATGAGCATGGACATCATAGATTCTATTGAGACTAGCACGTTTAAATTCCTTGATTTGCCAAGCAGCTGTTCTCACTTATTGGAGACATTGGTTGTTCAGAGTTAAACGTGGATGCCAGTTAAAGGTAACTAGTTCATTGGAATGACCTACCTTGAGACTTCATATGATTCTATATATATGTCAATGAAGATCTCAGTGCAACTTAAGTGCGAGTTTTCTTTGACTTGAGATATTCAAGTCACCATGGTCATGGTGACTTATTATTGGTGCCCCAGTTAGTTTTGATGTGATCAACCAAGTTAAGTTAGGTCCTGTGTTGTTCTAATCCCTCTGCTAAGTGTGTAGGAACTTAGGTACGGAGGAAGTCGAGTGTAAGACATAGCAAACGAGAAGGGTTGCGCGGCCGACAGGCTCGGTGTAATCCGAGGGACGCGGAAGCTACGGAAGAGTACGCCGGTGGAGCGAGAAGGACGTGCATGAAGTCCGAGGGACGAGAAGCCGGGAGGAAGCACGCTCGAGGGGCAAAAGATCGGAGTCGGGTTCGGGTGAGCCTAACTTTGGTTGGCCAGAAATCACCCAACCGAAGATTGTACAAAAAGTCAATAAAAGTCAAACTATTGACTTTGACCATTGACTTTGATCGTTGACTTTGACCAGAGAAGAAAACTTAGACTTAGACCGTTTGGATGTGATGGTTGAAAAAAAAAGAAGATGAAGAAAAAATAATAAGATTTATCTTTTATAATATAAAATATAAATGCTTATTTTTTTATTAAGGATAATTATTTTTATCTTTTATTAAAGATAAAGTTTATCCTTATTTACTCAACGGCTACGATTAAGCCTATCTCTGATCAACGGTTAGGATCGCATCAACGGATCAACGACTAAGAGAAAGTTCATCTATGATCAACGATCTAGATCTATTCTCTTAGGCTATAAATAGACTTAGAGTTTTAGAGTTAAATCACTAATTACTTTTATTGTTCTCTCTAAGTTGTTGTGCTACAATTGTAAAGGCTTCTCCGCCTAAAGGAGTTTTTATTAAGTGTTCACCGCTTTGAAAGAAACGATCCAGTTGCAATCAAGTTTTGTTTTAAAAGACTTGTGCGATTCTGTTAAGCCGTCTATTCACCCCCTCTAGCCGATCCAACCTGATCCTACAAGTGGTATCAGAGCGAGTTCGCTGCAGAAGGACTAACCACCAACTGCAGCACCGTCAACCAAAATGGTCGGACCCGTCATTTACCCGCCAAAATTCGAGGGGGAGTTCGTCGAATGGAAGCACAAAATGGATCGAATTTGAATTATTTATAATAATGCAGTCTGATTTTGTAGCTCCCATAGAATAGGATTTAACCAAATGGAGCAAAAAGGACCAATCTGATTTTATGGCGAATGGAAAAGAAGTTTACCATCTACTTTCTGAACTCTCGGCGCAAGAGGTCAACCAAATCGGTACATACACATCTGCGAAAGAACTCTGGGAAAAATTCCTAGAGTTACACGAAGGAACTTCGGAAGCCAAACTCGCCAAAAGGGACCTTCTCCGAAACCAACTAACCAACCTCCGGATGGAAGAAGGTGAAACGATAGCGCATCTGCACTCGAATATAAAAGGTTTGATAACCGAACTGACGAATCTCAGGGAAAAGGTAAGCAACCGAGATTCGCTGAGGTACACACTTAATTCGTTCCCAAGAAATTCTGATTGGTCTTCCTTTGTCGATTCATTTTTTATTGCTAAAGATCTCGAGACAACTTCGCTCGAGAATTTATTTTCAACATTTGAACTGCACGAATCAAGAATTGCAGGAAGTCGAAAGGTGAACGGTGTAGCCCTGAACGTGAAAACAACGGAACCAGAATCGACGTCCTCGGATGATGAAGAAGGAGGAGAAAAAGGATATCTGGTAATAAAATTTAAATTTTTTTATTAAATCTAATCAGTTTTCAAAATTTTAAGGAAAGAAGAGATCTCCAAAAAGGAGGACAGTAAAATGCTATAATTGTGCCTAAAATAACTTATACACATAGTAGGGCAACAAAATCAAAATTTAAAAGAATCTTGACATGATTCCTAAACATGCTATACTCTCTAAATAAAAAATGTGAATTTATTTTATTCCAATATAAAAAAAAGATTTTCTCGTAAACCCTTCGAAAAAACAAACCTAAAAATTCTGAACTATTTTAAAGATTTACTCTTACAAGTGAAAGACTTATTAGTGAAATTTAAACACAATGGTATGATAACTAGAGATTACAAATAAAAGAGTTGAAATTCATAACCTTCAATATGAAAATATATACTCTGAAGACGCTTTGAATTTTACACAATATTTGCTAAAACTAAAGATGAAGCTCTAGATAAATTTACGATTTTTAAATCTGAAGCTGAAAATCAAACAAATCAAACCATTAAGAGGTTAAGGTCTGATAGGGGTGGAGGAACCTGTTTCAAAAATTTTGTCAAGATTCAGGTATAATTCATGAGGTTACTGCTCCATATAGTCCTCAATCTAATGGTGTAGCAGAACGAAAAAACTGAACCCTTGAAGATATGATTAATTCCATGTTAGGAAGTTCTGGATTACCCAACTTCATGTGGGGGGAAGCTCTATACACTGCATGTCATGTGTTAAATAGAATACCAATGAAGTCAAAGGATAAAAGCCCATATGAGCTTTGGAAGGGTCGAAGGACAAGTTTGAAATACCTTAAAGTGTGGGGGTGTGTTGCAAAAATACTTGTACCTGAACACAAAGAGGAAAAAACTTGGTCCAAAGACAGTGGATGGTATCTTCTTGGGTTATGCTCAGAATAGTGTTGCATATAGGTTTCTGATTATTAAATCAGAAATTTTTGGAATAGATGCAAATACTATTGTAGAACTTCGTGATGCTATATTTTTTGAGGATATATTTCCTATGAAGACGAGGACACCTCAATCTATTTCTAGTATTTCTACTAGAGATGAATCTGTATCTGTAAATGTCCCATTATCCTTAGCAGGTGCACCTTCCTCAAGTCACTCTAGATTAGATGAATCTAGTGAGTGTGCAGAATTGAGAAGGAGCAAGAGGCAACGTGTGTCTAAGGATTTAGGTCAAGACTTTGTCACTTATAATATAGAAGGTGACCCCGTGACATATAGAGATGCTATGGCTTCTCCTGAAGCTAAGTCCTGGAAAGAGGCCATTAAAAGTGAAATGGACTCTATTATCTCTAATGCCACTTGGGAGTTGGTGGATTTGCCTCCCGGTTGCACCAGCATAGGATGTAAATGGGTGTTTAAGAGAAAACTAAAACCTGATGGGTCAGTAGATAAGTTCAAAGCCCGCCTAGTTGCTAAGGGATTCAAACAAAAGGAAGGGATTGACTATTTTGACACTTATTCTCCTGTTACTAGAATTACTACAATCCGAGTGTTGATTGCACTGGCATCCATATATCATCTTGAGGTCCATCAAATGGACGTCAAAACTGCATTTTTGAATGGAGATCTTGAAGAGGAGATATATATGGATCAACCAGAGGGATATGTACTTTCTGGAAGCGAGAATAAAGTCTGTAAGCTAGTCAAGTCTCTTTATGGTTTGAAGCAAGCCCCAAAGCAGTGGCATGAAAAATTTGATAAAGTTATGCTATCTTTTGGCTTTGAAATTAATGACTCTGATAAATGCGTGTATACTAAAATGAAAGGTGATAACTGTATTATTTTATGCTTATATGTAGATGATATTCTGTTGTTTGGGTCTAACCTTTCAATTATTAATGAGACAAAGGCTCTCTTGAGTGGAAAGTTTGATATGAAGGATATGGGTTGTGCTGACCTGATTTTGGGTCTGAAATTCACTCGCTCAAATAATGGAATAGCAATTTCTCAAGTCACACTATGTTGAGAAAGTGTTAGAGAAATATGGCTATAGCCATGTTAAATCTGTTGTCACACCTTATGATCCTTCAAAGACTCTCCACAAGAATAAGAGTGGCGTGGCTGTGTCTCAATTACGATATTCACAAATAATTGGTAGTCTAATGTACTTAGCAAATTGTTCTAGACCTGATATTTCTTATGCAATATCAAAATTAAGCAGGTTTACTAGCTGTCCGGACAGAACACACTGGGATGCATTAGACAAGTACTCAAATACCTGAAAGGGACTATAACCTTGGGCTTGTGTTATGGGAGGTTCCCTGCAGTCCTGGAAGGATATAGTGATGCTAGCTGGATAGCTGACACTGCTGAGTGTAAAGGCGTTACTGGTTATGTTTTTACACTTGGAGGCGGTGCAGTTGCATGGAGGTCTGTTAAACAGACGATTATCTCTCGTTCTAGTCTAGAGCAGTTGTGTCTTGGATACCACAGTAACAGAAGCTGATTGGCTTAAGGGTCTTCTGCTGAAATTCCCTTGATGACGAAGCCGATCCTCCTCTCAGTAAACTGTGATAATCAAACCACAATAGCTCAGATTAGAAGCTCCAAATATAACCAGAAACAGAAGAGACATGTACGAATAAGATTGAAGTCTGTTTCGTCAAGTTAGTGTCTCAAGGAGTGGTGTCATTGGACTTTGTAAGCTCAAAGGACAATATTGCTGATCCACTCACTAAAGGACTTGATTCTGAGAAAATCAAGAGATAGGATGAAGGGAATGGGACTGAGGCCTATTCTGGTTCATCTATAGCAGCAACCCAACCTATCTGATTAGAGATCCTAAGAAGTAGGTTCAATGTGGTATAAACAAGCTATAAGGGTGAACCGTAAGCATAAATTGATTGAGATGTAATCTCAGAGTCTTCTTCCCTGGATAGATGCTTGACTGCTAGTAAGGATGAGCTTAGGGCTTTTAATGAGTTCAAGGTCTTCATGACAGGATGCTTGCAGTACATCCTTGGATAACTCACCTATGTAAGTGTAACTGTGGGGTCGCAGTGTGGGGGGTCTTGGGCAACTCTCCTTAACACTTATGAAACAAGATTCGGTGGCATGACCGTAATGCACCAACCCAGAAGGATTCAACCATCGCCCGTGATGAGTTGTTGCCAATTAATTTTCACATATTAAAGGTTTAAGTCAAGACTTAGTTCACTTCAAACCTATGTGAATAAGATTGGTGTA
>NC_133865.1:2000160-2003643 GCF_044706935.1 Curcuma longa | reverse complement strand
ATATCAAGTCCTCAAGCGACCGACGGCAGATCAAAAGATTCACCCGAGAGAAAGAACACCAACACCTTGCAGCACCTCAGGCAGAGAACTCAAGCAAGAGGAATGAACGCAAGTAGAGAGCCACAACACAATTCACAGATTCACAGCCTTGTTTCGTTGCTCTCTCCTTCTCCATCCCCTTCTTTTAATCTTCCTTTCTTCTGCTCATGCAAACACACATACTGAACCATCTGAGCCCCTCTGAGCCCTCCGGCACACTGAAGTCATCCCCTACTCCAGTTGCCAGGCGAGTTCAGTCGTCATTTATCCAAAAATGGATATCAGAAAACCTGGTAAGATGGAAAGCCAATCCTTGACTCTCCTCATTATTCCTTTATTTGAATTTAAATATCTGCAAACTCAGAAATATATCAGCAACAAATCACAGCGAATCAAAGAGCAGATTAGAAAATCAGAGATACGTAGAAGTCTGAACATGATAGCCATAATCGATCAAGACATCGATTAAGAGAGAGTGGAATCGATTACCACCCTTGTAATCGATTCCAACGTGACTTAATCGATCAGATGATCGATTCCCACTTTATGTAATCGACCGTGTGATTGATTAAACGTTGTAGCGTGATTTTCATAGAACGTCCTATAATCGATCAAGTGATCGATTATAGTGTGTTCTAAAATCGATCAAGTAATCAATTATGATAAGTTCTGTGTGACATTCAATTCTCACAGATTGCTCAGTAATCGATCTGGTGATCGACTAACCATCTTAGCCACTGGTTAATCGATCCACCCACCGATTACACTGAAGTTAATTCGATTCCCACACAACTTGATCACCTGGTCAACTCGTATCTCACCCGAGCTAACCACATTGGACTATGTATTCAGAGAACAGGCTCCCAAGCCTCCTCTAACAATGATCCGGTCCGGAGACAAGCTACCAAGCCTTCTCCGACCACAGTCCGGTACAGAGAACGAGCTATCGAGCCCTCTCTAACCTAGTCCAGAGAACGAGCTCCCTAGCCCTCTCCGACTCCATCTGGTCCAGAGACCGAGCTACCAAGCCCTCTCTGACCTATTCCAGAGAACGAGCTCCCGAGCCCTCTCCGACTCCATCTAGTCCACTATATCACCTTCTTGATCTTAAGGAATCTTACCATTGAATCATTAATTTGGATTTTTTTTCTTGAATCCTATCCTGCCAATGAGTCTTGAGTTTCACCTTGGAACCTTGAAATTTGATAGTTAAGGTAGACTTTAATCTCAATTTTTGTGTTCATCCTTTAAAATACGAAGTGTCATCGTTGAATCTTTAGTTATGAAGTCCTAAATTTTGATCTTTGACTTCGAATTAGTGCTTTTTAGGTTGTTCTTGACTTATTATCTATCATTCTTGAAGATAGGGCCCAGGACTTAAACTTGAATGCTATTATGGAATCTTATTCTTGAATATCAATCATCAATTTAAACTAACATCTCTTTGTTGAATTAAATTGAATCCATAGCTTTCAATCAAAATCTTAAATCTGAGTCTTGAAATCTTTTTCGTGAGTCTCTAATTTTGAATTTCACAATCGAATTCAAAAAATCCTATTGAATCTCGAACTTATTTCTCGATCTTGACCTCCAATCATGCATTTGATACTTATTTTTAAATCTCAAAACATGCAACTGAATCAATTGGATATTGAACTCCAATAACACATTTAAATGTGTTAGTTGAATCCAAAATCAATGAATTTTCGATCTTAAACTTGAGGATTAAATATTGCATGTCAAGTATTATATCACCTTCTTGATCTTAATCTTTAATTTTGATTTATTTTTCTTGAATCATATCCTAATGATGAGAGTCTTGAACCTTTCATCTTTAGTTTCATCCTTGAATCTTGAAATTCGATAGTTAAGGTCGAGTTTAATCTCAATTTTTGTGTTTATCCTTTAAAAAATTAAGTGTCATTGTCGAATCTTGTGCTATGGAGTCCTAAATTTAGTTTGGACCTCAAATTAATGCTTTTTCTATTATTCTCATTTTCTAATCCCATATCGTAGAAGGTATCCTAGGATTCAATCTCGAATGCAACTATTGGATCATGAATTGTGTTCATAAATATTGATCTTCGATTTAAAATGAAATATTTGTTGAATCATCTTGAATCCAGAGTTTTCATCTAAAATGTCAAATCTATATTGGTTGTTTCAGTATTGAAATCTTTTTCTTAGGTTTAAATTTCATGCTCGAATTCAAAGAATTCTATTGATTCTTGAAACTTGTTTCTTGATCTCGACCACCAATCATGCATTTAAAACTCATTTTTAAATCTCAACACTTGCAACTAAATCAATTGGTCTTGGGCTTTAATAATGTATTTAAATTTGCTAGTTGAATCTAAAATCGTTGAATCTTCAATCTTAAATTTGAGGATTAAATATTGTACATCGAATCCTATATCACCTTCTTAATCTTGATGAATCTTATCCGCTAGACTTTAATTTTCATTTATTATTCTAGAATCCTATCCCTATCGATAAGTCTTGAGCCTTTCGCCTTTAGTTTCACCCTAGAATATTGAAATTCAATAGTTTAGGTCGAGTTTAATCTCAATTTTGATGTTCATCTATTGAAAAATTGAGTGTTATTGTCAAATTTTGAGTTATGATGTCATGAATTTTGATCTTCGACCTTGAATTAGTGCTTTTTAAGTGTTCTTGATTCATTATCCATCATTCTCAAAAGTAAAGCCAGGACTCAAACTTGAATACAATTATTGGATCATGAATCGTGTTCTTGAATATGATATCTTTGATTTAAACTAAAATCTTTTTATTGAATCATCTTAAATCGAGAGCTTTCATCTGAAATCTTAAATCTATATAGGTTCTTTGAGTCTTAAAATCTTTTTCTTGAGGCTTGAACTTCAATAATGTTTTAAAATTGGCTACTTGAATCTTTGATTTAAAATTTGAGGATTAAATATTTGCATGTCTGATACTGTATCACCATCATAATTTTGAGAAATCTTATTCTCTAACCTTTAATTTTTATTTTTTATTCTAGAATCCTATCCCTATCGATGATTCTTGAGCCTTTCGCTTGTAGTTTCACCCTAGAATCTTGAAATTCAATAGTTTAGGTCGAGTTCAATCTCAATTTTGATGTTCATCTTTTGAAAAACTGAGTGTTGTTGTTGAATATTAAGTTATGGAGTCTTGAATTTTGATCTTTGACCTTGAATTAGTGCTTTTTAAGTGATTTTGATTTATTATCCATCATTCTCAATGGTAGAGCCTAGGACTCAAACTTGAACGCTATTATTGGATCATAAATCGTGTTCTTGAATATAATATCTTCGATTTAAACTAAAATCACTTTATTGAATCATCTTGAATCTAGATTGTTCATCTGAAATCTAAATCTATATAGGTTCTTTGAATCTTGAAATATTTTTCTTGAGGCTTGAACTCCAATTGTAACGCCCG
>NC_133865.1:1996655-2000060 GCF_044706935.1 Curcuma longa | reverse complement strand
TAGGATCGAAATACGCGCTAGAGAGGGGTGAATAGCGCGTGTACCTTTTTCGTTCGTTCATTGTTCTATCAAAATTCTAAGTAGCGGAATTAGTAAATAACACAGAAGGACCCGCGAGATTTACTTGGTTCCTAACCTTCGAGGGTTAGTACGTCCAAGGCCTAATTCGGGAGGCGCCCGTCCACTAATGGTCTCTTTTCTGTACGTCGTTCGGAGGCGGAGCAACCCGTCTTACAGTCCAAACAATAATATAAATGAAAATGGAAGAACAGTAATTAAACACAAACACTTGTCGCCGATCTGGAAGTCCGAGCGCTGCGCACTCCTCCTGGATCTTCCCTGGTTGCAACCGTCTAGTCTCGTTCGCGTTCGGTAATGGCTCTTGTCGGAAAGGCGGACGTATCAATTGTGTTACAGCTGCTGGTCGAAGCCTCCTTATATACTGGTCATGAGTCGACTCAGATGCCCATCTGGGTCAACTCCAGCTGACGTGGCAGATCAACTTTTATCGCTTCCGCCCGTTATCCTGTCTATGTTGACTCTAGTTGCCTTCTGAGTCGATTCCAGTCGATGTGGCGTCAACTGCGATAAGTCTTGACTCTACATCAGCCTGAGTCGACTCAAAACCTTATCTGATTTGACTCCACTGCCGAGTCGACTCAAGTCTCCAGTTGAGTCGACTCAACTCGGGTTTGACCAGAGTTGACTTTGAACTTGACTTTGCGTGCTTCACCTCTGCTTTTCCCTCTTGCTTCCAGCTCCTGGTTCCTGCAAGACAAGCATACAAGCAAGCAAACAAAACAACCTAAAGCTTTACCTAGTGGGTCTAACTTCAGATTTCTACCGAAATCTTGGGTTAGTCTAACCCACTCTATTCTGAAGAATTCATGCCAACCAAGTCCTCTAGACTTGTTGGACTTGTGCTCGGCTCTGTCCTAGCCCCCCAGGATTTTTGCTGTGGTTCGGTTCTCTCTAACCAACCCAGACTTCTGCTGTCGATAAATGCTTCTACTACAGTTTGCAATCTTTGTGAAGATGACAAATGGAGATGATGGAGTGTCCGAACGGATGAACGGATAATCGAATCTTGCTCCGGAATGAGGCGTCGGTGACTCTAGAACGCTTCTTGGTCTCTCCAAAGTCTCCCCCCCTTTCTGAGGGCTCATAAGAGCACTATTTATATGGTCAAGCACGCCCCTGTCACACGGCCGTGTCTAGGAGACACGTGTTGGAATTTTTGAGCCGCAAAAATCGCTTTTTGCGTTGCGGAAACCTCGGAAGTCCATGCCACCGGATCCGTGGGAACAAAATTTTTGCAAAACTTGTTTTTGTTTGCGATCTGGATCTCCGTTCTGCGATCCGGATCCTATCCGCTCCTAAGAGCATAGAACCCCACAGAACAAAAATTCTAATCCCGCCTCGGATCAATTGACAAAGTCTATAAGGAAGACAATACGAATCGATCTCAGGATCGCCGATTCCTAATTATTATNNNAAGGCTCTGATAGGGGCGGGCGTTACATGATGATAGCTAGATTTTATGTTAGCATGATTTCTTTATGTCACTACCTTATGTCCATGTTAACTCTATTAATGCATGCTTATGTTATGGTTATTGTGTCATGATGTACATGCTTATGTTTCATGCCCACTAGCGCACACCTATGTTATGCATGGCTTGTGTATGATTAAATGCCTAAGAGATGTTTCCCTATGAGTTGAGACTAAGAGCACTCTTTATGTTATGACAAGGAACATAATATGCTATTTTACTTTTGTATGACTTGTACCGGACCCTAGTAAGGTCCATGGAATGGGCTCCCACGTTGCCCCTAGGTCGACGGTTGTAGTATGGGCCTAGTACGGGATGGGCTCCTACGTTGCCCCTAGGTCGACGGTCGTAGTACGGACCTAGTTCCCTAGTAGGTTCGGGATTAGCTACCTCAGATCTATTTAGGGATGTGCGCAAAATAATGTATGTGGTACAATGCCGAGCCCTTATGTTGAGATTATGTTTAAATACCTCTAATATATATGTTTTCAAAGAACATCTTGCATATACCCATTTTATGCCTATGTGATTATCATGCTTGATATGATGTACTATTGTGATAAGAATGCTAAGTTTCTATATTTTTCTAGATGATCATGTCACTACTTTATATGAATGCTATGCCTATATGTTGTCTAAATGAACATGTCACTACTCTATGTTTAATTCATGATGTATGACTTTTGTGAGTAGGAAAGGATCTTACTAAGCCTATGTGCTTATACTTTTCATGTTTCCCTTGTACTGCAGAAAAGGGTAAAGAATGGCTAAACTAAAGGGAGCAGTAGGAGGGGCAAAGATGTGTGTGGCAGTGGCATGGTGGAAGAGATCTGCTTTATGTTTCAAGACTTATGCATGTTCTAAAGTTTTGCATGTTAATTTTTAGGAGTTGATTACTACTTGATGTTTTTTGTTGGTTGCTACTTGATGTTAACTTAGACTTGTTTTGATGTTTTATACTTGATGTGAAACTATACTCATTTTTGTTCTATAAAACCTTGAAATGTTAAACACTTATTTTAGTTAATGAATTGCTAAGAACCTTCTTATCATGTTTGAATTGTTAAATGATAGATGACTATGTACTTAGATTATACTTTGAATTCCTTATTGATGTTCATGTACTCTATACTTGTGTTTAGGCTCCTATACTTCCATTATGTTGATTATCATGAACTTGAATCAAGTAGTGGCCTTTATGAAATGACTATGCATGCTAGTAGTCCACCTCCGACTCATAGTGTACTATAAGCTATAGTTTTAAAAGAGCATGTAAGGTATTGCAAAAAGAAAAGCTTTAACCAATTATACATATTAATGCTAAGCATACTCACATGTTGTAGATGTTTACATGTTACATGTTTAAGATGTTAAGATATTTACTTGTTTAAATGTAAATGCATGTTTCTTCATTTTAAGTTTAAATTCTTCCGCTGTATATGCACGCATGTATGTTCGCGTAGCGCCGCCCTTCCTCTCCTCTATAAGTACGAGAAGGGCGATCGTTACACAAGGACTTTCCTCTATTTGTCTTACCCTTGTAAGGACATTCCCGTACCAAGTGTCTGGTCCTCCATGACCCACTTGGACTTCTCACCATCAAGTATTCTGTCAACCTAGACTTACTTGACATCTT
Organism: Curcuma longa; assembly: GCF_044706935.1. Lineage (NCBI taxonomy): Eukaryota > Viridiplantae > Streptophyta > Magnoliopsida > Zingiberales > Zingiberaceae > Curcuma > Curcuma longa. The sequence goes on along the minus strand of NC_133865.1, from coordinate 1,996,872 downwards.
ATCAACATATTGATCAAATATCAAAATCCAACTCGAGTCAAACCGAGCTTGGCCAACTTGGTCAACATTGACCTGAGGTTGATTGCACCAACAATCTTCCCGTTTTTGATGTTTGATAAATATGTTTAGGGGTTGAGACTAACTCTCCCCCTTTGGCACACATCAAAATAATCTTTTCTCAAAGCCATCAGCATCTTATCCAATTCATATCTTTAAG
>NC_133865.1:1994410-1996555 GCF_044706935.1 Curcuma longa | reverse complement strand
GTAAGGGCGGGCGTTACAACTAATCCAAGGATCTTTACTCAGCTCACTCTTCCACTATATCTTCTCCTTCTCGGACAAACCCTAAAGGCGGAGAAACATTCTTACAACAGATTACAAGTTGTATACAAACAACCAAGCAATACAAGGAAGAAGAAGAGTAAAGATGTTACACAAAAGTGATGACAGGTCTTCTTCTTCAAGAGATTGCTCCAAGCTTTGTAGATGAACACCAGCAGGTTTCTATCACTATAGCTCAAGCACTTGGAGCATAAACAGTGTTGAGTTCTTCCTCCACGAAGTAGCTCTTCACCATTTAAATAGGTTCAGTTTGTATGTCATCAGTCGACTGGTTTTACCATGCCAATCGATTGATTTAGTCAAACCCACAAAATGGCCACTGAACTGCTGAAGTCACGCCTGATTTTTGTGAAAATTTAAATTTCAATCAACTAACTTTTTCCATTAGTCGACTAATCTTATCTTAGTCGACTGATGTGGATGATCAGTCGAGTCGTTTAAGATTCTGTTCGCTGACAGTCGACTGAAGCAAAACCCCAGTCGAGTCAATTCTCTTCTACCTGCTTCTGAGACAACCTCAGTCGACTGATCTCCAACCTCAATCGACTGATCAAAGAATCCGACTCGATTGTCGTGTGTTTCAGTCGGCTAACGCAGTGTACCAAGCATGCCAGTCGACTGACCTTACCAAATCAGTCGACTATCTTCAGAATATAGTGGCTGAAATGAGATATTACCGAGTTCTTTCCTCGCTTGTCAAGTGTTTGGTCGTCGACCTTCTTGATCTTCATTTGCCTTACCCTATAAGGACTTTCTCATACCAAGAGCTCACCTCTTGGACTTCCTCGCTTGATCAAGTGTTTGGTCGTCGATCTTCTTGATCTTCATTTGCCTTACCCTTGTAAGAACTTTCTCATGCCAAGAGCTCGCCTCTTGGACTTCCCTTTTGCCTCACATCCAGTCTTCTTATCCGCAAGGACTTTCCTCCATTTGCCTTACCCTTGTAAGGACTTTTCTGTGCCAAGAGCTCGCTCCTCGACCTTCTTGGACTTCCCTTTTGCCTTACGTCCGATCTTCTACCCGCAAGGACTTTCCTCCATTTGCCTTACCCTTGTAAGGACTTTTCCGTGCCAAGAGCTCGCCTCTTCGACCCTCTTGGACTTCCCTTTTGCCTTACGTTCGGTCTTCTCACCCGCTAGGACTTTCCTCCATTTGCCTTACCTGACTTTCCCGTGCCAAGTGTCTGGTCCTCATGACCCACTTGCACTTCTCACCATCAAGTATTCAGTCAACCTAGACTTACTTGACATCTTATCAACATATTGATCAAACATCAAAATCCAACTCGAGTCAAATCGAGCATGGCCAACTTGGTCAACATTGACCTGAGGTTGATTGCACCAACAAGAATTTCATGAAGTTCAAGAAACTAGATAGACATTAATGAGACATCTAGTCAAGAACCACAACTGATTACTCATACAGATGTGTCATCGGTTGAACTTTTGGAGACAGCCTTTTCATGGATCCAGTAGGACACATAATATTCCAGAGAAATATGGATTTCTTGTAAGTGAATCAGATGACGTGTCACTCATCGACTACTAGTAAAATACTGATCATGAAAAAGTTCTGAAACGTTCAGAAAGGGATAAATGGTTAACAACTATAAAGTCAGAAATGGATTTCATTAAAGTCAAGTTTGGAACTTGGTGGAATATTTATTTTGATGAAGCAATCAAAGAGTTTGATTTCTAACAAAATCTGACGAATCCTTTGAGTATAAATAGGTTAGTGAGAGTGCAATCGTATTCTTGTAATTATATGTTGATAACATATTAATAAAAGGAAACGATATGCCTATTCTATAGTCAGTTAAATTACTATTAGTTAAATGTCCTCCATGAAAGACATGAGGAAGCGACCTAAATCTTCGCGATTAAGATCTATAGAGATAGATCGAAGAGGTTGCTTGGTCTTTCATAGTCTACACATATAGACAAGATGCTAAAAGTGGTTTAGCATGCTTTGTAACACCCGCCCTTATCAGAGCTTTTTTTTACGGACGTTACGGGTATATATATATATATATATATTTTTATTCATACATACATAATAATACCACAT
>NC_133865.1:1990177-1994310 GCF_044706935.1 Curcuma longa | reverse complement strand
ACGTTCGAGAAGAGGGGAGGGATACAGCAGAAGATCGAGAGGTCGTCTACATCCTTCAAGTCCGAAGAAAAGGTATAATTTAATGTTTCCGCATTAATTAAATTATTCTTTTCACATTGGATCCTGTAAACCAAACACAAGAGCCCAATGATCTAAACGAGTCGATCAAACTTATCAAACTTCGTTTGATCGACTAGGAGGGCAACTTGAGATCGTTTCTGGAAAATTTTTGTTCTGCAAGAATCTACCGGAACGGTTTTTCAAGACTTTCCCATCAATCTGCTGTATCTCTCCCTCTTCTCGAACGTTGTGTGGGCAACGACCTTTCGAGAATATCTCCACCAGAATTCTTCCTCTGATGGCTAGCAAGCTTTCCTTCCTTCTCTGATTGTGAGAAGAGGAGAAGAAGAGAAGAAAAGGCTGCCGAGAGTCTCTCTCAGCCACCAAGGCTTGTATTTCGTGTGTCTCAAAGCCAAGCAAGCTCCTTCTTTTATAGCCTAGCCATCTCCCAAATATGGTATAATTTGAGCCATAAACATGGTATGATTGATTCATAAATATGGTATAATTTACATCAATCAAATCGGAGAATTTTGGAATGATTTTGGAAGTTTCCTAATCGAACCCGCGGCCTTTAATCGATCAAACAATCGATTAAACACCATAACTTTTTCTCATTAACACTGAATCGATCAGGTGATCGATTACCAGGCTGGTAATTGATCACCTGATTGATTACCTGCCTTCGTATGAGAAACTCTGGTAATCAATCAGGTGATCGATTACCAAGGTGTGTAATCGATCACCTGATCGATTATACTCCTTTGTATTAGTTCGAAAGACAAGTTTCTTCACGAATTCATCCAAGGTGGACTTGAGGATTCCCAGAGGCTACAGTAGGGACCTAGAGGAGGAATTAGTTTTGGTCTCTTGATAGATTTAAGCTTCCCATGTTCTTCACCGAACATACAGCTTGAGTCTATCAATAATAACTCATTCCACTAGAGAGTTATTATTGCACTACCGCACCAATCTCATATTATAATATGGGCTCCTTCTTACTATCAGTACATTAGTCTCCCTGTGTTTAAGATATCGTATATCCGTCAATTAAATGAGTTACTGACAACTCGAATTTAATCAACTTCTAATCCAAGAGTAGTACCACTCAACCTTATTATCATGCGGACAAGGTCCACCTGCAGGGTTTACATGATAATCCTTATGAGCTCCTCAAGGGGACATCATCAACCTAGATTATAGGACACAGTTTCCTTCTATAATCAACAACACACCATGTACATAATACTACTTCCCAACTCATCGGGTCTATTGATCTATCGATCTAAATCTCACCCTTTGATGAATTAAAGAAGTACATACTAAGCACATGTGTTTGTTATTATATCGGGATTAAGAGCATGTACATCTATAGTAACAGAGGTTTAGTTCGATTATATAGTCAGTATAAATCGAACAATCCTCAGATGGTCCTGTTCAATACACACTTAGTGTACTAGTGTAATTCTATAGTCAAGACAGACTAAGACCGAATTACACTACAACCACTCCAATGGTTTGTCCAATCCATCTTGGTTGTGAACACTGTTTATAATCTACAAGGGACTGATAACATGGTCTTCTATGTGTGACTCCGCACACCATGCTTATCTACAATATAGATTAAATGGACACTTACAAAAATTGACCAAATGTGATTTTTAGGAATACGCATCAGCTTCCAAGCCACCGACCACCAAAGGAGAACCAAGGCTAGGAGCACCTCTCTTCTCTTCCTCTCTTCCTCTCTTCCTCTCTTCCTTTCCCTCTCTTCCTCTCCTCTTCAAGCCGCCACCTTCCTCTCTTCTTCTTCCTTCTTTGGGTGTCGACCCTAAGGGAGAATCAAGGAGGGGAAACTTTAGGTGGCGCTGACCCTAGCAAGGAGAAGAACTTCTTGGGCGCCGGCCCTAGCAATGGATGAGAAAGGCTTAAGGTGGTGCCAGCCCTAGCAAAGGAGGAGAAGCAATCAAAGTGGAGCCAACCCTAACAAAGGTAAGAATCAATGAATTCTTATCTTATTAGGGGTCCCCTCTCCTCCTCTTTTATAGCCTTGCCGCCTTAGGAAATTTAGAAAAAAATAACAGAATTTTATTGGATAACAAAATTAACAGAATTCTGTTGGATAACATAATTAACAAAAATTCTATTTAGGATTAATCTCTGTTAAGATTAACAGAATTCTATTGGGGTAGATATGATGCTTTATCTAGAGGCTACAACAAGGACCTAGAGGAGGAATTGGTTTAGGCCTCCTGATGGGCTTGGGCTTCCTGTGTTATGTTGGGATGTATACTATAAACCTTACTTTTTGTATAAACATCTATTTTACAATAATATTGAAATGAGAATCACCTTGGTCAAAATTTTTGCATTTCTTATGTAATGTAGTTGTCCACTTAATCTATATTGAGATAACATGGTGTGTGGTGTGATAAGTTGGGTTTGTTATGCATTTTATCGCTTCATTTTGGGGTTTGCATGGAAAATAAATGGTTTAATAAATTGATTTGAGTATATTTGTAATATGTTGCACAATTTGATGGTCAATTATAATTTCTGCAATTTGATGGTTAATTTTACATTAATTGGATTTGATTTTGTAGGACTCGAGTTGAACCAAGATGTAACCCAAATTGAGATCGAGTTAAATTGAGCCAAGATTGACCAAATTGATGGATCCAACCTCATGAATCAAGACCCAAGTTTGATTTGGACTGATCCCATGTGAATTTGACTCGAATCGGAGTCGAATTGGAGCTGAACCGGATTGAATTGGAGCTGAACCAGGGCTTAAACAGGGCTAAACCACAATTGAACCCGGTCTAAACAGTGCGTGAACCGGCTGATTTCAAATCCCAGTTATAACGAGAAGTTTCACTGTAGCGTCGGCGTCCCGAGCACTGTAGCAGCTTCGTCTTCGTCATTTTCGTCCTCTGTTTCGTAGATCTCGCGTGGCCAACTCCAGATTTCTCCGTTCCAACTTGATTTCCAGATCCTAGAAGACAATCACAAGCAAAGTTCGGCAACAATCTCGCGTGGAATCATCTGGTGAGGGTTTTATCAGAGAGTTTGTTCCGCTGCGAATTTCAGCTGGGTTTTCCTGATCGAACAAAATCAGAGCATTCAAGAGCATTTGGAGGGGTTCACCAGAGATTCTTGAAGGTTCTTAAGCTCACATTGCAAGCGATCAGATCCTAGATCGAGCTATGTTTCAAATTCTTGGATCGGCTCTGTTTGATGTATCGCGGAGGGTTTCTGAGTTGCATTGGATTTGATTCGATCCAAGACAAGCCGAGCTGAGTTGAATGATGTTTTCGAGGGATTTTTGATCTAGAATCAATTTTTGTGTGACGGCAAGAAGGAGATCGAACTTGGAAGGGAAGATCTGAGCTAAACTATTTTTTTTCCTTTTATTGCTATTTCTGATTCTGTATTCTATGTCTGAATTTTCAGTTTGTATCAGTGTTTGCCAATCTTTTTGCTTAACAGAATTCACAACCCATTTGCATTTCTGATTCTATTGTTGATTGTAGTGATTTGTTTTGAATTTCCTTGGCTTATACTTCTTTATCACTTGTTTCTGAAAAGGCTTCATGAGAATCACTGAATTTGGCACTATTCACCGTATCAAGAATTTGATCTGATAACCTTTCATGCATTTTGAAACCTTAGTTGTTAGTTTCATTTGTTAGTTAATTGCATGTAATAATCAGATTGAGTTTTTGTTTGCAAGATAGGTTAGTTCTTTAGAATGCAATTTCTTGTCTTAGTATATTCTTTTCCTAGTTCTAGGTTTGTTGATTTCCTTTAGCTATTACCTATGTTGTTTTGCAATGCATTATATAGCTTCATTACTGATTTTAATCACTTGTTATAGTTTTGATCATTGCATTTAGATTCATAAACAGTAGTTTAATTTCAAATTCTATGAATTGAGTTGAATTGCAATTTTTAGGTTTGATTTGATACTTTGTTCCAATAGTTGCATTCTTAGATTAGTAAATTTTCATTTTATTCTATTTGTTGGTTTCAAATTTACATTTCATTTGAAAAACACCAAAACCCCCATTTCA
>NC_133865.1:1957855-1990077 GCF_044706935.1 Curcuma longa | reverse complement strand
CGTTAAGGCTCTGGTAAGGGCGGGCGTTACAATCTGAGTCGACTCCAGAAACCTTTTTTATTGATCTCTGAAAAGGCTTTCCAACGCATCTGACTGTGTCTCGTTTCGAGTCTCGAGTCAAAAGTTATGACCCGTTGAAGGTGATCCTGCATTATGATTCATGCAAAACAAGCATGAAAACAACCAAGCCAACCTAGCTTTACCTTGTGGGTCTAACTTCAGATTTCTACCGAAATCCTGGCTTAGTCTGACGCTTCCTGTTCCACTCCAAGAACGCGCCCCTACCCACTCCACTCAGGAGAATTTATGTCAACCAAGTCCTCCAGACTTGTTGGACTTGTGCTCGGCTCTGTCCTAGCCCCCTAGGATTTTTGCTGCGGTTCGGTTCTCTCTAACCAACCCAGACTTCTGCTGCGACTCAGTCACCCAGACTAGCCCAGACTTCTGCTGTGACTCGGTCACCTAGACCAGCCCAGACTTCTGTTGCGACTCGGTCACCTAGACCAACCCAGACTTCACCTGGTGCACTTGACTCTGCCAACACTTCCACCTGATCCTCCAAATCAAGACTTCCCTTTGCCTAGCCTACAACTAGGACTTTCCCTTGCCCAGCTTCACCAGGACTTCCCTTGCCCAATCTTTCAGATTAGGACTTCCCGCTGCCTAGTCTTACCGACTAGGTCTTCTCGCTCACTTCCACACATTCAAACATCAAGTCCTGTTTGGATCAACCCTTGGTCAAACTGACTGACTTAGGTGTATTGTCAAACATCAAAACTCTAGGCAAGATCTTAGTACATCTTGCACCAACAATCATCCCTATCCTTATAGATTCAACACCATCCAATAACATATCATTAATTGAACACAAGGCATAAATCTATAAAGCAAAATTACACATGCATTTTATAGAACATGGTAATTAACAAATCTATAATTACAATCAACCATTATCCTCGATTCCTCCTACATCCTAGAATCAGGAGGACTACTCCATGATGGAGAGAATACAACACGAAGTAGATTGTAAAGAATACATTTTATCCAAGAGAAATCAAGGAATAAAACATAGCAAGGGTTGTCTTCTTCTCCGGATTGCAACTCCTACTTCAATGGTGGATGGAGGTGATGAAGAGTCCGGACGGATGAATGGATCATCGATTCTTGCTTCGGATTGTGGCGTCGGTGGCTCTACAACACTCCTTTTGCTCTCCAAAGTCTTCCCCCCCCCTTCTAGGGCACTTGTTCCGGCTCCTTGCTGACGATAGCCATGCCACCAGATAGGCTAATGCCGCGTCAACCTGCAGTTCCACGTCGACGAGAAGGACCTGAAGAGATGAACACTGAACGCCCGGATTAGTGGGGTACCGGGGGATCTCGGCTTGGCCACTCCGACGCTCAAGTCAGAAAGGAGAAGGGGAAGTGTGTAGAGAGAATCTCAAATGGTTGATTGTCATACCTGCGAGGTTTATATAGGGGTGGCGGGAGCGATATCCTCGGATCTCAATGTTTGTAATTGGTGATGAGGGTGGGATCATCGGATCAATTTTATGATAGATTCCGCATATCAGATGGCTTAGCAACGTAGGTTATCTTCTTTGGATGGCTGGGATCATGCGAAACCAAGTAGGAGGACTTGGTCTATAGTCCAACTCTTGTAGATAAGTTGTTAACCTTGATGAAAAGGTCAACAAGGTGATCCATTGATATCTACTCCGTAACCTGAGGTCGAGAATGGCTGATTTGTATGTGCAGCTAAGATGCGCAGGTATATGGTAAGCTTAGACGGGCTGATGATCTAAACTAGGTATGCCCTGAGCTCCTCGTGGGAGTCGTAGCTGATGGAAGTGAGGCCGGGACCAGGTCATGAGGTCGGCATGTGACATTGGGACCAGATCCTGAGGTCGGTATATGATACTGGGACCAAGTCACGAGGTCGGCCTACGAAGCTGGGACCAAGTCATGAGGCCGGTATGTGATACCGAGACAAGATCATGAGGTCGGTATATAATACCGTGACCAAGTCATGAGGTCGGTATGTGATATCGGGACCAGATCATGAGGTTGGTATATGATGTGCGTAGGATATATAACTGTTTCTTATACTTTATTCGCACATCTTGCTGCTTTTTATGCTATATCTTGCGTATATTACATCCTTTATCTGTGCATTTGACATTGTATTCTTTATTTCCTAGTTCGGAGGACTGCTCATATTTTTGTGTGTTTCAGGATGAAAAATGGAGCTAAACAGGAGAAATAGAGTACTAATTGAAGACATGGCAAGATAGGGGCGTGCCTCATAGGCACGGCCGTGCTTATCACCTCCTAAGACCATGCCTCAAGGGCATGGGCGTGCCACTCAGGCCGTGCCCAAAGGCACGCTCGTGCCTTCCTCCTGCAGCAGCCAGACATGGCCTTGTCTCCCAGACACGGCCGTGTCTCCTCAACAGAGCCACGCCAAGGCATGGCCGTGTCCCCCAGACACGGCCGTGTCTCCCACCAGAGGAGTGTCTGCCTATGGCCATGCCTTAGAGGCACGGGTGTTGGCGAACTGGATCTCCATCCTGTGATCCGGATTCTATCTACTCCGAAGAGCATAGAACCCCACAGAACAAAAATTTATCCCGCCTTGGATCAATTGACAAAGTCTACAAAAAGACTAGATCAATTGATCCTTCAGGATCGTCCGATTCCTAAATTATTATCTACGGTATACTATAACTTGTTCTAGTAAAATAAAAACTGCAGAAAAATTAAATTATTTACCAGAACCTTTTGGATGACCTCGCTGCCTTCCGCTGTATTCCTTTCTTCTTCCTGGACGTTGGGTGGACAACGATCCTCCAGGAACAAGAACTGCAACCTCCGATGAAGAAGCCTTGGATCGCCTTTCTTCTCGTTGCAACTTCGCCTTGTCTCTTCCCTTTGCTAGGATCCGGCCACCACTATGGATGAGAGGTTCGGCCACCTCTAGAGAAGAAGGAGAAGGGGCGGTGGAAGAAGAAAACAAAAGAAAGGGAGAAGGAAGAAGAAGAGGGGGCGGCGGCACAAAGGAAAGAAGAAGGTTTCGGAAACCTAGCTTTCTCCTATTCCTCTTGATCATCTTGTTGCCGCCCACCACCTCCTCCTTTTATAGCTTTACGCCCAAGACCAAGCATCCTTTGCCAATTCTTAAGAATTATTCCAATTTGAATTAATTCCATGAATTATTTCCAAATTATAGAAACATCTTAAATCTAGGCCCTTGGATTTAACTTGCTTGGTTTCTAGCCGTTAGATCTTTTCGGAAATAATTTAAAAAATTATTTCCAACCTTATCTATAGTGGCCGGCCATATAATGAATTATTTCCATGAATTAATTCTATTAAAAGAGAAATAAAACTTAAACCGAAGAGATCTCATCCATCGGATGCAACTTAATCTCATCTAATGGTTACGATATAATCTCTTTTAATATAACTTGATCTCTTCGATCCAATGGCCATGATTCATTCTCTTGGGCGTATGGTTCAATGAACCAGCTCTGGTTCACCTTTACTTTGGGCAATCCACTAAGATACTTGCCCCTTACGGTAGCAAGTATATCGAAAATCGGTTACAAAAACCTCGATTACAAAGGAAATTATTGGAATGTAAATACAGCTTTGGTTACCAAGTTTTTGCGCTCCCCGGAGTATGAATTCGGCGTTTCGGTGTTCGTTGAAGTAGCTTGAAGCAGGCTCGGCACCGACGTCGAAGATTGGAAGCTTAACGGTCGCGGGGAAAGCGTTTGAGTGCGAGAGCAATTGTGTCTTCGGCTCCTGCTCGCGACTGCCTTATATAGCAGGCCTGGGTCGACTCAGATCGCCATCTGGGTCGACTCCAGCCGAGGTAGCAGATAAAACATCATCTCTTTTAACGTCTATCTCGCCTGGGTCGACTCGGATTGCACTCTGGGTCGACTCTAGCTTCGTTGGCGGCGGAGACGATCAACTCTTGACTCTGGGTCGACTCAGATTGCACTTTGGGTCGACTCCAGTCCGACTGAGCAGAAAGAAGATCCGTCTATCCCCATTATTTTGGTCCTCCTGAAGGTCATTTCTCTCTGCCACTTCTGGAGCAAAAATCGATGTGAAGAACCGCAAGCTATCTCTAGAAGTTGGCGAGAAGAAAATCGATTTCAACCTCTCCTTGGACTCCAATGCATACTTGCCGGAAAAGCCCCATTGTTGCCGGTTGGAAGACATCCAACCGAGGAAGAGGAAGTTTGAGTACCACCCTACAATTCATGCCGGAAGAGATGCCCGCTCCGGCCGAGCAAATAAGGAAGCTGTGTTTAAAAACTCTCAAAAATACAAAGTTCCTCCCAGGGGAAGGTTGCGAGAGGGCAACCAATGATCCCTGTACATTATGGAATAAAGGGGTCGAGCTAAAGACCTTAAACAAGCGCTTCTTGGGAGGCAACCCAAGGGTTTTTACTTTTCATTTCTTTTATGTTCATACGCATATACTTTTTTTGTTTTGTTTTGAGAGTTACTAATAAGTTTTCCTATTTTTGCAGGAAATTTTTAAGTTCGGGAAGCAATAAAAGCTGGACCGTGCCTCAAAGGCACGGTCGTGCCTCATATTAGGCACAAGCAGCTTATGGTCGTGTCCCATGGACACGGCCGTGTCTCAATAAAAAGGCGGACTGGACATGGCCGTGCCTCATAGGCACGACCGTGCCTCACAAACAGAGCCGCGACCCTGTGAGACCGTGCCTCATAGGCACGGGCGTGCCTGGCAACAGAAGCACGCCCACACCAGACCGTGCCTCACAGGCACGGCCGTGTGGACCAAACAGAGCCGCGAAGACTCCAGCCCGTGTCTCCTAGGCACGGGCGTGCCTCAAGAACAGAGGCACGCCAGTCCAAGGCCGTGCCTCATAGGCACGGCCGTGCCTCCCCTTCCTAAAGGGCACACGACCGTGTCTGCCCTAGAACACGGCCGTGCGCCCCCAAAATCAGCCCCTTTCTTCTTTCTTTCACCTCTTTCTCCTTCCAAACCCTTTCCAAACCCCATCTCTACATTTCTTTCACCTTTCCTTCTCTTCTCCACCTTCTTTCCTCTCAGATCTACCTCAAAAACTCCCAGATTTGTTTCATCATCCTCTTTTCCCCAAATTTGTCAACATGAGCAATATTTTAAAGAAAATTCACAGATCTGGAGGATCCGGCAAAGGAGACGAGCCGGAAAGGAGGAAAGGGAAAGAGCCTGCGCAAGAAAAGGCTCCGGCGAGAGGAAAAGGTAAAGCTGCAGAAAAGGGAAAACGAAAAGCCTCTGAGGAAGTCTCCGAGAACAAATACGGCATTATCTTCCGGAACGACGACCAACGAGACAGGTATAATTGTCTAGTTTCCCGCAGAATAATTTGCTCTCGCTATGTTGATAATCATACTATGGAATTGTTAGGAATTAAGGACGACGTAGAATGGATGTTGGGCAATATAGGATGGATAGATTTTATGAATTTTAGTCTTCCAACATACCCGAGAATAACCTTAGAGTTCCTTAGTTCCCTAGAGGTCCACTATACCAATGATGAAAAAGAAGAAGGAACCATAACTTTTAGAATGTTCAACGTCGAGTATTCGTGGACCCTAGAAGAATTCAACAATTATTTTGGGATGCCAAATGGAGCGACTAGAGACTTTGATAGGAGGTTTAATAGTACCAAGTTTTGGCAAACGCTCACCAATTCTGAAGAACCCTACGATCCTTCAAAGACCAAGGCTTCTTTGCTACAAAACCCAGTATTTAGGTATCTTCACCGCGTCATGACTAAGACCATATTTGGTCGAGCGGAGAGTGACGGCGTAGTGAGGAAGTTGGAGCTATATTGCATCTGGGCAATGTTGCACCAAGTCGAGTTTGATACAGGGTTCCATTTTCTACAAAACTTGGTCAAAATTTCTAAGTCCTCTACTGGGGTAATAGTTATAGGAGGCCTTATCACTGTCATCGCTTCAGCCCTAGGTTGTGAATTGAATCGGTTAGAGGCTGTTTTAGGCAACACTAGGATTGACATTGATACTTGCCTAGCGATGAGGAAATGAGTTACTGACAACTCGAATTTAATTAACTTCTAATCCGAGAGTAGTACCACTTATTCTTTGTTATCATGCGGATCTGAGTCCACCTGCAGGGTTTACATGATAATCCTTTATGAGCTCCTCAAGGGGACATCATCAGCCTAGATTATAGGACACAAATTTCTTCTATAATCAACAACACACCATGTACATAATACTACTTCCAAACTCATCGGGCCTTTTGATCTATCGCTCTAAATCTCACCCTTTGATGAATCAAAGAAGTATATACTAAGTACATGTGTTTGTTATTATATAGGGATTAAGAGCATGTACATCTTGTTTATAGTAACAGAGGTTTAGTTCGATTATATAGTCAATATAAATCGAACAATCCTCAGATGGTCCTGCTCAATACACACTGAGTGTACTAGTGTAATTTTATAGTCAAGACAGACTAAGACCAAATTACACTACAACTAGTCCAATGGTTTGTCCAATCCATTTTGGTTGTGAACACTGTATTGAAAACTTATACATATAATAAGTGAAAATACTAATCATCCTGCTGTGGGTCCGGCATTATGCTAACTGTGCGCGCATCCCTAAATAGATCCGATGTAGCTAATTTCGAACCCATTAGGGTACTACTAGGCGGTCTAGGGCAGAAATATGATAAAACTGATACTAAAGATTCTTGACATTTTCTCAAACACCTTACGTGCCTAAAACTCTCTTCTTCCTTTAAGGACACACCCTAGGCACTTGACATGCGTCTAAACCCCAAACTGGAGGGGGAAGCACGCCTAGCCCATCTAGAGGTGTCCTAAAAATCTAGACGAGGAGTTAATCTCCACATACATGCATAAACGTGCGAATAATTAAAACTACGGATCTTATGCATACGAACGGGGCTACTTATACTGCAGGTGAGAGGTACTTACATCCTGCGCTAAGTTTCATTACAATTCTTCCGTTAGAGTTTCGGAGAAGAAGATCTTCTCGGCGATCTTCCCTCGTCTACGCGTTCTTCTCGCGGAGAGGAGCGTCTTTGTAGAAGTAGCTCTCCGGAAGCCTTCCTTGTGACCCTAGGGGGCGGTAGTTCTTAAGGTTTGGTGCGCCGAGGAGAAGAAGAAAGGAGGGGCGAAGGCGTCGTGGGCGAAAGGAGGAGGAGGAGTTCACGAAATAATGAAACCCTCTCTTAATTTTTCCTATTTATATTAAGTGGTTTATAAACCCCACTCACCTATAAATATAATTCCTCTCCTTTTCTATCAGCACACTCCTGTTGGGGCCCTCTTGGTTATCAGATACCTTTTAAAGGTCGTAGATTCTGATAGGTCGTGGATTTGAATCTCGCCTAGGACATTTTATGTTCCTATTTATTTTTGCTACTTTCGCTAATCCAAAAATTCTAAAAAAATATTCTAAAAATCCAGAAAAATCATAGAATATTTCTAAGATTATTTTTGAGAATTTTTGGGCGTTACGGTGATCGATTCCGCATATCTGATGGCTTAGCAACGGTGGTTATCTTCTTTGGATGGCTGGGATCATGCAGGACCAAGTAGGAGGACTTGTTCTATAGTCCAACTCTTGCAAATAAGTTGCTAAACTTGATGAAAAGGTCAACATGGTGATCCGTTGATATCTATACCATAACCTGAGGTCGAGAATGGCTGATTTGTATGTGCGGCTAAGATGCGCAGGTATATGGTATGCTTAGACGGGCTGATGAGCTGAACTAGGTATGTCCCGAGCTCCTCGTGGGAGTCGTAGCTGATGGAAGTGAGGCCGGGACCAGGTCATGAGGTCGGCATGTGACATTGGGACCAGATCCTGAGATCGGTATATGATACCAGGACCAAGTCACGAGGTCGGCCTACGATGCTAGGACCAAGTCATGAGGTCGGTATGTGATACAGGGACCAGATCATGAGGTCGGTATATGATACCGAGACCAAGTCATGAGGTCAGTATCTGATATCGGGACCAAGTCATGAGGTGGGTATGTGATACTGGGACCAAATTATGAGGTCGGTATATGATCCCGGGACCAAGTCATGAGGTCAGCAGGCGAGGCTTATGCTTTGTTGAGCTTGTCGCAAAAGGACGAAGTGTATAGGCTATTGTTCCGGGTATTATGGCCTATGATGACTTTATGATGAGGTCGATCTTCGATCGTACGAGATTGGATCTTGTGAACATCATGGTTAAGACGGGATCGGCCTATATTTTAACTCCTAATCCTGTGCCGACCTCTTGGTGAGGTCGGTGAAGAATTATTACGCGAGATCGACCTTTGTAGGGGGAAATGAGGAAGGTATCCGACTTGATAACGAGGTCGGGCGATAGGGTGTGCTTTCTATTATTATGGGGACTTGTGGCCTAAGCTGTGAGGAGCTCCTCTGGTATACCAAGATATACGCTGACCTCATGATGAGGTCAGTGCTTAGCTAGTTTGTTAGTTTGATTGGGACGAGAGTGTTGAAATCGATAGGAGAGGGGGTGGGGCGTTTCGGATGAAGGTTAGGAAACCCTCAGGTATGGTATTGAGGAATGGGTTCTCCTCTTAGAGGGGTCGATTTTTCTTACCTTTTCCCTGGCCTCAAGAGATCGGGATCTCTTTATCTTTGTTCCACGGCATCACCACGTGTTTTACTATCCTCCATGTCACTAAGAATTACTCTCACCAGATCACATTCCGGCTCCTTGCTGATGATAGTCACGCCACCAGATAGGGTAATGCCGCGTCAACCTGTAGTTCCACATCGACGAGAAGGACCTGACGAGATGAACACTGAATGCCCGGGTTAGCGGCGCGTCGGGCGATCCCGGCGTGGCCACTCCGACGCTCAAGTCAGAAATGAGAAGGGGAAGTGTGTAGAGAGAATCTTAGATGGTTGATTGTCATACCTGCGAGGTTTATATAGATATGGCAGGAGCTATATCCTCGGATCTAAACGTTTGTAATTGGTGATGAGGGCGGGATCATCGGATCGATTTTGTGACAGATTCCGCATATCTGATGGCTTAGCAACATAGGTTATCTTCTTTGGATGGCTGGGATCATGCGGGACAAAGTAGGAGGACTTGGTCTATAGTCCAACTCTTGCAGATAAGTTGCTAAACTTGATGAAAAGGTCAACATGGTGATCCGTTGTTATCTACTCCGTAACCTGAGGTCGAGAATGACTGATTTGTATGTCCGGCTAAGATGCGCAGGTATATGGTAAGCTTAGACGGGCTGATGAGCTGAACTAGGTATGCCCCGACCTCCTCGTGCGAGTCGCAGTTGATGGAAGTGAGGCCGGGACCAGGTCATGAGGTCGGCATGTGACATTAGGACCAGATCGTGAGGTCGGTATATGATACCGGGACCAAGTCACGAGGTCATCCTTCGATGCTGGGACCAAGTCATGGGGTCGGTATGTGATATCGGGACCAGATCCTGAGGTCGGTATATGATACCGGGACCAAGTCATGAGGTCGGTATGTGATACCGGGACCAGATCATGAGGTCGGTATATGATACCGGGACCAAGTCATGAGGTCGACAGGTGAGGCTTATGCTTTGTTGAGCTTGTCGCAAAAGGACGAAGTGTATAGGCTATTGTTCCAAGTATTATGGCCTATGATGACTTTTTGATGAGGTCGATCTTCGATCATACGAGATCGGATCTTGTGAACATCATGGTTAAGACGGGATCAGCCTATATTTAACTCCTAATCCTGTGCCGACCTCTAGGTGAGGTCGGTGATGAATTATTACGTGGGACAGAGCTTTGTAGGGGGAAATGAGGAAGCTATCCGACTTGATAACGAGGTCGAGCGATAGGGTGTGCTTTCTATTATTATGGGGAGTTGTAGCCTAAGCTGTGAGGAGCTCCTCTGGTATACCAAGATATACGCCAACCTCATGATGAGGTCGGTGCTTAGCTAGTTCGTTAGTTTGTTTGGGACGAGAGTGTTGAAATCGATAAGAGAGGGGGTGGGGCGTTTCGGATGAAGGTTAGGAAACCCTCAGGTATGGTACTGAGGAATGGGTTCTCCTCTCAGAGCGGTCAGTTTTTCTTACCTTCTCCTCGGCCTCAAGAGATCAGGATCTCTTTATCCTTGTTCCACGTCATCGCCACGTGTTTTACCGCCCTCCATGTCACTATGAATTACTCTCGCCGGATTAGCACTTAAGTGGGCCTATTTATAGGCCTCCATGAAATGACCCTAGAAACGGCCAGGCACGCCCCCGTCACACGGCCGTGTCTGGGAGACACGGCCATATGTGGCCGCCCTACTGTAGTGGAGGCACGGCCGTGCCTGTGAGGCACGACCAACTGAAGTTGGTATTCTGAGCAGGTGGCACGGCCGTGCCTGTGAGGCACTACCAACCGAAGTTGGTATTCTGAGCAGGAGGAACGGCCGTGCCTGTGAGGCACGGCCAGGGGCAGACACTCCTCTGTTGGGGAGACACGGCCATGCCTAGGGGGCATGGCCTTGCCTTAGCGTGGCACTGTGGAGGAGACACGGTCATATCTTGGCTACTGCAGGAGGAAGGCACGGCCGTGCCTGTAGGGCACGGCCTGGTCTAGTTGAGCTTCTGGTTGAAGGGCACGACCGTGCCCTTGAGGCACGGTCTCTTGGAGGTGATAGACACGGCCGTGCCTGTGAGGCACGACCCTGTCTTGCCTTGTCTTAAATGAAATCTCTATTTCACCTGATTTGCTCTGTTTCCATCCTGCAAAATTACCAAAAACACGAGCAGACCTCCGAACTAGGAAATAGAAGAAATAATACCTGAATGCATAGATCAAGGATGTAATATACGTAGGAAATAGCATGAAGTTTAGAAAGAAAAGCGAATAAAGCATAAAAGATGTGTGTAAGTCCTACGCACATCACACCCCTAGACTTAAACCTTTGCGTGTCCTCAAGTAAAATCTTAGCGTCTAGATTCAGATAAATGATACAAAGTAGTGTAAATATCTCAAGTACATCAATCTAATTTTATCAAATAAAAGCAATGGTAAGCACGATACTCAAAATCATCAAAATATGGCCTAGAAGTAGTTCTCCGTGCTCGGTGCAAAAGTGACCTTAGTCTAATTGGTATCAAGATCCTTACTTCAAGTCAAGTCATCATGGTACCGAGTTCCTAAGTGTTCCCGGCTTTAGACACTGTCCTAAGCTTGGTTCGTATCTTCTATTGCATAAGGTCTCAAAGGATTACCTCAAGATCAAGAGAATCAAATTATTTATTTCCCCAGTAACTGTTTTCGGTCTCAAAGGGGTAAACGAAAAATTTCCACTCTCGAAACTGTTTTTTCATCCTTTTATTCTTTTCATCATCATTTTTTTTGCAATGTATATACATTGTTACAAGCGAGGTATTTTCGTTTTTCTTTTCAGGATGTAAGATTTTTCCAAAAGAGCTTACATGACTTGAGTTGGTCTAGTAACCAAAATGCAATGGAAGACCACCATGGAAACATTAGTACTAAGCAAGTTTCATGAATCATGACTAATTTCAGAGATGTATCAACCTCTTAGACTAGGTATAAGTGTGTGAGAGGTCCTAAAACCAAGTGATAGCGTTCCGCAAGTATACGGAATGTTGTCAAGTAATAAAAAGATCGAATCCACAGGGACCGTGGAATTACTTACTAGATCTAGCACAAAAAGGTGGAGAGAATATTGAGCATGAGTTGTGTGGGGGAGATGGGAGTGTTCTAAAGTACTTTATCCTAGAGTTCGAAGAAAGGAATCGACTGCGACACTTGGTTGTGAAACGATCCTAGGACTTCGGACTCCTCAGAGTATGGATTGATTGACTTGGATCCTCTACCTTTCCTCAATAATTGTTCAATTGTAGGGATGCTAACCAATTTATCCAATTCGACCTCGTCAGGTATCCTCGGAATAAAACATTGGTGTTCTTACGTCAGCAAAGGACAGTTATATCATTGAAAATGGTAGATTAATCAAATCCAAATACAATCATCCATTACATCTGATTTATCCTACATCCTAGAATCTAGGGAAACTACTCCATGGCGTGGAGGTTACAAGCCAAAGGAAAGAAAGAATGCATCTCACTCCAAAGATAATACAATGAATGCAGGAAATAAGACTTATCTTCTTCCTTGGACAGCAAACTCTGCATAGATGGGATGAGGATGGACTGGAGCAGTCGGATCGGTTGATAACCCTAGATTGGAATGTCACGATAGGGCTTCAAATTAGAATTTGTAAATTTTATCGAAAACCCACAATTAATTCAACTAAATGCAGTAAAGGGGCCTCGAGTCGTATTTTTCCAAGGGCTAGTAGAAATTTGTTTAATTCGAGCTTACGTGTCGTATTTTTTTTTGGGTTTTCTTATAAAAATGGGGGTTTTGGTATTTTTAGAAGGAAATTAAAATTAAAATCCAGAAAATAAATGAAAAATGCACTTCACTAACCTAATGATGATGCGTTAAACCAAAGTATCAAATAAACCTAAGTTGCAATTCAATATTCTATCAAAACCCTATTTGTCTAAATCCTAGATCTAAATGCAATCTGAATGGAGTTTAATGCTACTAATTAGAATTAATTGAAACTAGTTGTCTACTTCTAAAATGCAATGGAAAGGCTCACTCTAACTATCGAACCTTGATGCAAACAAAAAGGGAAAACTTGGCACGGTATGGTGGTCTTTTGGCACGAACAGGAAAATTCAGAAATCAGAGTTTAAATGCATTCTAGGGGGTTAAAGCCAAGCTAAAACAAGTTGAAATCCAAACAAAAACTAAGCATTGACCTAATTACTGAATTCACAAGGTTTCAAGCTCTGGAATTACAAAAACTCAAAAAAATGAACTAGCCGAAACGTGAAATCTGAAATTGCAGAAATCAGAAACGTGCCATTTCTGAAACTGACGGAGCCAAGCAATCAGATTTAAATCTGAAACCTATAGAACCAAACAGCATAAAAGAAACCAAATCAAGGAAATTAATTGCACAAACTACTGAAGCAATCAAACAATTTGAATTCAAGAATTGAAACCCAATCTATTGAACAATCGAAATATCAGAGCTTAAAATGACAGAAACACAGAATTATCAGAATATAAACTAGCAGAAACTTTTGATCTTCCCTTCTCCGATTGTTCTCCGCACTTGGTTGTCAATCAAGTTGTTGAACCCCAATTGGAGTCTTGAATATGGTCTCTGGATTGATTTCTCGCTGCCCGAACCCCTGATCAGCCGGAAAAACCCTCTCCAGCCAATGGCAGAGCTCGGTTCAGGATCTGTTAGAGCTGCAATCTGGATTTCACTGCTTCAACTTGCTCCGATTGATTTTCTTGAAATACCGGGATGCTTCGCAATCCTTAGAGGACCCCTCAAGGGACGGCGACGCTGGAATTTGCTGAGAATCTCGGAACTTGCTGAAACAGGGGAATGAGCCGCCGGAGAAACCCTCTCCTTTGCGCCTCGTCCAGCTGCTGGATAATACCCAACCGAACCGGCTTCAACCTCCTCTTGGATCAAGAAACACGATGGAAGAAGTTTGGGAAGATGAGGGTGCCCGTGGAGCTACGTCGCAGGGCAGAGGATCGGCGTCGGGGAACGAAGAACAGTAACCCGCGCGATTTCTCAATTAAACTTGGGTTTATATAGTGTAGGGTTAATTAATCAATGCATCCTGGCCGTCCGTTCTGAACTTGATGATCTGACTTGATCTAGGGCTTTAGGGTTTGCGAAAAATTCTGGAATTTTGATCGGGCTCGATCTGAGTCATGTCCTCCGTGTTGGCTTGATCGGTTTGGCAATTTTGACTTGAGTTGACCACGGTTTAGCTCGAGTTGGGTCCGATTTAGCCCTAAAATCAATAAAAATCAAATTAATGCCAAAATTCACCATTAAATCACAAAAATTATAACAATCCTTAAATAATGCAATATAGGACAATTAAAGTCAAATTTATTCAATAAATAATTATTTTCAATGTAAAAGCCCAAAATTGAATCAATTTAATTCGTAAAAACCCTAAGTCATCAAATTCCCCCACACTTACCCTTGAGCGTCCCGCTCAAGCCAGAATAATAAAACTAAGAAAAACTCCTACTATCGTACCCCCTAGATCATCCTTAATCATAATTAGAAAACTATTGAAAGAAAGTTATCTAGGATTATTAAGTATCAAAAATCTAAGCCATGAATTAGACCTTTGTTCTTGGCTAACCACCTAGCAATTTCATCCTTCATGATTGATTGAGATAAATGTATCACACTCATGCTCACAAGGTTATCAAATAGTTTTTAGTGGCTCTCATCCTAAATGCTAAGTCATGATAAATGTAAAGTGGAGCTCACTCAAACACTCATGTTTCATGCTTTCCATAGGCTTGCTTGATATCTACTCTCCACTAGCATTCATGATTTGGAATCCACACCTATTAAGGATTATTGAAGACAATAAAGAAATCAAGAACTAAGATAAATGAGATGCAAATTTTTAAGAAAGAAAATTTCAAGGAAAATGCTTAAAGGGAAGGAATTGTAGTGGAAGACATGGATACAACTAAATGCTAATCAATGACTTCTTGCCCTCTTTTCTATTTCCTTTCTTTTGTAACACATTTGTTTCTGTTTGCTCTTCAAATCTATGAAAAAATTCTGATCTAAACCCTTGCCATTCCTCTTCTTGATACATTCTCCCTTCTTTCTTTCATTTTTCTCAAAATCCACCAAATTTGCCATCTTTTGTTTCCCTTCGAAAACAAGTCCAATTCCTTCACATTTAAGTTTCACAAGAGCTAACAAATAGCATCCAATCATCATCCATAAAAATTCACAGCACATGAAACCATGATTGCAAGGTATCAATGGCACATTGAAATCCAAAAACCTTTTAAAATCAAAATGATACTTTCCATTTTCTCCATATTTACTCACTGTTTTTCACCCATTCTTTTTGCATCATGAAACTTGATTACTAATGCTTATCATACTTCAATTTCCCTGCAATTAGAGTGCATATCAGTGCTCAAACAGTTTTTAAAACCCAGCTGGAAAATAAAACAGAAAACTGGTTTTTTTCTGAAATTTTTCTCTAAATGAAATTCTTGCTTTTCTCTCTTGTTTCTTGCTCTTTTTCCTCCATTCTTTTTGCATCATGAAGTTTGATTGATAATGCTAATTTCCATGCAATTTCCCTTGCAATTCGAATGCAAATCAGTAACTCAATTTTTTTTCTGATTTTTCTGTTGTTTTGTTTCTTTTCTGTTTTGCTGCTTTTATTCCCATTTCTTGCTGCCATTAACAAACTTAATCAGTTTCTCAACTTGTTGTTCAGTAAGTTCTTGAATTTCACCACATTTTCCACGAACTTATCACCTTATCAAAGCTTTTGGTACACTCCTATTTCTTTTAAACAATTTCTGAAACTCTTTTTGTTTTTTTTTTTTTTTTTTCTGTTGATGCAATTTCAAATCTGGTTTGTGCCCATAATTATCACCTTTCAATCCCACTTCTTCCATGAATTTCATCTGATTTATCAAAGACAATCCAAGCAAAATAATGCAGTTTTCACAGCTTCTTCACAATTTTGGAATTCATTGTTTTTTCCAAGAATTTCCAGCCTTGTTTCAACTTCTATTCCTCATCAATAGCATTGCTTTTAACCCATTTTAGATGCACAGCATTTAAACCTCAGTAGCTTGTATCACAACAGCTTCACAAGAACTTCAAAAATGCAGATTTAGCACTGAACAGGTTTAGCTCTAAACAGGTTTTCAGAAGTCTAACTCAGGTAATTGAATTCTGCATTTCCTTCAACTTCAATGTAACACTTCCAAAAGGATAATCTCTGCAATAGCTTGCACACATCCTTTCAACTTGGCATTCAGGTCTAGGGCCTAGGGACGATCTAGGAGCCCACCCATGGACGAACTGGAGTCCAAGCACATGCCATATAAAAAGTAAAATACTTTCTTTAATAATTCTTTTCTCTTTAACCTTGCATATACTAGGCGATCTAGGGCCTAGGGATCGATCTAGGAGCCCACCCAATGGACGAACTAGGGTCCATAATCATTGAAGCAAGGAAATCTACTTTCACAGACATGTTAAACATGCTAAAACTGTTACTAGAAATTCTTGACATTTTATCAAACACCTTACGTGTCTATAATTCTTTTCTTGCTCTAAGGACACACCCTAGGCACCGAACATGCGTCTAAATCTCAAACTAGAGAGGGGAACACATCTAAGCCCATCTAGAGATGCCCTTAAAATCTATAAGAGAAGCTAATCTCCACATATATATACATAAATTTACGAATATATAAAACTATGGATTTTATGCGTACGAACGGAGCTACTTATACTGCAGGTGAGAGGTACTTACCTCCTGCGCTAATTTCCTTACAATTCTTCTGTTAGAGTCTTGGAGAAGAAGATCTTCTCAGTGATCTTCCTGCGTCTACGCGTTCTTCTTGCGGAGAGGAGCGTTCTTGTAGAGGAAGTTCTCCGGAAACCTTACTTGTGATACTAGGGGACGGAATCCTTGTTCTTCGGGTTTGGGGCGCCGAGAGGGAGGAGAAAAGAGGGGCGACGACATTCTGGGTGAGAGGTGAGGAAAGAGTTTTCGGAATAATCAAAATCCTCTCTTAATCCTCCTATTTATATTAAGTGATTCCTAGACCTAACTCACCGATAAATAAAATTCAATTCCTCCTTTTTTTTGGAGCAGACTGCTTGGGCCCCTTGGTTATTGGAAACATATTAAGAATTGCAAATTCCTATAGGTTGTAGGTTCGAATCCCGCCCTGGGCATTTTTCTTCCTATTTATTTTTGCCACTTTCGCTACTTAAAAAATTCCATAAAAATATTCTAAAATTCCAGAAAAATCATAGAATATTTCTAAAATTATTTTTGAGAATTTTCAGGCGTTACAAATTATCTATGGATTCTTTACCATTCCTCAATACATGTACATTTGCAGAGATTCTAACCAAATTATCCAATTATACCTTGTCAGGGTTCCTCGGAATAAATAGATAATGTTCTAGTGTTACGATTGCTAGCTCGAGATGACTCCAGATAGCCTGATTATGGCTTTCCCGCTGTCACTCAGGCGCCCCAGCATACTACTAGATGTCCTACCCTCTATCACTGGGTATTCGGTTAAAGACCTCTTCCTAACAATCAATAACCATTAGTTATCCCTCATAAAGACTCATCATAGCCTAAAGAATTCCTCGGAAGGTCCGGTTATAAGGCTTTACTCCTGTCACGAGGCGCCCCAGGCATACGATCCTAAGAATCCTCAAAACCATAAATCATCCCTATCCTTATAGATTCAACACCATCCAATAACATATCATTAATTGAACACAAGGCATAAATCTATAAAGCAAAACTGCACATGCATTTTATAGAACATGGTAATTAACAAATCCATAATTACAATCAACCATTATGCTCGATTCCTCCTACATCTTAGAATCAGGAGGACTACTCCATGATGGAGAGAATACAACACGAAGAAGATTATAAAGAATACATTTTATCCAAGAGAAATCAAGGAATAAAACTTATCAAGGGTTGTCTTCTTCTCCGAATTGCAACTTCTGCCTTAATGGTGGATGGATGTGATGAAGAGTCCGGACGGATGAACGGATCGTCGATTCTTACTTCGGATTGCGGCGTCAAAGCTCTAGAACACTCCTTTTGCTCTCCAAAGTCTTCCCCCCCCCCTTCTAGGGCACTTAAGAGGGGCTATTTATAGGCCTCTATGAAATGACCCTAGAAATGGCCAAGCACGCCACCGTCACACGGCCGTGTCTGAGAGACACGGCCATGTGTGGCCGCCCTACTGTAGTGGAGGCACGGCCAACCGAAGTTAGCATGAAGTGAAAGATAAGTGAATAAAGCATAAAAGACGTGTGTAAGTCCTACGCACATAAGAAATTAATAAAACATCTTCTAACTCTAATAAGAGAAAAGAACCTTCGCAAATGAACCAAACATATCTTTGACATCTAAAGTTAGGTCACATTAACTTAAGTAGAATTCAAAGGTTAATAGCTGATGGACCTTTAGGTTCATTGGTGGTGAAAAATTTTCCAACCTGCGAGTCCTACTTGAAAGGGAAAATGACGCCAAAGGGGTATAGCCCTTACGTCCTATGGCCTAGACGGACGCTACAGTTTGTCTTTTTCATTCATTCATAAAGAGACCACATACGAAACTCCATAAAACTTTGCAGCGGAAAACATAAAGCATGTATTCATGGCAGGATTTTCATATGTGATATAGAAATCTTATGGTGCATGTATTGTCTAGATATTAAGTTCAATCATAGCATGTCATTCTTAAATCAAACATTTAGACTCTTAAACATGCAAGTATAAAATTCATATTCAATGTTTTGCCAGGAACTCTGCCAAGTCACCACCACACACATCTTTATCAGCCTCTTTCCTGCTGCTTCCCTTTGTTCAGTGACTACTATTTGGATCTGCAACATAAGAAAGAAATCTATAAGCACAAGGCTTAGTAAGTTCCTTTCCTACTCACAAAACCATTCGTCACATCACATTCATATAGCATAAGCAAACATAAGCATAAGCATAGAAGCACATTAACTTTGCATAAAGCGCATAACATTCTTTTATCTTAGCATTCATTCATATGCATACAACATAATGCAGATGCCTTTGAAAACTTATTATCATAATAGATAAACATATCATCAACATTATGGGATCCCTGGCTTGTACCCATTCATTCATTTCGCGCATTCATTCCAAGTCAGTACGAGGTAGCCAAAACTCGACTACTAGGATCCTAGGTCTTCACTTCCGTCCTTCGACCTAGGGATCCCTTGTAATCCGAGGTAGCTAATCTCGACTACTTGGTAACTAGGTCTTCACTTCCATCCTTCGACCTAGGGGCGTTCTTAAGGTGCCCATCCCTTGGATCCCTTTCATATGTCCTTCAGGGTCCGGTACAAGCCATTCATTTCAAAGTAACATATGATGTACATGCCTTCCTTTCATTCATATCATGAATGTTCCTTTCATTCTTTAACATAGCATATGAACATTCATGCATTCATTTTCATTTCATTCATACGGCATGCGACATCACATCATAATCTTATTAGCTAAACCCTCATTCCTTAAGGTTAGCCCTTCATACAATTCCTTAACATGATACATCCTTATCTAGGGTTGATAGTCATAGAGGTAGCAAACCTCAACTACTTGGTAACTAGGTCTACTATCCTTCAACCTATTTAGGTCTACTATCCTTCAGCCTAGCATGTTACATGCTTTCTTTTCATTTCATATCATGAATGTTCCTTTCATTTCTTTATAAGACCTTGGTCTTTATCATAGCTTAATGAACATTCATGCATCTTTTCCTTTCATATAGCATGTTACATCATATCATAATCTCATTATTAAGCCTTGGCATGAGATAACACATAACATCAACATGGTTAACATCATCGAAACCCTTATTCAACCAAAACCCTAATTCTCATAAGGTTGGTCAAAACCTATAGGTTTCCTTTACCATGTCACATAAACTTATTCCATTTAACATTTACCCATGCTTAGCTTCAACTAACCACGGTTAATCATACTTGAAACCCTAACCCAGCTAAATCCTAATTTCCTAGGGTTAGCCGAATCTTCATAGGGTCTCTTAGGCTCTCAGCCTAAACCATAACTTTTCATACATCATATCATCATAAGATATCCTTAACTAGGGTTTGCAACTATGGTTGAGTTTTAAAACCACATAAGCTTTAACTCTTTTACTTGAAACCCTAGTTATCATGTTTCGGCCGAAACCTTATGGGTTATGTCATGATCCCTTGGTTATGTCATTAGGTTAAACTAGTTCCATTCATGATAGTTAGGTTTGAGAATACATCTTCATGGCACATATCATTTGCAAGAATTCTTATGCATTTGTTAAGTTTAAAACATATCTTGGCCGAAACTTAAGCATCATGAAACCCCAAGTTGGGTTTAACTACATGAAACTCTAAATCATGCTAAAGTTCATCTAACACTTGAAGCCATTTATTAGGTTTAAGAACATCACCTAATCCTTGTTTTCATGCCTTGGCCGAAACATATAAATCATGGAGTCCTAGGTTAGGTTTAATCACATGGGTGCCTAACTCATCATAGAACATCATCATATATCCTTTACACCCATAGTTAGGTTAAAACATAACCTAAATCCATTTTACATGACTTGGCCGAAACTTCAAGAGCATGAAACATGAGTTAGATCTAATCATATGAACTATAACAACATGATAAGAGATCATTCAACACATATGAAACCTTTAACATAACCTAAAGCCTTTATTTTCATGCTTGGTCGAAAACCCTACATCCATGAAATCCTTGGTTAAATCTAACCACATATAATCCTAGATCATGATAAGAAATTATCAAGTATCTTGTGAAGCCTTTAGTTGGTTTAAAAACATCACCTAGGCCTTAATCCATGCTTTGGCCGAAACCTTCAACATGGTTTCATCATGGTTTTTCAATAATAACATAAAAACAAACCTAAATTCCATAAGATCAACATTAAGCGATTACGTTGCAGGTGAGGGGAGACTTACAACGGTTCATTAGAGAATTCTTTTACCCTAACAAAGAAGTAGGTGAAGCCCTTTTACTTATGGTCTCCTTGGTTCTTCTCCTTGCTTCCCTAAGAGCCTCCAAGCCCTTGCCTTAACCTTTCTTCCTTGACCAGGCCAATTGATGGAAGAAAACTTCCAAAGGCTCTCGGCCAAAGAAGGAGCATGGAGAGGGAGAGGGGAGGTTCACGGTGAGAATGAGAGAAATGAGTGACATTTGGTGGGGGGGGAGGTCATGGTGGGGGTTTATAAAGAAGGGAGTGTTAAGAGGAGAGTTACAATACAAGTTGATAACTTCCCCCTTAACTCCCATTAACTCATGTAGTATAAGAGACCAAGTGTCTCTTTACTTGCTAAGTGCCTCTTCATGAACCCTTAGCCTTAAATAGAATTTTCCCTTTAATTTTCATAGCAATTCTTGCTAGAACTTGTGGCTAATTCATGTTCATCTAGGCTTGCCACTTTACATGAGGTCCAAGGTTCAATCCTTGGCACCTCCATTTCTTTTTCTTTCTTTTCCTTTTTGGCAAAGCCCACCCATGAGAGCCCATTACATGTTATCCATTTCATTAAGCCCATTTTCATTTCCTTTGGCCCATATAAAAATTATGCCCTTTATGAAAAACATTAACCCATAGACCCTCTAGGACATACCCTACATTCTTGGTCTATTTAGGGTTCTATCCCTTCAGTATAAGGTCTATTTAGCATTTCTACTAAATTTCCCTCATGACTAGGCCTTCCTCCTTATAGTCATGTTCAATATTTATAAAATATTGAAAGGCTTTTGTGGGGCGTTACAATTCCCCCTTCCTTATAAAAAGTTCGTCCTCGAACTTTAACATAACTCCTGATACTTCTGTTTTCATATCATCCCCACATTCCTAAGTGGTTATTTCGATCCGTTGACTTTTCCACAGGACCTTCACTAAGGGTACTTCCTTGTTCCTTAGTATTTTGACTTCTCGATCTAGTATCTATATAGATCAACTTCCATAACTTAGGTCCTCTGGAACTTGCAATCTAAAGCTTATGGTGGCATATCTATCTCCTTTGTTCCTTATCATAACATGAAGAGTGCTCTTATGTCCCAACTCATAGGGAAGCATCTCTTAGGCATTTCATCATGCATAAGCCATACATAACATAGTTGTGCCCTAATGACCATGAAACATAAGCATGCACATCATAATTCATAAGCCTAACATAAGCATGCATTCATAGGGTTACCTTACCTAGACATAAGGTAGTGACATAAAGGAATCATACTAACATAAAGTCTAATTATCATCATGTCAATATCATAGCATGGCATGGAAGATCATTAGCAAACATGTTTAGGGCTTTATCTTTCCATCTATCCTCAAAGCATTCCCTAGGTTTTGTACACATCTTAATACTTTAATTAATTTTCATAACTTAATATTTTCAAACTTAAAATTTTTTTCAAAACTTAATATTTTTCAAACTTAAATAAATTTTTCAAAACTTAATATTTTTCAAACTTAAATAATTTTTTTCAAAACTCAATATTTTTCAAACTTAAATATTTTTCAACTTAATATTTTTCAAACTTAAATTTTTTTTCAAAACTTAATATTTTTCAAACTTAAATAAATTATTTCAAAACTTAATATTTTTGAAACTTAAATAATTTTTTTTCAAAACTAAATATTTTTCAAACATAAATATTTTTCAACTTAAATATTTTTTTAAACTTAAATATTTTTCAAACTTAATATTTTTCAAACTTAAATATTTTTCAACTTAAATATTTTTCAAACTTAAATATTTTTTAAACTTAATATTTTTCAAACTTAAATATTTTTCAAACTTAATATTTTTTAAACTTAAATATTTTTCAAACTTAATATTTTTCAAATTAAATATTTTTTAAACTTAAATATTTTTCAAATTTAAATAATTTTAAAACTTAATAATTTTTTAAACTTAAAATAAACACTTTTGTAAATAACCCTAGATACATCTTCTATAAATTTAAAAAACCTTGAAAGAATGTTTCCTATTTAATCCTAAACTTAATTCAATTAAAAATCTTAAGTTTCATTCGATTAAAAAACTACCGTTAAAAGGTAGAATAATCGACTCAAGTCGACTCTAACGAGCAGTTGAGTCGACCTATGCCAGCCCTAAAAATAGTGCCAATTTTTTTACAAAAATGTTGTTTCGCTTGCTCAAGTCGACTTGACCCAAGGGTCAGTCGAGTCCCACCGCCGACTCAAGTCGACTTGAGTCACTAGAGTTGACTTGAGCAGATTTATAAAACAGTCGTGTGGTCCCACCTTTTACCCTTTTTTTCTCGATTCTCGCATCACGTGGAGCACGTTAGGACAATAGGAATCTTCTTTTAGCGTCAAAATGCCCAAGTAAACCCTAAACTTTTCCCAAGTAATTAGTTTTATAGTTTATTTTCTGTTAAAATGTTAAAATTCTGTATTTAGATGATATAAGAGAGGACGTGAAGCTGGACCCTCCAGGACCCCCTCTACTCACCCTAGGTTTCCTACCGACGAGTTGAGACTTAGATTTGAGGAGCTAGCTTACCTACCATGACCCTGTCGGTCTTTAGATGAGGGTTCTGTTCGGATGTATACTATAAGCCTTGCTTTTTGTATAAACATCTATTTTACAATAATATTGAAATGAGATTCACCTTGATCAAAATGTTTGCATTTCTTATATAATGCAGTTGTCCACTTAATTTATATTGTAAATAACATGGTGTGTTGTGCCACACAGAAGATCATGTTATCGGTTCCTTATAAATTATAAATAGTAGCTCACAACCAAGACGGATAGGGACAAAACATTGGAGTGATTGTAGTATAATTGGTATTAGTTTATCTTGACTATTAAATTACACTTGTACACTTTGTGTGTATTGAGTAGGACCGTTTGAGGTCGTTCAATTTATACTGACTATATAATCGAACTAGACCTCAGTTATTATGGATGTGCATGCTCTTAATCTCGATATAATAACAAGCACATATACTTTGTATGTATTTCTTTAATTCATCAAAGGGTGAGATTTATTCATTAAATCAAAGGCCCGATGAGTTGGGAGATAATGCTATGTATATGGTGTGTTGCTGATTATAGAAGAAAACTGTGTCCTAATATTTAGGCTAATGATGTCCCCTTGAGGAGCTCATAAGGATTATCATGTAAACCCTACAGGTGGACTTAGTTCCGTATGATAATAAAGATGAATGGTACTACTCTCGGAATAAGAAGTTAATTAATTGAGTTGTTAGTAAATCAATTAATTAACGGACATACGATATCTTAAACACAGGGAGATTAATGCACTCATATAAGAAGGAGCCCATATTATAATATGGGATTGGTGCGGTAGTTCAATAATAACCTTTTAGTGGTATGAGTTATTATTGTGTTAGTGAGAGCCCTAGAGCCAATCATTTGATGATTGTAGTATGGACTCATATGTATCATATTTCTACATTTCATAAAGGCATTTTATGGTTATTGTAACGCCCGCCCTTACATAGGCCTTGACGGACGCTACAGTTTGTTTTTCATTCATTCATATAATTAATCACATACGAAAATCACAAAACTTCGCAGCGGAAACATAAAAAACATGGAACATGGTAGTGATTTCATATGCGATAAATAAAACCTATTATGCATGTATTGTCTAGCTATTAAGTTCTATTAAAACATCTTAGCATATAAGTCTTCAAACCAAACATTTAAACATCCAGACATTCAACATGCAAATATAAATTTCTATTTGCCCGGAACTCAGCCAAGTCACCACCACACACATCTTCATCAGCCCTTTTCCTGCTGCCTCCCTTCGTTTAATGACTGCTATTTGGATCTGCAACATAAGAAAGAAAACTATAAGCACAAGGCTTAGTAAGCTCCTTTCCTACTCACAAAATCCACACGTCACATACAACATAACATTTCATATCACATAATAAACACATAAGCATGGAAGCACATTATCATTTCATAAAGCACATAAACATTCTTTTATCCTAGCATTCATTCATATGCATACAACATAATGCAGATGCCTTTGAAAACTTATTATCATAATAGATAAACATAATCATCAACATTCTTTGGGATCCCCGGCTTGGTACCAATGCGCGCTCCCTAATAGAACTGGGGTAGCGAGCCACCAGCCCTACGAGGGTCTTACCAGGCCCAAGACCTTGGAATTGGTCACCTGGATTTTCTTTAACGACAACCTTGGAAGTCGGGTACCAGCCATGCATTTAAAGTAACATAATGATGTACATGCTTTCATTTCATTTTCATCATGAATGTTCCTTTCATTTCTTTATAAGACCTTGGTCTTTATCATAGCTTAATGAACATTCATGCATCTTTTCCTTTCATATAGCATGTTACATCCTATCATAATCTCATTATTAAGCCTTGGCATGAGATAACACATAACATCAACATAGTTAACATCATCGAAACCCTTATTCAACCAAAACCCTAATTCTCATAAGGTTGGCCAACTTAATGGTTTCCTTTACCATGTAACATAACTCATCTCATTTAACATCTACCCATGGTTAGCTACAACTAACCATGGTTAATCATACTTGGAACCCTAACCCAGCTAAACCCTAATATCCTAGGGTTAGCCGAATCCTTATAGGGTTTCTTAGGCACTTAGCCTAAACCATAAACCTTAACTTTCATACATCATTATAAACAACATTAACTAGGGTTTGCAACTATGGTTAAGTTTTAAAACCCAACCCTTCTTCCTTATCATGGTTTGGCCGAAACTTGCATATGGCAAACTTAGGTTAAAATTTAACCACATAAGCTTTAGACCCTCCTAACTCTTTACTTGAAACTCTAGTTAGGTTCATAGCATACATCCAAACCATAACTCTTTAGTTGAAACTCTAGTTAGGTTCATAGCATAAATCCAAACCCTAACTCTTTAGTTGGCCGAATGCTTAGGGTATACAACATGGTTTAAAGCATGGTAAACATTACATGACTCATGTAACCATTTCCATGCTTAACCCTACTTGTTAACCCTAGATCTCTTCATGGCCGAAACTTACCTTCATGGGAAAACCCTAGGTTCTTAAACACCTAAAGGCTAATTCATTCCATGGCATCATCATAGATCATTAATGCTCAAAACTTGTTCAAAACATGGCTTTGAGACCCTTAAACCAACATGTGGCCGAAACCCTTAGCTTGCATATCATGGGTTAGATTAAAACAAATAACCTCTAAAACATCATACATCATTATAAGAGTTCATTAAACATGCATTAGACCAAAACTAAGCTTTTAAACCATCACCTAGGTCTCATGATCTATCATGGCCGAAACTTCAATTTAGGGTTTCCTTTAGTTAACTTTAAAACTAACCACATGAAGCCCTAAACCATGGTAAGAATTTATTACATAGCAATTGCAACCATAGTTAAGTTTGAAACATAACCTAACTCCTTTATACATGTCTTAGCCGAAACTTTAAAACAAATAACATGAATTAGATCTAATCATATGAACCCTAAAACATGATAAAACATCACATAACTCATGCAAACCATTTCCATGTTAAAGCATAACTTAAAGCCCTAAGTCTTCTTGTATGGCCGAACCCTACTCATCATGAGATCTAGGTTTTTAACCCACATGAAACCTTGAACTATCAAAGGGAAATCACCAAGTAATACTTGCACCACATGGTTAGATGACAACATAACTCAAAAGCCCTAAAACCAAGCATGACCGAATTTCACAAAACATGATCTTATCATAGGTTTTTCATCAACAACATAAAACAAAAACATAAATCCCATGAGCACATCTTTAAGCAATTATGTTGCAAGTGAGGGGAAACTTACCTCTTGAGTCCTTAGAGTTTTACTCTAACAAAGGAAGATGGAAACCCCCTTTTTTTTCTTGTTGTCCTCTTGGTACTTCTCCTTGGTTCCCCCCAAGCCCTTGCTTTAAATCCCTTACCTAGAGAACTTGGTGATGAAGGACAAAAACCCTCAAGACCTCTCGGCCAAACAAAACAAGAAAGAAAGAAGGGAGAGAGAAAGAAAACCTTGAGAACCCTTACTTGTTGCTTTCCCTAATGCTTCCAAGCTTTCTTCCTAACTCCACCTCCTTGGGAACCTTGTAGATGAAGGAAGTGCTCGGACAAGAACAAACCAAAAAGAAGGAAAACAACTCTCGGTGACAAAATGAGAAGGAAAGAGAATGAGTGGGGGAAGTTTCACATGGTCTCTTGTAACTCCCTCATTTAATTCTCATCAAGTAACTCCTTTTTTTTCTTTTAATTCCTCTCAAGTAACTCCCTCCATCAAATCCTTCGGCCAATGCAAGATTAAATCTTATAATTTTCGTTGAGGAAAAAGAATAAAGAGAAGGGAGTTTAAAACTCCTTTCATTAAATAAGGGGTGATGTCATGTCTCATTTAAATATATTTCCTATTATACTTCTAATAATAAAAACATACTAGAACTTGTGGTTATCTCATACTTCTCCTAGACTTGCCACTTACTTGAGGTCCAAGGTTCAATCCTTGGCACCTCCATTTTTTTTTTTTTTTTTTTAGGCAAAGCTCACATAAGAGAGGCTCATTACATGTTATCTATTTCATTAAGCCCATTTTCATTTCTTTTGTCATTGGCTAGGCCCACCTAAGGGTTAAGCCCATTATGAAATATTAAACTCATAGAGCCCATTAGGATAAATCCTACTAATGGTCCACTAAAGATTTACCCAATAAGAGCCCACATAATATAAAGCCCATTAGTACCTTATACTTACATTTCCATATCTTAAGCTATCCTTTTATCAATATTAAGGAAAATATTGAAGGGCTTTTGCGGGGCGTTACAATTCCCCCTCCTTATAAAAAGTTCGTCCTCGAACTTTAACATAACTCCTGATACTTCTATTTTCATATCATCCCTACATTCCTAAGTGGTTATTTCGATTCGTTGACTTTGCCTTAAGACTTCGACTCAAGGTACCTCTTTGTTCCTTAGTCTCTTGACGTCTCGATACAGGATTCATAAGGGTTTACTTTCATAACTTAAATCCTCCTGGATCTGAACTGCTTGCGGCTCAATCACTTCGTCGGGGTTCAGAACACATTTCTTTTGAGTAGCTTGAGTTCATTAGTCACCTTGTCAACTCTATCCATACATACATTTTGTTCCTTCTAGTACTTGCTCCTTCTAGTGAGAGCCGTCTCGTCATAGATGCTGCGATTCCCGAAGGTCTTCTACGAATTTACGGTAATAACCCGCTAATCCGAGAAAACTTCCGACTATGCTAGCATTCTCGAGAAGACTACTCTTCACTTATAGTCTATTCCTAATATAACATCATAATCTTGCATGTCGAGTACTATCAGACCACAGTAGAGTTCTCTTCCTGCGATTCTGATTAGTACATCATGCAACATAGGGGTAGATGTCATTATTTTCCCCGAAAGCAAGATTGGTAAGACTCTAATATCTACGCAACATAGGTATACCTATTTTCTTCGCATATAGCATGAAAATGAACGAATACGTTGCCTCAGTATCAAATCATAGTAGTATACTGACTGAAAATGAATATCTAACCTGGGACAACGGTTGAATTATTCGCCACATCCTCCTTGAGAAGCGAGAAAACCCTAGCATTTGTCGTAACTGGAGGAGCCTCTAACCTTCCTTGACTTATATAAGGTCCTTCCAGTGCAGCTTGCATATAATGCAGTTGGCCAGGTGCCTTCTGATATTGCATTTGCTGCTGAGGCTGCTGAGATGATGCTTGGAATTTACTAGGGCAGGCTTGAGCCTTATGCCCTTCCACTCCACATGTAAAACACTTGTTCGTACCCATACGACATTCTCCCTGATGCGGTCTTCCACACTTTGCACATAAGGTGTGCTTAGGCTTCTTGTTCGATGAACCGTCCTTAGAATCATTCCATTTCTTTTTATCTTTGCGGTTCTGACCTCCGGAGTCAGAGGGGTTCTGGTTCTCAGTTGACGTCCTCTTCTGCTGTTTGATATTGTTCAAGTAGTGCTCCGTGACCAAGGCACTACTAATCAGCTCTTCTGCGGTTTGCGGTTTATTAAGTCTTGGACGATTTAGCCAAATCTAATTCAAGGCGTAGTATGATGTGGGTCTTGTCCCGCGTGAATTATAGTTAATTAGTGCGAATCGAGTAATGTGGTTTGACTACGTACATGACTCGATTCCATAAAATTTCTATAATTCAGTGGGAGCATCATTTAATTAAAGGCCTAATTAAATGATAGAGTAGAATATGATATTTACTTTTTGCATTTTATTTCTGTTGTAGATTATCACGACAATGAACACGAACACTCTCTCCCTGCGATCTGTCCTTGAGAAGGACAAGCTCAACGGAACAAACTTCCTGGACTGGTACAGGAATTTGATGATAGTCCTCAAACAGGAGCGAAAACTGTATGTTCTGGAGCAACCTATTCCTGAAGCACCCGCTGCTAATGCCACTCGTAAGGAAAAGGATGCTTACAAGAATCATCAAGACAATGCATTAGATGTATCATGCATCATGCTTGCCACTATGAACTCTGAGCTTCAGAAGCAACATGAGAACATGGATGCATATGGTATGGTTGAGCACTTGAAGCAACTATATCAGGGGCAAGCAAGGCACGAGCGGTTTGAGGCTTTGAAGGCCCTATTTGCATGCAAGATGCAAGAGGGAACACCTGTAGGAACTCACGTACTCAAGATGATTGGGTATGTTGAGAACCTTGAGAGACTAGGGTTCCCACTGGGTCAAGAATTGGCCACTGACCTTATCCTGCAGTCATTGCCGGAAGGGTATAGTCAATTCGTTCTGAATTACAACATGAACGAAATTGACAAGCCTTTGCCCGAGATGCTCAGCATGTTGAGAACTGCTGAGGCTAATCTCAAGAAGACCAAGACTAGTACTGTACTAATGGTCAACAAGGGCAAAGGTAAATGGAAGCCCAAAGGCAAGGGTAAGACCCAAGCCAAAGGGAAGGCAAATCTACTCTGAAACCCAAAGGTGGGGGTGCCCAAGGAAGGAACCTGCTTCCACTGTGGTGAGATCGGACACTGGAAGCGCAACTACAAAGGATACCTGGAGGATCTAAAGAAGAAGAGAAGTGAGACTTCTACTTCAGGTATATATGTTATAGAAGTCAATATGTCTATTTCTTCTTCATGGGTATTAGATACCGGATGTGCATCTCACATTTGTACTAATGTGCAGGGCCTATGAAGAACTAGGGCATTGACGAAGGGCGAAGTGGACCTACGAGTAGGTAATGGAGCAAGGGTTGCTGCTGTTGTTGTAGGAACTTATTTACTGTCTTTGCCCACGGGGCTTGTACTAGAACTTGATAACTGTTATTATGTGCCTTCATTAACAAAGAACATCATTTCAGTTTCTTGTTTGGACAAAAAAAATTTCTCATTTATAATAAAGAACAAATGTTGTTCAGTTTATTTAAATGATATGTTCTATTGTAATGCACCTCTAATGAACGGATTATATATTTTAGACTTAGAGAGCCCGATCTATAACATAAGTACCAAGAGGTTCAAGTCAAATGAGTTGAACCCAACCTATCTCTGGTACTGTCGCCTAGGACACATAAATGAGAGTCGTGTTGGGTTTTTCGTGCCGCAAAATCGCTTTTTGCGTGCGGAAACCACAAAACCCTCCGAACGGATCCGTGCGAAAATTATAAAATAACTCGTACATGTTCAAAATACCTAGATCTACACTAGATCTACGAGATAAGAATTTTACCCTCGATGCGTGCCCTTCGCGTATCCCGCTCTTCCGGAATGTTGCCGGATCTCGAGAGCTACACGCATAGTCTCCTCTACGGTATCCACTCGGACAAATATGTGGAATAAAAAGCTTAGAGTGTGCTAGCACCCTTAGAGCTTTTGGCTAGCAAGAGGAGAGGAAGAGGGAGAAGAAAAACCAAGGAGAGAGAACTCAAGAGAGAGGGTGGAATTCATTCACGTTGAGAATAAAATTCTTCTCTTTTCATCCTCTTGTGGTGGGCCCACATCAAGGCAATTCAAGGCAATTTAATCCCATTAAAAACCTTAAACCTCCATGAGTTACAAACCTCATTTGTAACCTTCCATGAGGTGGCTCCTTGATGATGTGGAGGCTCACCATTGGCCATTACTTATGCCACCTCATTTCAAAGTCAAATGGTCAAGTCAATAATTGACCATGAGGTGGCATGAGTCAAGTCAACATCTATGATGACATGGCATAAAGTCAAGTCAACATGGATGATGACATGGCACAAAGTCAAGTCAAACTTGACCCCTAAAATTTCTCCTTCTCAAGTCAAGTCAAACTTGACTTCTAATCTCCCAAAGTTGATCAAATCAACTCCACTAGTCTAGTTTGGATTACACCTAACCCAACTTGATTCATCACATGAATCTAATCCTCTTGGTTCATCAAATGAATCTAATTTCCACTTAATTGCCCTTTGAGTGTGACCCTATAGGTTCTTGTAACGTTGGCAATGCCCTAAACTCAGTTAGGTACATAAGTAGTGAGCGGTATCTAGCAACACATCACTACTACCCAAGTTACAAGAATGTTGAGATCCAACATCACCTTGTGACTACTAATTGTGACTCTCACAATATGTGACCATGTCCTTCTATCCTTGATATCAAGATTGATTAAACCGAGGCATAGACCGTGTCATCCTCTAATCAATCTATGTCTTGAATTCCAAGTAGACTCACTCAATCAAACGAGCTCAACATCTCATGTTGACTCATTTGGGCATGGCCATGCACTTTAGTGGTCTCACTCTATCAAGAACTAAGATATCACTCCCGTCATATAGGAGGGATAGATCCCATCTACATCACTCACATCCCACTACATAATTTGTTACATACCCAGTAATCGCCTTTATAGTCCACCCAGTTACGGGTGACGTTTGACGAAGCCAAAGTATATAACTCCTTATGTTGGGAACCATGGTGACTTCAGGTCTAAGGACTAATAGTCATACTAATAGCCACATGAGAAAGTATATGACACTCATATAACGATCCATGATACTTTCTCATGGTGGGTCATTCAGTATACATTCTCCAATGCATACCCATGTGTCAACTTGATATCTCATATCCATGACTTGTGAGATCAAGTCATCATGTTGACCTACATGCTAGTCTCTATGCATTAACATTGTCCTTGAATGTTAATACTTGACTAGGAATAGTTTAGTGTAGTGTTCTCTATATCATCTCACTATCGATTCAACCAATCGATTGACATAGATACGAACCTACTACACAAGGACGCTATTATACTTAGTTTATTTGGCACTAATACAAGTAAGTATAATAACCACAAAATACCTTTATAAATAGAAATATGATACAATGAGTCCATACAACAATCATCAAATGATTGGCTCTAGGGCTCTTACTAACAA
>NC_133865.1:1949807-1957755 GCF_044706935.1 Curcuma longa | reverse complement strand
ATGAGGGCTGCTTAATAAGATTTCATTTTCGAAAAATTTTTATCCGACATGAATTGAACGGAACAGAATTTCAGTCTCTCATCAGGTTCTTCTTACGTTCATGCACATTATCTATGCAGATCATCCACCACTATCATCTAGGTAGACTGGTTTATTGTACGACCCCGGCCAACACTACTTTGTGTGTCGAGTTGTACAATAATCTAGTCCATCTCGATGATCACTCATTCACCACCTGTGTCGGACAGAGAGACATGACCATCACACCATCCATGATTAACATATTTGTATGGTTTCGTCCCTCACAATCCACCTTCGTAGTCTACCCTCCCACGAACCTACCTTTTGGATATCCTTATTCTGACATTACCCTAGATGTCATGCATACATATTTCTTCCAGGAGGATCGAGCTCCTAGATTAGTGTCATTTCATTCTGGCAAGCCTAGGATACAAAACTATGTCCTGTATAGAGTTGTTGTGAACTGTATTCTGGCATTTGCCACTAGGGATCTCACCAGGATGAGATCATATCATTCATTTTTGGTATATGCTTTTATCCATAGACTAGACATAGACTTAGGTTTACTCATTTTCCATACCATCATCTATGCATCATTCATAGTGACCAAGAGGAGAGTCCACATGCCCTACTGTCACATTTTAACAGGATTGCTGGGCACACTACGGGTGGACACCACTGTCGTGATATTCTACCTTCTAGTGATTTTGATTGCATAGGGGCTAGGAACCTCTCCTTAGGGGGAGTAGATGTTGATGATGAGGGGAGACATTCCTGGAGGCACCCACCTCAGCCTCAGGCTCAGCCTCAGCCACCTCCCCAGCCTCAGGCTAAGCCTCAGCCACCTCCCTAGCCCCTGCCCGAGCCAGCAGCTGATGATATGGACCTTGGAGCAGAGCTAGAGGCACTTCTTGATCTTCCAGATTTACCTTCTCCACCTCCTCCCCTGACCACGGATCAGAGATTGACCAGATTGGAGGACTCGCTTTAGACTGTGGTAGGGAGACTCGATGCCCACGGTGCTAGCTTAGCAAAGATCCTACAATTGCTTAGGGTTATGCAGCCACCACAACCACCATCACCATAGTAGTTGCATCTCTATGTAGTTTTAGATTTTAGTAGACATATTGATGTCTATATTTTGACTTACTGCTTAGACATGCATGTACAGCTTTATTTAATGGCTCAAAAGTTTGGTTGCTTACTTTGTTTGTCTACTTTTGACGGTTAGGATTATGCTTGGTAGACAAGTAAAATGTTGATATCAAAATTCACTTTTATTTTTAATCTATTATAAGTAAGTTTTCAAAAAAAATTTTAAAAAAACTTTATTTGTTTATTTTGAAAAACCTATTTAAAACTTTTATTTTTTCTTTAAAAGTAAGAAATTGATGATTTAGCCTTAGACTAGACCCAATCCCCTAAAAAGCATGTACCTATAGATCTAGTTGGACATCTCACAAAGCATACTAGGTAACCTGATTGTGTTTGTGAACATAGACTAGTGTGAGATGTATGAGATTCTAGTCTAAGTATAAGATGCTTTTTCAGTGCATCGAACTTTACTTAGATTTTAATTTAAAGTGATCAAATTAAGTGTCCCTAAGTCCAAAAAGATTATTAGGATGATACACTTAAACTTGCCTAACTGGGGTCAAGCTACTACTTTCTAGTAATTAGCTAAAATCCAAGTTGAACACATGCCCCACGGATACAATTTTTTTTTTGTCTATCTATGTTACATAATATTAGCTTGGACTCAACTAGAACTTTATTTTGATTATGTCAAAGGGGGAGAGTTTATAAGTTTCCAAGTTAACAAATTTAAAATTCATTTGAATAGTTATCTATAAGTTGAAAGTTTTAAAGGACATGGAGTAAAAGTTATCTATAAGTTGAAAGTTTTAAAAGACTTTGAATTTTTGCAAAGTTTATTTAAACCAAGCAATATCAAGTTCAAGGGGAGAGAACAAAAATTTACAAAACCTACTTATGTTTAATTAACCATAAATTCAGGGGGAAAACTAAAGCAGGGGAGTTGTGAGCGATACACATCATGCATATTTTGTTTATGCACTCAACTTACTGTTTTAAGTTATATATGCTATTTAACTTAATTTGAAACTTTAGTTGTCATAATCAAAAAGGGAGAGATTGTTGATGCAGGGAGCACCAGACGATCAAACCTTAGTTTTGATAATGACACTAGGTTCAAGTTAAGTGTGTTGCTGAGTTGATATTGTTAATCTAAGTGTGTAGGGACCATAGGTTGAGCTAAGTCCAAGTTAAGGCTAGGCAAAGGATAAAAGTCCTAGTTGAGGCTATGTACTAAAAAGACCTGGTCAGGAGGGTCAGGCGAAAGACTTGGTAGAGTCAAGGCACCAAGTGAAAATTCCATGCAAGGCAGGAGGACCAAGGGGCGTGACAAAAATCCAGCAAGTACGGTCAGGAGGATTGGAGGACATGATGAAGTCTGGGTGGTCAGAGAGGACCAAGCCACAGCAGCAAATTCTAGAGGTTGACGACAGAGCCGAGCAAAAGTCCAATGAGTATGAAGGACATGGTTGGCAAAGGTAAAATTCTCCTGAGAGGAGTGAGTTAGGACACGTTCCCATGGGGAACAATTGGCGTCGGTCTAACTCAGGATCTCACTGGAGACCTGAAGTTAAGACGAAGAGACAGTTCTAGGAACTGACTC
Source organism: Curcuma longa (assembly GCF_044706935.1). Lineage (NCBI taxonomy): Eukaryota > Viridiplantae > Streptophyta > Magnoliopsida > Zingiberales > Zingiberaceae > Curcuma > Curcuma longa. The sequence goes on along the minus strand of NC_133865.1, from coordinate 1,955,036 downwards.
TCCAAAACCCTTATTTTGCATGTTATTTGGCTAACTTTTTATGCAGGGTTGGAGAGAATGAACACATAGACTCCGGGCGAAAAAAAAAATCAGATTTTTCAGTGTTGGAGTCGACTTGAGTTTCAACTTGAGTGAAACTCAAGTCGACCTTAAGTCTGGTCAAACCACAAATGGAAGTCTGCATGTTCTGTTTCTCCACGTCAGACTCAAGTCGACTTGAGCGAGGAATAGAGTCAACTTGAGCACCAGATAACGACGTAAAGAGGCGAAGGTTATTGGGAGGTGCCATTTCGGACTAGAGTCGACTTGAGGGTGGACTCAAGTCTGTTTGGACTGATGCGTGTGCTAGAGGGGGGGTGAATAGTGATTTTTATTCTTCCCTGCAAACACGTTAGCGGAAGCAAAAAGAAAACAAGAGCAAGAGAAACACAAACATGCTAACCCGTTCGATTTACTTGGTATCCACCTCTACGAGGTGACTAATCTAAGGATCCACACATAGACAGCGACCTTTCACTATAAAATCTTTTCCTTCTCAAAGAACTCTTTGAAGGCGGAGAAACCCTTACAAAACGATTTCTTCCTTTTACAATATGAGGAGTGAAGTTCAAGGGAAGAGTAGTGAGAATTACAGGGATTGGAGTTCTTATAGAAATGAGAAAGTACAAACACTTGCTTCTCCAATCGTTAATCTGTATTTTTATATTTTTCCCGACATCAGTCGACTGGCTCAAAGAGCAGTCGACTGATGGGCTTCAACAGTTATTTAATTAGCATTTAATTCTCTAGTTGTTAGCCCAACGTTCATCTGACAATCAACTGAAGTATCCACCAATCGACTGGTCAGAGCAATTTCCTCGATCAAACTTTCTGTGTGCTTCTGGATCAAGGCACCAATCGATTGATGGTAGTGTCAGTCGACTAGTGAAGCTGAAAATCCCCTTTCAGCTTCCTTCTTCATCCCTTAGCCTTGACGCAAGGCTTCAAACATCTTCCACAAGCCTCGTGCCCATCCTTTCACTTGCTTGAGATGTTTCCCTCAGTTTCATCATGCTAAGTCTCCCTTTGCCAAGAGGCCGCGCCTCCGGAACTTCACATTTGCCAAAAGGTCGCGCCTCTAGGACTTCATCTTTGCCAAGAGGTCGCGCCTCCAGGACTTAACCATTGCCAAGTCTTCATTCCTGGACTTTCCAGTGAACTCAATTCACACAAGTTAGATCACCAACATTGCCTAACTTAAACTCATTTTAGCTAAGCATTAAAATGTGATGTACGTAGTTCATATATAATTTTTAGCCTTGTTTTAACGCTCATCTACTTGTAATTCATTGCATATGCTACACTTTGTCACACCTTATTCTTTTATAATTACGTATTTCTACTCTCTTACTAGGAGATCTGCTATCTATATATTTTGCTTGACAGAATACGATTTAGAGTCAAAATTATGCATTATTGATAGTGGAGCAAGAAGTGGAGAAAAGAGACTCACACTGGTCGTGCTCGCTGTCACGGGTGATTCTCTAATGTAGCAAACATGAAGAAATGGAGGAGAAAGAGCAACAAAGAAGAACACAGTCGTGCCCACCAGACACGGCCGTGCCTCACATACCCACGACCTAGACACAGCCGTGTCCCTCCAACAGAGAAGCAACAGTCCAGGGCCGTGCTTACCAGGCACGGCCGTGCCTTCATCTAGAGATTCAGCTGCTAAGGGTCGTGCCTTTCAGGCACGGCCGTGTCTCCATCCCACTATTGAGCCAGGGCATGGCCGTGCCTGATTTCCAGAGGAGCGGCTGTTCCCGGTCGTGCCCCAAAGGCACGACCGTGCCAGTTTTCCAGAGCAGCGGCAGTACACGTTCGTGCCTCCTAGGCACGACCGTGCCCTTTTTCCAGAGGGACGACCAGCACGGCCGTGTGACGGAGGCGTGCTAGAGGAGTGCCGAGACCTATAAATACATCTTTTTACACCTTTCTCTAAATGAATTCGTGATTCATATAGATCATCAATCTCTAAAGCATTTGAAGAGCCAACAAAAATTGAATCGATGCCATGCTAAATGGATGGAATTCATTGAGACCTTTCCTTATGTGATAAAATACAAGCAAGATTATCTCAAAGGTATGCTTTACTTTCCGCCTTAGATACACAATTACTTGCATTCGAATATATCAAGAATTTATATGCTAATGATGCTAATTTTTATAATGTGTTCAAAGTATTTGACAAGGTTGCATTTGGTAAGTTCTATAGGCATGATGGGTTTTTATTTCGTGAGAATAGATTGTGTGTGCCTATGTGTTGGTTGCGTGAATTGTTCACTAGGGAAGCCCATGGTGGTGGCTTGATGGGACATTTTGGCATTACTAAGACTTTAGGGGTTCTACAAGATCACTTCTTTTGGTCTCATATGAAATGTGATGTGGAGAAAATACGTGAGAGGTGTATTACTTGCATACAATCTAAATCTAAGTTGAAACCCCATGACTTGTATACTACTTTGCTATACCTCGGGAGCCTTGGACTGATATTTGAATGGACTTTATTTTGGGACTACCCCATACTAAGAGGGGAAGAGACTCAATTTTTGTTGTGGTAGATAGGTTTTCTTAGATGGCACATTTTATTCCATGTTAGAAAACTAATGATGCCTCACGACTTGTTCTTTAGATAAGTTGTTAGGTTGCATGACATGCCTACACTATAAGAAAAAGCTAATAGACAATGCTTTTAATGTGTTGTCAATCTGGCTGAAAAAGCTTTGTAAAAGTCACTGTTATAAAAAAGGCTGCTCAAAGACTACTTTTTAAGCATTGTCTTTATTAACATCGACAACACTTTTTGCAACGTTTAGAAAGCGTTGTAATTTTGTTCCAAACTGCTTGAATTTTGCAACATTTAACAAGCGTTGTCTTATTTTTTTCTCACAATTAAAAAATCATTGTATTTTGAAATGAAATAAATATTTTTAGTAATAAATAAAAACCATTTTATTTTCTATATACAAAATCATTGTCTATTATATTTATCAAATGACTTCCATATACAAAACCATTGTCAGACATGTGAACTACTTATAATACATTACATAGACTTACATAATATGCTTCTACCAACTTTGAAATACATTGTTGGAGTGATATGACCTCCAATGCCCCTCACACGCCCAACATTTTCTCTCATCTCAAGTGCTTTTGTAAGTATATCCTCTTTTGTCCCTTCAATTTGAAATATAGAATATATAAGTAACATCTACATTTGAAATTGTATCATGTGCATGTACCAGGACAGCATGCTTCAAAAATATTGAAGAAAAATGTTTTAGAAATAACATAAACAAATAAGAATTGAGGATCAAATCAAACAAGGGCTACAAGTGGGTAAGAACGTTCGTAGTTCAGATTACATTAGCTCTAATTTTGTTGCTATACATGTCTTCTAATTACAAACAAAAAAACCAATAAGAACTAAGTTAAGATATAACTGTAAAGGTTTTAGCTGTATGTTAGTACATTTGTTCATTGGTAATCAAATATAGTATCTATGCTTTTCTGTATTACTCCACAAATATGGCAAACAAGACCAAAGTCATCTTGGAGCAAGTAGGAATGGCCACATTCTTCTTCTTCTTATACTTCTTCTTCTTGCTCAACTTGATCGTCGAAAGCATCATCCTACGAGAAAATTTCGGCAACTGTCATGTCCCGGGAGACGGCTATTTGAAAATTTCGACAGCATCTCCCCCGTAACAATTGCCCTTTCCTTGAATACTTGTATATTATAAGGCCTACATGGTCACCATAAGACCTACAGGGCCACAATCCACACATGACCAAAAAAATACATAACAAGTATAAAATTATGTGAACAAGGCCCACACGGCCACAACCAGTATTCTATAACATGCACAAACTAAACCAAAAACATGAATACGAAAATCCACATAGTATAAAACATATTCTAAAACATAGTGTAGGATCGAAATACGCACTAGAGGGGGGATGAATAGCGCATTGCACGCTTTTCGATTTTCATAAAATGTCGAACGCTTGCGGAAACTAAAATAGAGAACGATGCGGAAACGTAAATAAAGAAGTAAGCAGATGACACTTTTGTTTTTACTTGGTTCACAGCGCAACGTTGCTATTCCAAGGCCCACGGTCCTTGACCATTTACTCTGGGCAATCCACTAAGACACTTGCCCCTTTTTGACAGCAAGTGTGTCGAAAAAAATGATATAAATTGGATTACAAGATTTTAAAATAGAAGTACAAGGTTTGTTTTGTTACCGAACTTCTAGCTTTCTCGGTCGCTCCCCGGAAGTAGATTTTGGTGCCTCGGTGTGAAGTAGAGTAGCTTGGAGCAGGTACAGCACCGACGTCGAATATGTAAGGCTCGGGAGTCGCGAGAATAGAGTTCGGAGGCGTTGGAAGTTGATATCTCGGCTGCTGGTCGCGAGGGCTTATATAGCCTTGCTGAGTCGACTCAGATGCAGATCTGGGTCGACTCCAACTTGCGTGGCAGATTAACTTTTATCTTCTTCGCCTGTTATCCTTCCTGACTCGACTCCGATTGACTTCTGGGTCGACTTCAGTCGCGGTGGCATCAGCAATGATAACTTTTGACCCTGAGTCGACTCAAAACCTTGCCTGAGTCGACTCTAGGCTAAGTTGGCAGAAAGTCAATGCGCAGACTTTTGGATTTCAGCTGACTCGGCTGGAGTCGACTCCAGAACACATCTGAGTCAACTCCAGACCCGAAAACTCAGCTTTTTGTCCGGAGTTCACATTCGTTTGACTTTTCCTTCCTGCAAAAGATGTTAGCTAAAAATGATAACATGCAAAAGATCAAGTTGGTTCATCGAACCAACTACGAGTCTTAACTTTGGATCTCCAGTGAGACCCTGTGTTAGACCGACGCCTAATGCTCCCCTTGGGAACGCGTCCTCACCCACTCCCCTCGGGAGAATTTACCTGATTGCCAACTGAGTCCTCCTGACTCGTTGGACTTTGTGCTCGGCTCTGTCTTTGCCCCCCAGGATTTACACTGCAACTGATCCTCCTAATCAGTCCAGTCTTCTGCTGTAACTTGGTCCTCCTGACCAAGTCCAGACTTCTGCTGTAACTTGGTTCTCCTGACCAAGTCTAGACTTTACCTGGTGCACTTTGACTCTGCCAAGACTTCATATCTAGCAGCACTAGGACTTAACCTGTCTCCTGTAAGCTCAA
>NC_133865.1:1872371-1949707 GCF_044706935.1 Curcuma longa | reverse complement strand
AATCATGGTCTTCTGTGTATCACAGACACCAAGTTATCTACAATGTAAATTAAGAGGACTTTATTGCAAAATACACTATTGCAATCATTTGACCAAAACATGTTACTTTATTTCATAAATGTTTATATACAAAAGAGCAAGTCTTTTCAATATACATCCTAACACATATCTCTCATCTCATCGTCTCACAGTAAGGAGGAGGGATCTTTGTAATGCTGTCACGCTGCGACACCACTACCCTTGAGCGACCGAGCGGAGCCTTGACAGAGCAACTGCACACACCCTCCTGATGTACCATTAATCCGTGAATGGCAGTGTGTGCAAATCATGTAACTAGAAACGAGCTCATACTATAAAGGAGCTAATGATCACTAGTATACAATCATGCAAGAATGGTACTTGACACTAATGTACGCAACACCTACCAATCTATGCCCAGTAAGAAACAGTATATCACTACTCTGATGAACATATATATACATATGACAAGTATCAAGATGATATGGAACTAAACCAGTAACAGATAAAAAGACATACAGCATGTACCAAGTAGTGACATACCAGGACAGATATAAAGCATAGAAACTACTACAAGTCATAGCAAAACCATACACATCAAATTGACATATCTAAAGAGATAAGTCAAGATACCCGCCTTCCGAAAGTAGTCTGTATCAACAAAGAAAATCTCCATCCAGAAATCCGGTTCAATGTCCTATAATTAGAATAAATAACATTCCTAAATACAACGATATATAAATTTTCCTATCAAATAAAACCTTAGCCGATTTTTTTAAGATTTGTTTAACCCCATCCAACTTAACCTAATCCAGAGTTAAACTAATCTAACCATGATTTGCTTAACACTAGAATACAATTAAATCCAAATAACACCACTTATCCAATTAACTAATTAGTTATATTAACCAATTAATACAACTACCCTCAACCCATGTTTAACCAATCCGCCAAACAACTCTATGATATCCTGCTCCATTATATTAACAAGCCACCTCAAAGATAGGATATTGTTCAAAATTCCCAATTAAAACAATCACAATCCATGATTTGATCCTATTTGAACAAGGTCTAATATCCTTTTCCACTCATTTACGGGAGACAACGAAAAATGTCAGTCCTTCAAATATATGAGCAACTTATGTAGACACTATTACAATGTGACAAGCACTTTGATGATGACCTTAAGTTCTCCTTAAGAGGTGTCCAAGCATGCTCGATGTTATTAGTTCTCATCTCAAATGTTACCATCAAGACTTTTACCTCAGCCACTTAAGTAATCAAGATAAGGAAAACCTAACCAGAACCAAGAAAAGGGAATTCACCTCCAAGTTCAAATCGTTCCCAGCAAGCCGATCATTAAATGAGCTTCGACAAATCCCAGATCCGATCAGAACCAACCGTCTACCTTGATCCATGATTCCTAATAGATCCATTCACAAACCCAGCCCTTAACTCCTAAAAACATGGAATCAGGTTCTAGAAACTCGCATAAAATGAAAACTAGGCCGAAGCCTTACCTCTTCCGCCCGATCTTCCACTCTTCTTCCGATCGGTGAAGGGACAAAAAGATTTTCGACAGGGTTCAACTCTTCCACCAAATTGATGCCAACGGGAGCGATGTAGCGCAGACGGCTTGCAGTAGGGAAAAAGGGGAAGAGGAGAGGCGTCAGTTTGTTCGGGGACCCAAGCACTGTGACGGCGGGCAGCTCTGTTTTAGGGAGAACGACAACCGAGGTTTGTCGTGGCCGTCGCTTAGAGAGAAGGAAGAGGAAGGCGGCAGACGACAAGCTCTTAAGGCAGCGAACGGCGGCTTCCCTCAGGGGAGGCAGAGACGACAAATGGCAGAAGAAGGAGAAGGTGAGATGATCCGACTGGGGAAGAAAGGGGAAGTCACGGCAGTGGGGAGAAGGAGAGGGGTCGCGGCATGGGAAGCAGAAGAAGAAGAGGAAATGCTGTGATGTGCGTTTTTCAGGCGGAAGAAAAGGGCGTTGCTAGGGAAAGAGGAAGAGTCGCAGGGGTTATGGATTCCTAGCGGGTTAACAGGTTTTAAACTTAAAATCCGTTAACCCTCTTTTTTTTAATACCATATTTTACATTCTCCCCCACTAATAAAATTTGGTCCCCAAATTTTGGCATTACTAATAGCAAATACTATCAATAGTTATGAAGTATAAATGTTGAACGTAACTATACGCATACCTCAAGTGATGAAATGGGGGTATCAGGCTCGAATCGTATTCTTAAGCTCCCAGGTAGCCTCCTCGTCAGAATGATGCTGTCATCCGACTTTAACGAGCCAGATGGTCTTCCTCGGCAACTGATGCTCTTTGCGGTCCAGAATCTGTATTGAGGCCTCCTCGTCAGCATGATGCTACCATCCGACTTTAACGAGCCGGATGGTCTTCCTCCGCAACTGACGTTCTTAAGCTCCCAGGTAGCCTCCTCGTCAGAATGATGCTGCCATCCGACTTTAATGAGTCGGATGGTCTTCCTCTACAACTGATGCTCTTTGCGGTCTAGAATCTGTATTGAGGCCTCCTCGTCAGTATGATGCTACCATCCGACTTTAACGAGCCGGATGGTCTTCCTCCGCAACTGACATTCTTTGCGGTCTAAAATCCATATGGGGGGCCTCCTCGTAGGTTGCATCAGGCTGAATGGGAACTGATACACCTGACAGAATATGTGTTGGGTCTGGTACATATCTCCTTAGCATGGACACATGAAATATGTTGTGAATACTAGCCATGGACGGGGGTAGCGCTAGGTGGTAAGCTACTGCTCTAATCCTCTTCAGGTTTTGGAAAGGCCCAATGTACCATGGAACTAGCTTACCTCGGAGGCCAAATCTCTTCACCCCTTTCATGGGTGAAACTCTCAGAAATACATAACAGTTAAGGCATGGTACAAAGGAAAAGAAATAACACTGATAACACAATGGTGAATGAGAGTTGTAGGACTATAGTTCTGGGTAAGGGCCCTATACAAAAGAGGATGCTAGAAAGTCCACGTGGCTAAGCAAACTGAACTCTAAAAAGCACCTCATATCACTCCCAAAATCATTCTAAAGTTGGTACAAATAGTGTTCAAGGCACTATACATAGTCCTAGGAGCCCAAACTGAGCAGCTTGTAGGTCCACCAACATCAATAAGGAAGTCTAAGAAGCCTGCTGAACTTTGATAACAGGTACCAAGCTAGTGGTGGTGAACTTCAACAGAATTTAGAGTCAGCAAGAGAGAACATCACAACACATCTGAATTTTCAGATCACTGAACAAGTTGTTGTGCAAACCTTGAATCAATATACTTAACATACAGATCAGGTCAGATGAAGCTATTCCACAAGCTCAAATGCCTTAGTACCAATCAAGATTTAAGATTTCCACACATCAGCAATACGTCAAATAGATTCATGAATCTATTTCCAAAAGATTTCAGAGAGCTGTGAATGATAGTGTAGAATTCATTGTAATTCAGCTCAGAAGTAGGTGTCATTAAGCACTGCAATAATAGGAGCTTTGATTCAAATTGTTGCTAGCCATAATCAGCATTTAGAGTCAACACTAAATAGGTTTACAATTTAGAATTTTAGAATTCAAATCCATTAAAACATCCTACTTTGAATCATGAAAAACTTGAGGAGGAGGGCGCAGGTAGTTCATTTAGATTTGTACTGATCCAAATCTCGCAATAGAAACTTGATACATAACATGTTGGAATTTATACATCAATTCAAACCTTCTCAGCAGCAAGTTTTAGTTTCTTGAATTCAACTTTAGAAACCAGCTCCTTGAATGTTAGTTTTAGAATTGGAAGTCTGAAGTAGTTCAGGCCTAAATCATGAAGAGTTTACAGAGGTTATAACAACATTTAGCACTGAATTATTAGGATCCTCAACTAGAATAGTTTCTGGTTAGAAACTTGATAATTTCTATACTAAATTTCAGAGTTGTAGGATCAGAAATCAATGAAGTAAAAGATTTGGCAAGGAATGATACCCCAATTGACAATTAGAGAACAAGATCTCTACCTAAATTCTTTTTCTGATTAGAGAGTTGTGACAAGAACTTGGCTTCCCAGAGACCAGATTTACATCCAATCTCAAATAATTTATGCATTTCAGATTAGGTGTAGAGAATCAAATGATAGTTTCATGCTTCAGTTTCAGAAATTCCTAGTTCATGGAGTTTCAGAGTGAATCATGAAGAGGAGAGCTTAACAAGGACTCTCATTTAGCACTAGAATGTTAGAGCTTCAATCCGAAGCAATGTTGAGCAGTTGGCACAAGAGAAAAATGCATATCAATTGGAGGACACTTCATTCATATTTAGAGATCATCACCACTACAAATGAATTATGTTCACTAGAAAACTGATTAAGGCATGGACTTTCCAACAACTTTCCCTCTCTAAATGCACCTTCCATTATTCTTAGCAAAAAAAATTTTATAACTAGGGGTTGCATCTCAAGGATTGGCATATCACCTCTACAATAAACTATGAGACACAAAATATGTTGCATGAAGATACATCAGAGATCTTACATATGTGCAAATCATTGAAATAAGAATGCAATAGCAACAGAACAACTCAAGCAACTAGAACAAGGTAAATCTAATTCTTTGTAACAATCCAGTGCATCGAAACCAACCCTAAGAAAATATGGTTATATCACTATCCTTGATCGCCCACTGTTTGATATCACATGTATGCATCCACAAACCATCCCAACCACGAAATTAATCACATTTTTAGTAACCATAATTAAACTAATAAAGTCCTTAAATTTTTATCCAATTTTCAATTTAAATAATTTATCACCAAACAGAACCTCAATATATTACCTATCCAAACCAATGTCCTCTCAATCTCCTCACAATTAGCCTTGTATGACTAATATTTACAAGATCAAAAATATCTTTATAAGTCACTATCAACTCACAATTACAATAATGTAATCTTAGTCACATCCCAAACTAATCAATCAATAGATCCTTTTGTTATTATAAACGTCAAATTATTTTCCCCAACCAAAACAAACCTCGCCAACAACAAAGGAATATAAGTAAGAGTCTACCTGATTTACCTCAATTACTAACAATGTATCGAAATGCATCACTACTAATCAACACCTCAATTGATACCTTTGAGATCAATTTCAACAGCTACTCCCAACAAAAGTTACTCCCAACAAAGGGGTTGTGAGATGATCAACTATGAGACTAAGGCAAAGGGATGTTACTCCAAGCTCATACCATATCGTGTGGAGACTAAGTCGGCACTTCACAAGAGAGATTATGAGATCATAAGGCGTAGTCCACCACACATATTGGGAAATATTTAGAGGCACAATTGCATGTATTATGCTGAACAGAAGCATGACAAATAAACTTCTTGTGCTCCCAACAAGTAATGATGCTCCCAACAAGTAATGATAATTTCTTATCTGATCATAATTTCAATAAGACAATATTTAACCACTAGTTAACCGTTAATTATATTTAGTAAAATCTTAGTTAATTTTCAAAATATAACACTCATATACTTTGACAACAAAATTTAAAGCTCTTTTGTATCTTCTTTATCTCATAATTTAATTTTAACTTCTTTCAGTCGGGGAATAATTCATGCTACTCTAATTATTCCAAAAGCAAATACCTTAGTTTTTCCATCTCTTCTTTTTCTCATAACCCAATTTTACCCTTCTTTGAGTTAGCATTCATGCTACACCAACTATTCGACAAGCTAATGCACACGGTTCACCTCCTTAATAAACATTTTGCTAATTTTCTTCTTTTTTTATTGTCCAAGAAGTTGAGTTCACCCTCTTCAATTGTGTACCATGATATCTAGACACATGCTCAAGAAATTACAAGAGAAACTCCTAAACTTCTTTGGATCTACATGAACAGTTCTGACCCTTATTAGCATAGGGAACTTCATCAATAATGATAAGTTGACAAAATCACACTCCATCGATTTACATAATTATATGTCGATAATTGCATTATATGCATAGTAATCAGCTCCAAAATTTCACCTCGTGCTTCCATCCCTTAAAGTCATTTGTGCTCAAAATTTGAATATCAAGTCGGTCAAAGTTGTACTTATTTTATGTAGATCGGTTCAACAATAACTCATCTTTACACATGTTCTGAATACAACATATTTGCTGAACTTTTTTGTTAACCAACACTTTTCAAACTAGACAGTTTGCAATTTGAACAATAATGCTTCTTGATGTTCATGATTGATTTACCTAACTTCTCTAGTAAAATTTTCACACAGCAACACTTCGATTCAATATATAATGCTAAACACGAACCTATTTTCTTGCATAAGACTTTTTCCTCATGTTATCCCCAATAATCCTCAAACATCTTATAATTATTTTTTTTCTCCAAACAAACTTCTTGAGCCTTGCTCTCCTTGGTCATTGTCCCTCATTGGTCCTCAAACATCAGTTTGATGTTGGAAGGCCATCCAACTTGATATGCATAACTCCCTATGCATTGATCGACATATGACATAATTATGATCTTTAGAATCTATTTAATCCTTGTGAGAGAACTCCCTAAGAACCTTTAGTCCTTTATTGACATGTTGGAAATATCCAATAAATACACAATGTAATCTTCCCTCGTAGTTAATAAAGTTGAATTGAGCCAAAACGTGCGACCTTGAATAAAAGTCTCTTGCCAAAAGAGAATGATGCAAAAGCATCTAGCAACATTTATTTATGATGTAAAATATAAGATAATAAATCAGATAACACCCAAATCCTAATCAAACACCACCAAAAGAGTCATAATAAAATCATGGGTTTAGGGTTTAGGGTTTAGGGTTTAGAAGTATGTCTCTGAGAGACAGGCTCAACCTTAGTAGGCCCCTCTGGATGCTCGGCCGAAATTTGGGGACCAAATTTTATTAGTAGGGGAGAATATAAAATACGATATTAAAAAAATAACAGATTTCGGATTTAAAACCCGTTAACCCGTTAGGAATTTCATAACCCTCGTGACTCTTCCTCTTTCCCCTGTAGCGCCCTTTTCTTCTGTCCGAAAAAAGCACAGCGCAGCGTTTCCTCTTCTTCTTCTTCCCCTGCCGTGACCCCTCTCCTTCTCCCCACTACCATGATTTCCCCTTTCTTCCCAATAGGATCATGTCACCTTCTCCTTCTTCCGTCGTTCGCCGTCTTTGCCTCCCCTAAGGGAAGCCGTCGCTCGCTTCCTTAAGAGCTCGTCATCCACCGACTTCCTCTTCCTTCACTCTGAGCGACGGCTACGGCAAACCTCGACCGTCGTTCTCCCTGAAACAGAGCCACCCGCTTCCGTAGCGCTAGGGTCCCGAACAAACCGACGCCTCTCCTCTTCCCCTTTTTCCCTGCTGCGAGCCTTCTGCACTGCATCGCTCCTGTTGGCATCAAGTTGGTGGAAGAGCCGAACCCTGCCGAAAGCCTTGTTGTCCCTTCACCGATCGGAAGCAAAGAGGAAGATTGAGCGGAAAGAGGTAAGGTTTTGGCCTAGTTTTCATTTTATACGAGTTTCTGGAACCTGATTCCATGTTTTTAAGAGTTTAGGGCTGGGTTTGTGAACGGATCTGTTAGGAATCGTGGATTGGGGCAGACGGTTGGTTCTGATCGGATCTGGGATTTGCCGAAGCTCCTTCAACGATCGGCTTGATGGGAACGATTTGAACTTGGAGGTGAGTTCCGTTTTCTTGGTTCTGGTTAGGTTTCCCTTATATTGATTACTTAAGTGGCTGAGGTAGAAGTCTTGATGGTAACATTTGAGATCAGAACTAATAACACCGAGCATGCATGGAGACCTCTTCAAGAGAACTCAAGGTCATCGTCAAAGTGCTTGTCACATTGTAATAGTGTCCACATAAGTTGCTCATATATTTGAAGGACTGACATTTTTCGTTGTCTCCCATAAATGAGAGGAAAAGGATATTAGACCTTGTTCAAATAGGATCAAATAATGGATTGAGATTGTTTTAATTGGGAATTTTGAACAATATCCTATCTTTGAGGTGGCTTGTTAATATAATGGAGTTGGATATCATAGAGTTGTTTGGTGGATTGGTTAAACATGGGTTGAGGGTAGTTGTATTAATTGGTTAATATAACTAATTAGTTAATTGGATAAGTGGTGTTATTTGGATCCAATTGGATTCTAGTGTTAAGCAAATCATGGTTGGATTAGTTTAACTCTTAGTTAGGTTAAGTTGGATGGGGTTAAACAAATCTTTAAAAATATCGGCTAAGGTTTTATTTGATAGGAAAATTTATATATCGTTGTATTTAGGAATGTTATTTATTCTAATTACAGGACATTGAACCAGATTTTTGGATGGAGGTTTTCTTTGCAGATACGAACTACTTTCAGAAGGCGGGTATCTCGACTTATCTCTTTAGATATGTCAATTTGATGTGTATAGTTTTGCTATGACTAGTAGTAGTTTCTATGCTTTATATCTGCCCTGGTATGTCACTACTTGGTACATGTTGTATGTCTTTTTATCTGTTATTGGTTTAGTTCCATATCATCTTAATACTTGTCATATGTATGTATGTTCATATTGGACTTTTCGAGCCGCAAAAACCAATTTTTGCGTTGCGGAAACCTCGGAAGTCCATACCAAAGGATCCGTGTGAACAAAAAAATTGTAAAACTTGTTTCTATACTAGATCTACTCTAGATCTATGAGGAAAAAAAAATTTTACCTTCGGTGCGTGCCCTTCGCGTATCCCGTTCGTCCAAACGGTGCCGGATCTCGAGAGCGTCAAGTGCCGCTCCTCTACAAGTATCCACACGGACAATCGGTGGAACCAAAACCAAAGATGTGCTAGCACCCAATCAAGGTTTTGGCAATGGCTAGAGAGGAGAGGAGAAGGAGAAGAAAAAACCAAAGAGAGAGAAGGAAGATGGAGTTCACGATGGAAAAATGAAAACCACCTTTTTCATCTCTTTTTCTTCTTCCACATCAAGGCAATTTAAGGCCAATTAATCCCATTAAAGCCATTCAAGCCTTAGGTTACAAACTCTTATTGTAACCCCCATGATGTGGCATCCATGATGATGTGGAGCATCATCATTGGTCACCTCTTATGCCACCTCATATCAAAGTCAAATGGTCAAGTCAAATATTGACCATGAGGTGGCATAAGTCAAGTCAACATAGATGATGACATGGCACAAAGTCAAGTCAACATTTATGATGACATGGCACAAAGTCAAGTCAAACTTGACTCCCAAAATTCTCCTTCTCAAGTCAAGTCAAACTTGACTTCTAATCTCCCAAAGTTGATCAAATCATCTCCACTAGTCTAGTTTGGATTACACTTAATCCAACTTGATTCATCACATGAATCTAATCCTCTTGGTTCATCATATGAACCTAATTTCCACCTAATTATCCTTTGTGTGTGACCCTATAGGTTCTTGTAACGTTGGAAATGCCCTAAACTCATTTAGGTGCATAAGTAGTGAGCGGTATCTAGCAATACATCACTACTACCCAAGTTACAAGAATGTTGAGATCCAACATCACCATTGTGACTACTAATTGTGACTCTTCACAATATGTGACAAATGTCCTTCTATCCTAGATATCATGATTGATTAAACCGAGGCATAGATCGTGTCATCCTCTAATCAATCTATGTCTTGAACTCCAAGTAGACTCACTATAATCAAACGAGCTCAACATCACATATTGACTCACTTGGACATGGCCATGCACTTTAGTGGTCTAACTCTATCAAGAACTATGATATCACTCCCGTTATATGGGAGGGATAGATCTCATCTACATCACTCACATCCCTCCGCATAATTTGTTACATACCCAGTAATCGCCTTTATAGTCCACCCAGTTACGGGTGACGTTTGACGAAGCCAAAGTAAGTAACTCCTTATGTAGGGAACCATGATGACTTCAGGTCTAAGGACTAATAGTCATACTAATAGCCACATGAGAAAGTATATGACACTCATATAACGATCCATGATACTTTCTCATGGCGGGTCATTCAGTATACATTCTCCAATACATACCCATGTGTCAACTTGATATCTCATATCCATGACTTGTGAGATCAAGTCATCATATTGACCTACATGCTAGTCTCATCGCATTAACATTGTCCCTGAATGTTAATACTCGACTAGGAATCATTGAGAGTAGTGTTCTCTATATCATCTCACTATCGATTCAACCAATCGATTGATATAGATACGAACGATCTACTCAAGGACATTATTATACTTAGTTATATGGCACTAATACAAGTAAGTATAATAACCACAAAATGCCTTTATAAAATGTAGAAATATGATACAAGGAGTCCATACAACAATCATCAAATGATTGGCTCTAGGGCTCTCACTAACAGTTCATTAGAGTAGTGATATACTTGATAGGATTTTTGCAAGTATACGGAATATCGTCAAGTAATAAAAGATCGAATCCACAGGGACCGTGGAATTAATTACTAAACTAGCACAATAAGAATGGAGAGTTCGTGTGAATTGGATTGGTGTGGGGGAGAAAGAGTGTTGTAGTGCTCCTAATCCTTAATCGGAGAGAATTCGACTGTGACAGTGTTTGGGAAGGCGATTCTAGGACTTCGGATTCCTCGAGATAATGATTGATTGACTATGGATCCTCTACCATTCCTCAATAAATGCACAATTGCAGGGATTCTAACCAAAATATCCAATTAGACCTCGTCAGGTTTCCTCAAAATAAATCAATGGTGTTCTAGTGTTACTATTGTCGGTTTGAGATGACTCCAGATAGCCTGGTTAAGGCATTCCCGCTGTCACTCGGGCGCCCCAGTATAGTACTAGATGTCCTACCCTCTGTCACTGGGTATCCGTTTAAAGACCTCTCCCCAACAATAAGTAACCATTAGTTATCCCTCATAAAGATTCATCATAGCCTAAGAAATTCCTCGGAAGGTCCGGTTAAAGGCATTCCTCCTGTCACGAGGCGCCCCGGGTATACGATCCTAAGAATCCTCAAATCATAAATCATCCCTATCCTCATAAATTCAATACCCATTCACAAGCATATCATCAAATAAGCACAGAGCACAAATTCATGAAGCAAATTGTATATTCATATCATAGAACATGGCAATTTACAAATCCTCAAGTACAATCAACCATTAACCTCAATTCCTCCTACATCCTAGAATCTAGAGGACTACTCCATAGCGGAGAGGTTACAACACGAAGAAGATTGTAAATAATACATTCTATCCCTCGAATCCAAGAAGAAAACAAGGAAAAGAACTTATCGATGAATGTCTTCTTCTCCGGCTTGCAATCTCTGTGAAGATGATGAATGGAGGTGATGGAGTGTCCGGACGGATGAACGGATCGTCGAATCTTGCTCCAGAATGAGGCGTCGGTGGCTCTAGAACGCTCCTTGGTCTCTCCAAAGTCTCCCCCCTTTTCTTAGGGCTCATAAGAGCACTATTTATATGGCCAGGCACGCCCCCGTCACACGGCCGTGTCTAGGAGACACGGCCATGTGTGGCCGCCTCTCTGTTAGATAGGCACGGCCGTGCCTAAGAGGCACGGCCACAGTGGTTGTTCTGAGCAGGTGGCACGGCCGTGCCTGTGAGGCACGGCCAGGGGCTGGCAAGTCTCTGTTGATGACACACGGCCGTGCCTAGGAGGCACGGCCATGTCTTGGCGGCATGGCACTGAAGAGGTGACACGGCCGTGTCTAGGAGACACGGCCATGTCCTGGCAGCTGCTGAAGGAGGGCACGGTCGTGCCTGTGGGGCACGACCAGGAGGAGTTGGGCTTCTGTTTGAGGGGCACGGCCGTGCCCTTGGGGCACGGTCTCTGAAGTTGATCTTCTGTTGGCAAGCACGGCCGTGTACACTGAGCACGGCCCTGGGGAGGTACTAGACACGGCCGTGCCTTTGAGGCACGGCCCTGTCTTGCCTTGTCTTCAATTGATACTCCGTCTCGCCTGTTTTGCTCCGTTTCCGTCCTGTAAACACACAAACACACGAGCAGTCCTCCGAACTAGGAAATAGAGAAAATAATGCCTAATGCACAAATAAAGGATGTAATGAACGCAGAAAATAGCATGAAGTACAGAAAGATGTGCGAATAAAGTACAAGAATCGTATATAATCTCTACGCACATCAATAGTTGACTAGCGTCAGGGGTGACCATACCATTGCATCATGCGCATATTGCATAGATTGCATTTATTTATGGTTGTTACATTTTATTTGCTGCATATGTTTGACATGCACATAAAGGAGGCCTTATGCATTTGGTTTGGCGACCTTGCATCTATTGCATGGTTCGTGCCATTATGTCTGTATAGATGATTCTGGTATATATAGCTTTTTCCGTAGTTTCAGTTGTTCATTTCTTACTACACTAGCATGATTATTACTGCTAGGACCAGTTTATTATACATGTCTGCTAGATATCCGCTGAGTTCATTGAACTCATCCTGTTGGTTTCATTCTTTTCAAGTTGACGTCTGTCTGGAGAGGCGCGCTGCTAGTCCCCCGTTGAGATGCATGCGACTATTTTAGGTTTTGTTTACGTTATCAGTATCTATGTTTCAGAACTTGTTTTATACCATGTGGATGTCACATCTCGGGAGGCAGTCTGAAAATTTCGGCTGCATCTCCCCTGTAACAATGACCTTTATTGAATACATACAAATATACAAGCCACATGTGGCCGTAATATGGACAACACGTCCAATAAACACAAGCACAGATGCATACAGATGATAATAAGGCCTACATGGTCATGACAACTACTATCACATGCACAAAAACTGAATTAAACAAAATGCAACGTCTCTAATTAAAATATACAACCACGAACAAAAATCTAAAACATCGAAACTCACACACAATTTAACAGTTCACAACTACAACCATATCGAAATAAAAATCCAAACAATACCAACATATACAAATACCCTCTGATGTGAGGTGGAACCAGCCGACTAAATCTCCAAACTCCAAGTAAACCTATCTGCTACCTGGGGAGAAAATAATGCAACCCTAGGGTCTAGTTAGTGAGCATTAGATACTCAGTGGGTACAGAAAGAAGTGCATGTAAAGGTAATCAACAAGAATAACAAAAGTGTACAGGCTAAAGTAAACATATATAGAAGAAGTAAATAACATGTACATGGTAGTAGGTATCAGTAGGGTATCATGTATCAAGGTAATAGAGCATGGTATATCAACTGATACAATAAAGGAAAACCATACTATGCAACAAGTATAGGAGTTATGTAATCATGTATGTAATGTCACGCAATGCAACAATCATAGCAAATAAGTGCAACAATCGCAAACATATGAGTGAAGTAAACTATGTAATAACCCTACCAACAAATGCATGTAAACACGTAGCATACATCGCAAACAAATGCAAGTCACTAACTGCACTCGCCACACCCAGTCACTCCCCCAGGGCAGTGAACTGAGGCGCCAAACAGGACATACTGCACAAACTCCAATAACTGACCACTAGTAATAAGTGGGGAGTGGCAGTGTAGTAGGAGGGCAATATAGCCAGTCCTGGTCGCACCCAACTATAATGCAATCTCTCACCCATGAGCCACCTCAACACGGTGTCAAGCAAGAGCCAACAACAAGAACAGCCAACAATAATGTCATCAACCCTACAACTAGTATATAGATGTATGATAATCATCCCAACATGTAATAGCTACAATTAATTAGCATACTCAATAGCAATCAACAGACGATAACATATGTCAACGATACCATAGTTAAGACTATTCTAACCATGGATAGATCAGATAGAGATCATACAACATATATCAAGCAACAACTCATATGAATATCAATAGAATGAATGATACAAATAACAAGAGTATCACATGGTATCAATAGATCATCACAAGGTCAATAGTATGTATCAAGCAATGATTTTTAAAAGTATCAACTAGATACTAACTCAAACATCATGGATATCAGTAGGATAAATAGAATAACAACAACAACTCATGCACTAGAAAAGAAATCATGTATTGACCAAGTACAGGGTACCCATCTGATCTGACGATCGTCGACAATAAAACCTCAGAAAAACAACCAGACTCCGTGTAATAGGACCAATTAAATCAAGGTCCTGCAATAGACAACCACACAACTAAGGAATCTTATCATCTAACCTTTATTTTTTATTCTCAAATCCATTCCCTATCATTGAGATTTGAGTCTTTGGCCTTTAATTTCATCCTAAAATCTTGAAATTCAATAGTTAGGGTTGAGTTTAATCTCAATTCCGATGTTCAATCTTTGAAAAACCACGTGTTGCTATTGAATCTTGAGCTATGGAGTCTTGAATTTTGTTCATCGACCTTGTATTAGTGATTTTTAAGTTGCTCTTGATTTATTATTTGTCATTCTTAAAAGTAAGCCATGGACTCAAACGTGAATGTGTTAGTGCGGGAAGCACCAAATAATCGAACCTTAGTTTTGATAATGACACTAGGTTCAAGTTAAGTGTGTGTTGGGCTAACATTGCTGATCTAAGTGTGCAAGGAGCACAGGCAAAGTCCTAGTTGAGGCTAGGCAAAGGACTAAGTCCTAGTTGAGGCTAAGCACAGACAAGTACTAATCTGGAGGATCAGGTGGAAGACTTGGCAGATTCAAGAACACCAGGTACAAGCCCATGTAATGTTAGAGGACCGGGAAGCATAGGATGTGGTGAAGAGGACGTGGTGAAGTGGCCTGGAGGACCGAGTCGCAGCAGCAAATCCTGGGAGCCGTGGACAGAGCCGAGTAAAAGTCCAATAAGTCTGCAGGACTTGGTTGGCATCAGGTAAACTCTCCTAAGAGGAGTGGATCAGGATGCGTTTCCGAGGGGAACATTAGGCGTCGGTCTAACCCAAGGTCTCACTCGAGACCTAAAGTTAAGACCAAGAGATAGTTCTAGGAACTGACTCTCCAACATTACTTTGCATGTTTTTGAGCTAACTATCAGTGCAGACCCCGAGCCAAGTTATCCAAGGGGGTGTTGGAAGTACACTCGAGTAGACTTAACCGGCGGAAGTCAACATATATCAAAAATCCTCTACGTCAGATTAGGGTCGACCTAAGTAGATACTCCAGTTGACTTGAGCACCAGATTGGAGTCGAAAACTTATCGGTAAGCCTGAGTGACACTAAAGTCGTCCTGAAGGCGAAGTGGATAACCACTGTATCGACTAGTCGACTTGAGCATACAACCTCGAAAAACCCTCCGACATCTATCGGACAAGGGTCGACCTGAGCAACATTTTATTTAAGTGCATATTGTAAATCCGATAAAGTTTATCAAGATATCTTTTTGTATCATTCAACTTGTTTCCGTAAGGGTGCAAGTTTTCTAGTGGATTGCTCGTCGGAAATGATCAAAGACCGTGGGCCTTGGAGTAGCAGCCTTCGATTGTGAACCAAGTAAAAAAACTTGCGTCTTATTTCTCTTTCTTGTACTGTTCTCTATTTTAATCTTCCGCTACTGTACTCGTGTTTTACGCTTTCGCAATCGAACTTCAAAAATCAATTGAAAATGCTAAAGCGCTATTCACCCCTTTCTAGTGCTTTACACGATCCTACAATTGGTATCAGAGCGGGGTCCTCGAATCTAGTGCAACCACTGATCGAGGAGGTTTTTGATTTCAATTTTGGATTTTATGAAAGTTTTTTGTTCTTGTTCAAAATTTTTTTCTCTTCCCACACTACTAATCCAAGACCTAGTCTTGGAATGTTTTTGCTTTTTCCTCTCTGTGTGCTAGATCAATGGCTCACCAGGAAGGATTCAGCACCGCAAGACCACCTCTGTTCTCAGGGGAAGACTTCGCCTACTAGAAAAGTAGGATGGAGTGTCACCTAAAGACTCAAGTGGAGATGTGGATCATCATTCAGACGGGATTTACCATCCCAACTGACAATGATGGACTACCACAAACTTGCGAGCGATGGGACGCGCCAACTCGGAAGAAAATCAAGGCGGATGCAAAGGCGACCCAAACCCTCCAATGCGGTTTGACCAAGGAGGAGCTGAACCTGGTCAGACCCTTTATCAGCACAAAGGACTTATGGACGAAGTTGATCGAGCTCCATGAAGGAACTTCAGACACCAAAGTAAGTAAGCACGATTTATTATTAAATAAATTATATAATATTAGAATGTTAGACGGGGAGTTCGCAAGTGGTTTACACACACAAATCCAAGACCTACTCAACAGCCTACACGCGATTGACCAAAACGTTGAAAACTGGGACATCATCAGGTACGCTCTGAAAGCGTTCCCGAGGAACACTTTGTGGACATCCATGGTGGACGCTTACAAGGTCTCCATGGACCTTTCCAAGGTAAAGTTGGATGAGTTGTTTTCTAAATTCGAGCTTTATGAGTAGTCTAATACCGAAGTGCAGGAGAAAGGTATCACTTTTCTTACAGGTACCGAATAGGACAAAAAGGCAAAAAAGAAGGTTATCGAAGAATCAGAGTCCTTAGAATCTGAAGCAAATGACGAGGTGACTTCGGAACTCATCAACCTAGTCTGGAAGATGTTCCAGAAAAAGTGCGGAGTCAAACAATATGAGATCAAGAAAGTCATAAACAAGTCAAATCCGATGACTACCGGCAAATCAGAGTTGAGGTGCTATCCTTATGCACCTTTTGGAGGCTATCTTGGGTCATTCTCTAAAACCCTAGGTCTTGGCTAGGGGGAAGGTGTCTCCCCACTCTTGGGGAGGCTCTAAATACTTCATCTCCACCGATCCATCCTACACCGGAGCGAGAAGATCTTCAACGGATGCCCACGCTTCAAAGATAAGTCTTCTCCTCTTTGGTGGATGATGTTTTTCATGTATGCTTGTTGTAATCTTCTTGTAATGAAGTAGATCCTTGAGTTTAGGATGTAGGATGAATATCTATATGATGATGGTGATGTATGAACTAGTTTATGTCATTTTCCCTATTCAATGAAATGTTTATATTTGTTTCATGTACTATGTGCCTTGAATGTGTTTGATGAAATATTTGTGTGAGCGCATATATATGATTATGAGGGGTAGATTACTGTATAGGGAGATCTTAGGATCGTATGCCAGGGGCGCCTCGTGACAGGAGGAATGCCTTTAACCGGACTTTCCGAAGTGATTCCTACATAGTGGTAAACCCCCATAAGGGATATCTAATGGTTGATGGCCACTAGGATAAGGTCCTTAATAGGGTACTCGGTGACAGAGGGTATGGCGTTGGATCGTATGCCTGGGGTACCTCGTGACAGGAGGAATGCCTTTAATCGGACTTTCTGGCGTCACCTTTACTAGAGGGCCACCACATAGGACTTCAAGATCAAATGCCAACAAAGCCTGACGAGGTCGAGTTGGTATTTTGGTTAGAATCTCTACAAGGTGGTAAACATTGAGAGTAAGGGAACAAACATGAATTATGGATTTCACCTAGCATTGATATGAATCTGAAATCTTAAACTTATCCATCTCACCCCATAAATCCCCAAACCAATCTCTCTTCCTACCATACAAACACACAACCAAATTTCTCAACCATTCCGTTTCCTTTGGAGTCTAGATAACTATCTTAGTGGCATCACTATAGCTAATACACAGTCCCTATGGATTCGATACTTTTATTACTTAACGACAAACGTACACTTGCGGATGCACATCAAAAGTCGAAAGGTTAAACTTAAATCTAACTCAAAGTTAATCAAATATAGTACCCAAATAATAATCAAAGATAAAATTAAAAAAGTCATCTCATAATACCCATAGGAATAACTGATTGATCATTTAGATTTGGGTGAGATGAATTAGGTAATAATTTTATTTTTCAATCAACCCAACCAACCCAATTAATTTTATTTCAAAACTAAATTAATATAACTTAATAATATTTTCAAAATAATTTTTAACTTAACCTTAAAAATTTTCAACATAATTTTAAACTTAATTAAACATTTTTAAAATTTTTAACTTAAATTAAATAATTTTAAACTTAATTAAATATTTTTAATAATTTTTAAACTTAATTAAATATTTTCAAAATAATTTTTTAACTCAAATTAAATATTTTCAATAATTTTTAAACTTAATTAAATATTTTCAAAATAATTTTTTAATTCAAACTAAATATTTTCAAAATAATGTTAACTTAAACTAAATATTTTTAAAATAATTTTAACTCTAAATATTTTCAAAATAATTTTAACTCTAAATATTTTCAAAATAAATTTTAACTCTAAATATTTTCAAAATAATTTTTAAATATTTCAAAACAATTTTTTTAAAACAAGTTTAACTTAATTAAATATTTTTTAAAATAAATTTTTTAACTTAATTAAAATTTTAAAATAATTTTTAATTTAAAATAATTTTCAAACTTAAAATAACTTGTTAAATAATCTTTAACTTAAAAATTCAACTAAATTCAGTCTTAATCAAACTTAAGTTTAACTATTAAAACCTAAGTTTTAATTAAATCTGAATTAAATTCGAAATTAAACCATTAAAAAGGTGATTCAGCCGAGTCAAGTCGACTGGAACGAGTATTCCAGTCGACCTGACCTAACCCTAAGAATGGCGCGAACTTTTCCCGTGAAAACGTCGTTCTCTGACTCAAGTCGACTTGACTCAAGCGTCAGTCAACTCTCACAACTTACTCAAATCGACCTGAACACCTATTCCGGTTGACCTGAGTGCTTTTATAAAACAGAATCACGGCCCCACGTGATAAAAATCCAAAATCCACCTTTTTATCCCTTTTTTTTCTTTTCTCGCGCCGCGTGAAGCCTCTTAGGATTCCAGAGACTTCCTACTACTGCCAATATGCCCAAGTAACCCCTAAACCTTCCTTATTTGGTTAAGTTTCTAATTATTTCTGTTATTAAATCAATAATTTCCATATTTAGACAAGCAAAAAGGGGGCGTGAGGTTGGGACCTCCATGACCCCTAGTACAGACCCTAGGTTTCCTTCAGAGGAGCTTAGGCGTAGGTTTGAGGAGTTGTCTTTTATCCCCTTGCATTGTAGGAATTTAGATAGGGGTTTTTTCATGAGATTATGCATACTCTCTATGGAGGTCATTGAGCATTACCACCTACATAGGCTAGTTTATTATACGACAACGGCCAACACTACTTTGTGTGCCGAGTTGTATAATAACTTAGTCCAGATCGATGATCTGACTATGGCCACCCTTGTCGGAGAGAGGGGCATCACCATTACCCCCTCCATGATTAGTACATTTGTAGGATTCCATCCCTCCCAGTCCACCTTTCTAGTCTACCCACCTACGGATCTACCCTTTGGAGATCCCTATTCCCATATCACCTTAGACACCATGCATACATACTTCTTTCAAGAGGACCGAGCTCCTGGTTTGGTTTCATTCCCATCTGGCAGACTTAGGATATAAGACTATGTCCTGTATAGAGTCATAGTGAACTGTGTTCTGCCACTCACTACCAGGAACCTCACCCCGATGAGACCCTTTTATTCATTTTTGTTATATGCATTCATACATAGATTAGATATAGATTTAGGTCTACTTATCTTTCATACCATCATCTATACATCTTCTGTAGTCACTAGCAGGAGAGTCCACATGCCCTATTGTCACATTTTGATAGGGCTGTTAGGTACAATAGGAGTTGATACCACTGCTGGTGATATCTTACCTCCTAGTAACTTTGACTGTATACTAGGAACCTGCCCTTAGGTGGTGTCCATATAGATGATGAGGGGGTTATTATCCTGGAGGCTCCCACATCAGCCTCAGCATCCACCTCAGCCTCATCCCCAGCCCCAGCCAACAGCCGAGGATATAGACATTGAGGTCGAGTTGGAGGAGTTGCTTGGACTACCTGCTCCTCCTCCTCCACTTACTACTGATCAGAGGCTGACCAGACTAGAAGACACTTTACACAGCTTCCAGCAGACAGTGATAGGTCGACTGGATAGTCAGGATGCTATCATAGCAGAGATATTACAGCTAGTTAGAGCTATGGGGCATCCACCACCACCACCACCACCACAGTAGATTATTGTACTTGGACTTGACTTAGATTTAACTTGAACTTATTAGCACATACTATGGATATGATTGTATAGTTCATGTTTTACTTATGTATAATCAGTTTATTTTTATGCAATCTTAGTTAGGAATTTGTTTGGTAGACTAGTAAAATCAAAGTTTTCAAAATTCACATTTTTTGGTTTTAAATCTATTATTAATAGTTTTTCAAAAATGTTTTAAAAACTTTTTTTTTGAAAAAACTATTTTTAAAATTTTTATTTTCAAAAGTAAGGAATTGATGTTTTAGCCTTAGACTAGAATCAACCCCCTAGAAAGCATGTACCTATAGATCTAGGTGGGTATCTCACAAAGCACACTAGATACCTTGCTTGTGTTTGTGAAACATAGACTGGTGTGAGATGTATAGGATTCTAGCATAAGTACAAGATGCTTATTCAGTGCATCGAACCTTAAGCATAGAACCTTACTTAGGCTTTAAAAAACAGTGATCAAGTTAAGTGTCCCTAAAGACTAAAAGTTTAATGGGATGATACACTTAAACTTGACTAATTGGGTCAAGTTACTACTTCTAGTAGTTAGCTAAAATCTAAGTTAGACACACGCCCCACGGATTATATTTTTTTTGTCTAACTATTTTTATCTATTATAGTTTGGACTCAAGACCCTTAGGTTATATTTTGATTATATCAAAGGGGGAAAAATTGTGAGTTTCAAGTCATTTTTCAAAATTAAGTATTCAAGTTTTCAAATTCAAAATATTTTTTTAAGGCTAAATCTAAGATTGTTGAAATGTTTCTTAAAAAGCCTAAGATTTCAAAATGTTTTTAAGTTAAAAATTTTAACTTAGATATTTTTCAAGAACTTGAATAACATATTTTGAAAATTAAGAAAATTTTGAACTTAAGCTTAAATTTTTAATTCTTTGAAAATGTTCAAAAATTTTAAGAGTTCTCAAAACTTAAAGTTTATTTTAAAGGACTTGGCTAAATTTTCCTTAAGTTTGTTTAAACTAAGCAATATCAAGTTCAGGGGGAGAGAACTGGAAAAACACCATCTTTCAAACTTCCTTGTTTTTAACTAAGTATAAATTCAGGAGGAGTTCTGAAGCAGGGGGAGTTTGAGTGACACTTGCACTTTCATGCATCACATATTGTTAAAACTCTTTTCTGTTATAAAGTTTTTCTTTATAACATTATCTGTTAACTTATTGTTTTAAGTCAATTTTTAACTTAACTTGAAACTTGAGTTACCATAATCAAAAAGGAGAAGATTGTTGATGCGGAAGCACCAGATGATTGAACCTTAGTTTTGATAATGACACTAGATTCAAGTTAAGTGTGTGTTGGGCTGACATTGTTGATCTAAGTGTGCAGGGAGCACAGGTAAAGTCCTAGGTGAGGCTAGGCAAAAGGACTAAGTCCTAGTTGAAGGCTAGGCATGAACAAGTCCTGATCTGGAGGATCAGGTGGAAGTCTTGGCAGAGTCAAGAGCACCAGGTGCAAGCCCATGCAGTGTCAGGAGGACCGGGAAGCATGACCAAATCTCAGTCGAGTACGATCAGGATGACCAGAGGACGTGGTGAAGTCTGGGCGGTCTGGAGGACCGAGTCGCAGCAGCAAACTCTAGGGGCCAAGGACAGAGCCGAGCAAAAGTCCAACAAGTCTAGAGGACTTGGTTGGCATCAGGTATACTCTCCTGAGAGAAGTGGGTCAGGACGCGTTCTCGAGGGAAACATTAGGCGTCAGTCTAACCTAAGGTCTCACTGGAGACCTAAAGTTAAGACCAAGAGACAGTTCTAGGAACTGACTCTCCAATCTTACTTTGCATGTTTTTTGGAGTTGACTTTCAATGCAGGTTGGAGAGGTTAAGTACTTAGACTTCCGAGCTAAGTTATCCAAGGTTTAGATGTTGGAGTCAACCTGAGTGACAGTCAAGTCGACCTGAGCTTAGATAACCGCAGCAGGCAAAAGATTATCGGCAAGCTCCACGTCAGTTTCGAGTCGACCTGAGTAGGGACTCGAGTCGACCTAAAGGAGAAGGCAGCGCGGAGAAAGAGGATCGCTGCTTAGGTGGAGTCGACCTGAGATCGGTTAGAGTCGACCTGAGTACATTATATAAGCAACCTTGATCAGAGGCTTGAAACACAAATTTCTAATCTTCCACGAGCAAACCTGTTGAGACGACGACACCCTGAGCAACCAACAACTATAAAGTCGCCATAATGCCGAAATCGCATTCAATCGAAGATCACTTCCAGCGACTTGGGTAACAAAGTTCATTTACTTAATTTTGTGATTCCGATAAATTGTGTTATCGTCCTATCTTTGTAATCATTTAATTTGTTTCCGTAAGGGAACAAGTTTTCTAGTGGATTGCCCGTTGAAAACGATCAAAGACCGTGGACCTTGGAGTAGCAGCCTTCGGCTGTGAACCAAGTAAAAAAACTTGTGTCTCATTTTCTTTTACTGTTTTTATTTTAATTTAAGTCTTCCGCTATCGCACTCGTGTTTTATGCTTTCAAACAAATTTTAAAAATGTATGAAAAATGCTAAAGCATTATTCACCCCCTCCCCCTCTAACGCTTTATACGATCTTACACGATTGACAATTTTGATCTGTTTTATTGAATATTGACCACAATTTGACTTCAAATGCTCTAGATATGCTCTAAACATGGTTTACTAGAAATAAGGGTTGGTGCAAACAACATTTCAATACTCGAAATAGATTTTGATACTTATGCATGCAAATTGAAAATTCTAGTTTCTTGACACATAGTATCAAAATGATGTTTTAAGGCTGAAAATATGGTGACAAATTTTTCTATCAATTACTTATGAGTCATCAATATCACATGGACATATTACAGATTTTTCTGAATACATATGCCTTTGTTATGGTTTTTCGAAAATGACACTGAAAATCAGTTTATCAGGCATCAGTCGACTGGTGATAATGACAGTCGACTGATCTCTCTGTTTAATGATTTATGTTGGTTTCTCTCAATGAATTCTTGATCTTATTTTGTAACATTGAAAGTCCTCTTTGTTCACTAACGTGCTTGTATGCTTTATGGTTTTAGTGAGTGATCAAAGGAGAGGTAAGGATTCAGGGGGAGAAATTATAGCATGTGCCATTACCTACTTTTCCTGAAACGATTGAATTCCTATTCATTATTTGCTCTGATTATTCCCATTTCTTTTTGCTGTATGTCAAAAAGGGGGAGAATGAAATGGAAAGTTAGGCCTTAATGATGATTTATTCATGCTAAATGCTTATGCTTATTTGATTAATTCTGATTAAAGCATGATTATGCATGGTGATATTATACATGTTATATTTAAAGACCTAACTTAAACGGTTTTTGCCAAACATCAAAAAGGGGGAGATTGTTGGTGCAATCGTGCCCCAAGTGATTGGATTTTAATGTTTGGCTAAAATGGGTTTAAGTTAGGCAATGTGTTGTTATCTAACATGTGTGGTTTGAGTCCACAGGAAAGCCCAGGAGTGGAGTCCTGGCAATTGGTGAAGTCCCGGAGGCGCGGCCTCTTGGCAAGGATGAAGTCCCGGAGGCGCGGCCTCTTGGCAAGGATGAAGTCCCGGAGGCGCGGCCTCTTGGCAAGGATGTCTTAGCACGATGAAGTCGAGGGAAATGTCTCAAGCTAGTGCAAGGAAGAGCATGAGGCTTGTGGAAGACATTTGAAGGCTTGCATCAAGGCTAAGGAGTGAAGAGAAGCTGAAAAGGGAAGTTTTCAGCTGTGGCAGTCGACTGGCCCTGCCAGCAGTCGACTGGGGATGATCCGGAGCACGCACAGACAAGCACAGAAAGATCAGTCGAGTTGACAGTCGACTGGCCATGGAGCAGTCGACTGATATACTGCCGTTGGGGTGACAACTGGCGAATTAAATGCATATTTAATTCCCGTTGAAGCCCATCAGTCGACTGGCCTTAGGAGCAGTCGACTGGTGCACTGAAATTCATAAAAACAGCGGTCAACGTCGCAGAGAAGAAGAACAGCATTTTCTTTCATCTTTTATTGCTCTCTGTGATCTGAAAAAGCTTTCTCTTCCTCTCATACTTCATTAGAGATCTTGTACGAGGAAGACATCGGTTTGTGAGGGTTTCTCCGCCTTCGAAGTGTGATTCGAAAAGGAGGGTTTTTCTCATAGTGGAATCGTCGGTGTGTGCGTGTGGATCCTTGGATTAGTCACCTCGTAGAGGTGGATACCAAGTAAATCGAACGGGTTAGCGTTGTGATTCTTTTTCTTCATTATTTCTTTGCTTCCGCTAATAACTTTGCAGGAGAAAAGTCGAAAATCGCTATTCACCCCCCTCTAGCGAACGCATCGATCCTAACACTCAAGGAGAAAGTCAACACTGAGCCGTCAACTCAGGCAACCTTAGTTGAGGATTCGACTCGAGTCCAACTCGAGGAAGAAATTTTCCAACTAAGAACCCAAGTTGATGAACTTAGACGATCTCTTGAACGATTCACTTCTGGATCTAAGTATCTGGACATGAAACTTGGATCTCAGAAAGCTAGATATAATCGATCGGGCATTGATTACAAAGCTAAGAATAGGTCATTCATGTCATTAACGCACCGAACAGAAAAATTGAATCGATCTAGAGTCCAAGCGTGGGTTCCTAAGTCTAATTTGATTAATCCAGTTGGACTAAACCAGTTTTGGGTCCCCAAGGATCAAATTTATTTGATCCACCCAACAAGGGTTATGATCCAAGGGGATCCAAACCAATTATTTGATTGCATGATTAACTTAGTTTTATTTTCCTACAATAGAAAATTTAGGTTAGATAAGGACTAACTATTTGATTAATACTTGCCAACCTAGTACTAGTGTAATACCCGCAATTTTCCTTCAATAATTCTTGGGTAATGATGAATGATTGATTTAAAGAAATTTAGTAAAATTTCTAAATGGGCCTTGATGATTAAATGGGCTAATTCCATGTGGGCTTTGCAAAAATAAAAGAGAAAAAATAATGGAGGAACCAAGGATTGATCCTTGGACCTCTAGGAATGGCAAGCCTAGTAGAAGCATGGGATAACCAAATGGGCTAGCAAGTTTATCTTGTTAGAGACATAAGGGGAAATAAATTTGAATGAGAGATGACATCACCCTCATTTAAATTGAAAGGAGGTTACAAGTGCAAGTGAATTCCTTTTCCTTTTGATTTTATTTCTCACCCAACGAAAATTCCATTTGAGTGTTGCCGAAATCTTCATGGATTAAGGGATTAAGGATAACTTCATCATGAAATGGAAGGTTATAGAGAATAAAGAAAGGGATTAAATGGACTTAAAGAGGTATTACTCCATACCATGTTGAGAGAAGAGTAAATGGTAACCTCCACTCCATTAATTCCTTATAAGTTTTTCCTATTGCCGAAATCTTCATCTCTTCCTCATTTTCCCTCACCGAAAGCTCTCCTCTCTTCCCCTCTCTTTTCCTTGTGGCCGAGAGTCTCAAGGGAGGCGGCTTCATCAACCAAGCAAAGGGACCAAAGGGAAAGGCTCTAGGAAGGCTAGGAGAGTCTAGGAGAAGCAAGGAAAGGGTTGAGGCTTTACAAAGGCTTCATTATCTTCTTCTTCTTTAGGGTAAAACCTCTCTAAAGGCTAGGTAAGTTCCCTCACCCTTCAACATAATGGCTATGATAAAATATCCATGGTTTTAATGTTTTGTTGGTTGAAAAGCATGAAAAACTCTTCCTTAGAGTTTCGGCCATGATGTGTAGGTTAATGTTTTTAAGAACATGTTTGGATATGAGTTATGTACCATGTGATTTATAAAAATGCTTAAGAAAGAACCTTGTTGTTATCATGTGGTTTAAAAGGGTTTTCTATGTTAGGTTCTCAAGTTTCGGCCATATTATGTTTGAGTTTCAAAGATGTGTTTTAAGCATGCTATGGTTTAAAATGTTACATGATAAAGTTATATGGGTTAGGTTTTTCATGTGAATGAAACTTAGAGTTTTATGCCATGTGTAGGGTTTCGGTTATGTAAGGGAACCTTAGGGTTTGCATGTTATGTTTTAACCTAGTGATGTTTTAATATGCTAATGATTTTAACATGACTTAGGGTTATATGGTTGAAGGTAACAACATGTTTGCATGTCTATAGTTCGGCCAACATGAACTTTTAGGGCTTTGAGTTATGTTTTTAACCTACAAATGTTTGAAATGATAACAAATGTTGTAACATGATTTAGGGTCCCTTTGGTTGAATTTATTCCATGATTTTGGCCTTTAAAAGTTTCGGCCAGATTGATGTATAAAAGGGTTAGGTTATGTTTCAACCTAACTAAGGTTTGCAAATGTTATGTAATGAACTCTCATTAGGGTTTAAGGTCTCATGTGGTTAGATCTAAACAAATCAATGGTCTCATGCTAAACTAGGGTTCGGCCAACCTTGTTAAACAAGAGGCTTAAGTGATGTTCTAACCCTAGTAAATGGTTTCAAAGATTGGAGAGACATTAATAGGACATAGGGTATCAAGTGGTTAAGCCTAACCTAGGGTTTCAAAACACTACAAGGTCTCGGCTAAACCATGTAGGGTACTCAAGTGATGTTGTAAATCTAGTTGATAGATTTAAATGTCATTGGATGTTCTCCTATAATGATAAAAGAAAATGAAAGCATGTACATTAATTTATTTTAATGAATGGCTTGTACCGGAACCCGAAAGGGGTCCAAGGGATGGCCACCCAGAGAATGGCCCTAGGTCGAAAGGCAGAAGACCTAGTAACTGAGTAGTCGAGATTTGCAACCTCGTACTATTTGGAATGGCGCGCAAGAAATGAATGGGTACAAGCCGGGGATCCCAAAGAATGATAAGAATGATTATTTTTATCTATTATGATAATAAGTTTTCAAAGGCATTTTCATCATTGATATGCATATGATTTCAATGTTAAGCTTAAGGAAATGTTTATGTGCTTAATGTTTATGTGCTTAATGTTTATGTGCTTAATGTTTACTGCTAATGTGCTCTTATGTTTATGTGTTTTCTTTCACATGATATTATGCTTGAATTGACGATCGGTTTTTGGTGAGTAGGAAAGGAGCTTACTAAGCCTCGTGCTTATAGTTTTCTTCTTCCTTATGTTGCAGAGCCAAACCGAGGTCATTAGGCAATGGGAGGCAGCAGGACAAGGCTGAGATAAAGATGTGTGTGGTGGTGCCATAACAGACTGAATATGAAACCTTAGTATTGCATGTTGGAAGTTTAGATTATTAACTGTGTTGGTTAAAGACTTGATATACTATGATGTTTGTTTTTTTTTGAACTCAACCATCTAGACGTTACATGCATTTAATGTTTATTTATCGCATCTAAAATCTCTATCATGTTATATGTTTTTTTTTTTCCGCTGCGAAATTTGGGATTTTCGTATGTGATATTAAGTATGAATGAATGTAAAGTATAAACTGTAGCGTCCGTCAAGGCTCTGGTAAGGGCGGGCGTTACATCACGATGAGGATTTTATATGTTGTGTGTGTGTGGATGTAATTGTAGTATGTTGTAGTACTATGTGTGTAGTTTGTCTACTTTCTGTAGTTCAGATTTCTGTTCCTATCCGTGATTTTATCGGTGTATTCTTTTACGTTTCTGCATACGTAACTTTGAACTTTCGTTACTTTTCGAGTTTATTTGTTAATAGTTGTGTAGATTTAGAATTTCATTGTTATGCATGTATAGGATGTGTTGGTGGCCGTGTGGGTCACTTTTCTTTTGTTTAGTTGTGTAATAATCCATATTTTATAGTATGGATAGGTCGTGTCAGCCTTTATATATGTTTGTATTTAGGGAATTATCATGGATACTGGAGAGATGCTGCCGAAATTTTTCGGACGGCTATCTCTCGGATCGTGACATAGAGCGTGTAAGTAGTGGTTGTAGAATTGTCATAATTGATGTTCTGAAGCTTTGTTCGAGGATGCATATATTTAGCAATTCGAGCACCTGAATCCCATTCCTGGCACCCCTATGTGGGCTAGCCGATTCGCTGTAATCGCTAACTTGTATCTCCTAGTGCATGGATCCCTTCTAGATGTCTAGAATGCTGACATAGTGATTGGCGGATCAACCTTGACTCTGCTACATCTTTTTTTTTCCAGCCGCTTGAAAGCTAAGGTGTCCCGGCTAATTGGGACTTACCACCTCATCTGCCTCGCTGGTCCAAAAAACTAATATTCGAGCTCCTCGAATAAATAGGGGTGCTTGGACTATCCGAGCGCCTGAATCCAATAGGGGCACTCAGAATCTGGAGTTCTTGATTTTCAATTTCCTACATCATAGAGTTAGCACAATACAAATATACTACAGGAAATTATGTTTTGACAGTTTTACAACTATCTAGTCATGACTTTGGGTTTCCAGTAAAATCCTAGGTCAGATCGATGACTACTGTTCCCTTCAAGAGAACACACGTCCTCACCTACTTCTCTCAAGAGAGTTACTTTTGTCAAACATCCGGTCCTCCAAACCTATTGAGATTTTCCACTCAACATCCGATCCTCTGATCCCCAGGATTTCCTTTCGATGTCCAATCCTCGTTTACCCATCGACCTACTAGACGTCTGATCTATTGACCCACCTCGACTTCCTGTCTGATGTCCTTGATCTATCAAGACTTCTTGCCCAGTCTCACTTATTAGGACTTCTTGCCTAGCCTCCAACTAGGGTTTGCCTTGTCTAACCTCCAACTAGGATTTTTTTGTACTACCTACATATTTAGATTAGCTCGTCAGTACATAATACAATTTTAAGTTGAACCCTTTGTCATGATCAAAATACAAGTTCAATTATTTGGTGCTCCCTACACCAATACCCTATTGCGGTGTTATGGAGAAGGATCAGAGGCAGATTTTATATGCAAAAGGAGATGTCTACATACGGGTGGATAATGTGAGTCTTCAGGATAATACCATCAAGAGAGTAAGGGGTTAACAAAGGCTCACCATCACCTTGTTTTCCATGATTCACTATGTTTGACGAGTGATGAATAATAGTTTTTTTGAAGAGAGGCAGTTAGATATTGAGAAAATCTTCAAGAGTGTGCAAACTCATGTATACAAGTCATTGAGAGTATCCTCTAATCTAACGTTATGTCAGACATAAATAACTCCCTAGGTTGTGGGATGGCAGATGATGATGATTGGGATTCCCTAAACCTGATTGTATTTATTTTCTTTAGATTTAATATATTTTTATTTATTAAAAAATAAATTTCAACGGAAGATGCATGTGTCAGAAGCAAGCATATGTCAAAAGCAAATAATATATCAAAGGATATTTATATCATTTGGGCATCCTTTTGATAAGAATTAAAATGGGACGATACGATTTGGAAAAAAAAAGATTTCTTTTTTTTTTAACTTTTGCCCAAATATAAAAGCATAATATCAAACATGTATCAATTAAATATGCATTTCAAGCAAACATCTTTTAGATACGTGATATCATGAAGTTTTGAAAAGAAATTATAATCAAACCAAATTTATAAAATTAAACTAATTAAATTTTTTTCAATTAACTGAATCGATTGATTTTTATAATTAAAATTAAATAAATCAAATTAATAAAAAAATTAATTAATTAAATCGTAACTAAAATAATTATTTTAAATAAATATGAAAATTTTTTAATAAAAACTTGATTCAGTTTAATAAAAAAACTTAATTATTTAATAAAAATTAATTTGATTGATTTTTAAAATTCATAAACATAATTGAATATAAATCAAATTAATCGATATTTTTTTTAAAGTGAACTTTGGAAGAAATGAATCTATCTTTTGAATTAATTTAGTTTGATTAATTATTTTGATTGAATCGAATTTTTATTCACTCTAATTATGCCAAAAATAATTTAGATCGGATTAAATTGGACCAGAGTAATATTGACCCGGCCACTTTTGCATGACATTTGCACCTCAGCACCTAAATCCACCTCCTGCTTTGACATGTCGCTTCTCTACCTCGGCGCTGTTCGCTCACAACTCGCCGCCCAAACTCGCAACCACCGAGCAGGCCATGAATTCATAAGAGCCGTCCATCATCGCGATGTGGCGTCGGTATCGGGTGACATCGCACAGTTCGGATCCTCTGCGCCAAAAATCCTCTGCGCCCCTGCGCCACTCAGTAAACGACAAAAAAATCTCACGCGGATCGCACGTGATTCTTCGCCAAAAACCTTCGGTGGCAAAAAAAACCGAGCCTCCTCCGCCTCTCTCCGATCCGAACTGCTTCTCCTGATTCCGCTACTCGCCCCGCTTCCTCTCTTCGATTCCAAACCCTAACCGAGCCTCTCCCTACTCGCCGCTTCCTCTCTTCTTTTGAGCCCGCCGCTTCTCTTCTCCCTCTGCTCTTTCTCCCCTCGCCACCGCCTCTGCTCTCTTCTCCCCTCGCCACCTCCCCTGCTTCCCCCTCTTCACTCTTCTTCTGCGCCTCTCTTCTCTCTCTGCACTCTTCTTCTTCCTCAGCGCCTCTCTTCTCCTTCTGCACTCCTCTCCCTCTGCCCTCTGCTCGCCACGCTCCGCGCTCTCCCTTTGCTCGCCGCCGCGCTCTCAGGTTAGTGTCCCAAAGAAAACACGGAGTTCCTGATTTAGCACACTGATAGTTCTCCCTTTGCTCTCCTCCTCTCTTCCTCCAAACCCTAGGGATTCGCTGCCATTCCCAAGCTCTCCCCCCAACGTTTTTTTCCCTGCTATGTTACAAATACACTGACGGTTGCAGATCTTCCCTTTTTTCTTGTAATTATTATAAATCCCGATACGTGCATTCAAAAGTAAGATGATAAAGTTTTTTCACATTATTTATGTTTTTTTTCCTTTTTTTTCAATGTAAATAAATTAAGCAGCGAAGTCGGATGCTTGCAAGTTGAAAATTTTAAATTTACTGAATGGCAAATCTTTCTTTTTTTTGGTTTATTTATAGTTACAATTTTCGCTTATAGTTACTGTGTGGTTCTTTTTTTTTCAGGATTAAAGAATTATCATGGAAGGTGACTCTACTAGTTGTCGTCGATTGAATTTTGAGTTAAGTGAAGATGATTCTGAAGAAAATGAAGGCGATTTGGTTTTTGAAGCAGATGAAGAACGTCCCATTCATGTTCAAGGTATTAATAATTTTATTAGAATTATATTGAATAGTTTGATTGAATACATGCATTGGTGATTAGTGTGTTTCTATTATTTGATTGAATCTAAAGGATCGAACATTGGAGATAATACAGTGATTTCTCACTCAGTTATTCCAGAAGAATCAATGCCAAAATTGGGTATAGAATTCCTAACAGAAGAGGAAGCGTATGAATTTTACTTGAAATATGCTAAACAAGTTGGATTTGGCATAAGAAGGTGTAGAACACATACTGATCAATCCGGGAAATTACTTGATAAAGTGTTTTGTTGTAGTGCACAAGGTAAAAGGGGAAAGGACAAACGAGATATTTATGTGAAACAAAGTCGTCCTGAAACAAGGTTTGGTTGTAATGCTAAAATGAAGATTAGTTGTCGGAATACTACCAAGTTTTCTGTGGTTCAATTTGTTAAAGAGCATAATCATTATCTTTCAAGTCCAAACAAAACACATCTCTACAGATGTCATAGGAATATATCTTCTTCTGCTGCAATACAAATTGAGATGGCTAGTGATGTGGGAATCCCCCCAAAAGCATCTCATGATCTTATGGCTAGACAAGTAGGTGGGAGGGAGTATTTAGGTTTTATTCCTAATGATTATAAAAACTACTTGCGATCCAAAAGAACAAGAAATATGAGGGTAGGGGATACAGGAGGTGTACTTGAATATTTGCAGAAAATGCAGCTTGATGATCCTAATTTTTTTAATGCTATTCAAGTGGATGAAGATGATTTGATTACTAATATATTTTGGTCTGATGCTAAGATGAGAGCAGATTATGGCAATTTTGGAGATGTTGTTTGCTTTGACACCACCTACAGAAAGAACAATGAAGGTCGTCCGATTGCATTATTTGTAGGTGTTAATCATCATAAGCAATCCATAATTTTTGGTGCAGCATTATTATATGATGAAACTGCTTTAACATTTGAGTGGTTGTTTGATACATTTGTTAGAGCTATGTCTGGAAAAAAACCAACAACCATTCTTACAGATCAAGATGCAGCAATGGCAAGAGCTTTAGCTTCCAGATGGCCTGAAACACATCACCGTTTGTGTATTTGGCACATTTATCAAAATGCTGCAATACATTTGAGTGGTGTTTTTTCTGAGTTCAAAGAGTTTGCTAAAGATTTTGCCTCGTGTATATATGATTTTGATGAAGAGGAAGAATTTATTTCAGCTTGGAACATGATGTTAACTAAGTATACACTTGAAGATAATGATTGGTTGAGACGTTTGTTTCACATAAAGGAAAAATGGGCTTTAGTTTATGGACGACAAATGTTTTGTGCTGATATGACTACAACCCAAAGAAGTGAGAGCATGAATAGTATGGTGAAAAGGTATGTCACTT
Source organism: Curcuma longa (assembly GCF_044706935.1). Taxonomy (NCBI): domain Eukaryota; kingdom Viridiplantae; phylum Streptophyta; class Magnoliopsida; order Zingiberales; family Zingiberaceae; genus Curcuma; species Curcuma longa. The sequence continues at coordinate 1,917,074 of NC_133865.1, read as the reverse complement.
ATCAGCATAAGTTTTTGGACTTTTTCAAGCACTTCCAAAGATTACTTGATGATCGCCGATATGATGAGTTAAAGGCCGATTTTAAATCAAATTCAAGTGTTCCATGCTTAATGTTTCCAGTTGAAATATTAAAGCATGCGAGTTGTACTTATACTCCTGAGGCATACAAGTGTTTTGAACAAGAGTGGTGCAAATCTCATGATTCTATTGCAGAAATGTATGAGAATGTTGGATCACATGCAACATATAGAGTTACTTCACACAAAAAAAAGTACCATCATATAGTTACACTTGATTCATCAAATGAAAAAATTCAGTGTCATTGTAGCTGTAGAAAATATGAATTTGCTGGAATTTTGTGTGCTCATATTTTGAAAATATTCACACTTAACAATATCATGAATATCCCAAGTGAGTATATTTTGAAAAGGTGGACACGAAAAGCAAAAGGTGGATACTTTGGAGTTAATGATACAATTGTGAACAAAGATAGTTTGGATCCAAAACTCCTTCACAATATGCGATATAGAGATTTGTGTGGGTTATCTATTCAGTTGGTTACCAAGGCTGCAGAAAGGGATGACACTCATTTGTTTGTCAAAGATGCTATGTTGAGCTTATGTAAAATGGTGGATGATAAGCTACTAGTTAATGAATCAAATGTCCAAAAATCAAAAGTGAGCCAAGAAGTTGATCAATTGGTTCAATCTCTAGATGACTCAAGGCAATTGAATGAAACAGAGTATCCAATTGGCGCCCGAAACAATCCTGCAATCAAAGGAATTAAACCCAAGAAGAAAACAGTTTCAGGAAAGAGATTGAAACGGGGCCTAGAACATATTTCTAAGAAAAAGAAAGTGACAAGTAAAACAAAGCAAACTCCAGGGGTTCAGGTATCATCTTTACTAATACTTAAATTTTTTATTTGGTATAGCATCTAATAATCATACAGACTTTAATCAGTTCAGATTTTTTTTAATAGGGTATAGAAGAGCATTATGAAAGTTTATCTACCATGCCCAATGAAGAAGGTCAACGGATGATCAATAAAGTTAAGGATTATTTTTTGTATGTTAAACTAAATTAATTATGTTACACTATCTAAGATTATATTTTATTGTTTTAGCCTACAAATCATATGCAAACACTTGGTAGCTTTGTTGAAGATTTGAGAATGGTCGAAACTCAATTATCTCAGGTTCACTAATGTTATAACATTCACTCATGTTTTCACATTTTAAAATTATATATTTATTAATAAATTCAAGTAACTATCGCAAACTAATTTTGATATTGATTATTGTTAGGCAACTTCCTCAGCGACAGAATTTCAGGCAACTATCTCATCTTCGGACAACATATTAAGCAAAGAGCAAGTAAGACAATATGATGATCACTTGTAACATATTATAATATGCTTCTTCCTATTTACAATATCTTGCAAATGATTTTTGATTATAACTCTTTGTTTCTCACACTAAGTTATCACCTCCTTCTTTTTATAGGGAAGATATCCACCTGCCGGATACCACCCGTCGGATACCACCTGCTGGATGCCGCCTGCTGGATTTTTTCCTCCATCAGGATATCCACCTGCTGGATACCCACCGTCGGGATATCCCCCAGCAGGATATCCATTTATCGGATATCCCCCAGCTGGACATCCACCTTCTGGACATCCACTCTTTGGGTATCCTGGATACCACGGTGAGTCTCATTCCTTATAACCAGCATTCACATATCAAGTTTATAAGTGATATGATGTTTACATGTGAGTATATTGTATTTTGGATACAGGAGGATATCAGGGGCATGGAATGTATTCCCACGGAATCGGCCAAGGAAAGTTCAAGCACCACAAGCACTACAGCAAGTTCAAGCATGGAAAATTTATGGGGAAGCAATAAGTTTTTGAGGTAGTTCTTGAGGTCGATAAGCACATTCTCTTTATACTTAGAAGTAATTGTTTAATCTTTAATAAATTAGAAGTAATTGTTTTATGAGTAGCCTACTTGCTCATCAGTTCAGATCATTAGATTAAAGATTTTGATGACGTTCAAAAATGAGATGGCCACTGGTTTTGGTGTTCTTACTTCTTAGAGAGTGGATTTGTTTGTTATGCAGAGAAATTTTGTACCTATTTTTCCGGCCATGCCTATAAGTTGTTAATTTTTATTTCTGGTTTAGTTCTTTATTATGCGAATCGATGTGCTGCGACAACTATGATAATTAGTTTGTTTTTTTTCGAATAGTTCTCGTCAGAATGTTATTAAGGATCACACACTTGAATGGATAGAAGAGCATTATCCAGGCTTGTTTCAGGAAATTCACTTTGGCAACCATTTTGCTCTAAATGGAGTATCAAGGCCAAAGTCTGAGATTTGCAGGTTTGCTGGAGTATCTCTTCTTTTTCTTATTGCTTTCATGATCAGGACTAAGCTATTATGGAACTGAAATTCACATTTTGCATCTGGAGTTCATCCCCTTCTCGCCAAATAAAATTCACTCTTTCTTTTGTATTACTCTTTGTAGCACTTTTTTATGTTTCTTATTCTTGATCCTTAAACTCAACTCTCTGCAGATCTCTGGGAGCACATGTCCTGATCGACGACAATCCAAAATATGCTCTTGAATGCGCAGAAATCGGCATCAGAGTGCTGCTCTTTGATTTCGACGACTCGTATCCTTGGTGCAAGTCGGGTTCGGCGAATTCACATCCATTGGTGATGAAGGTCCACAACTGGCAAGAAGTAGAGTTGCAGCTACTCTGATGAACAAGTTCTCCTAAAGGTAAAGAAGATAATCAGTAGCATGAGATGGAACGCTCAGTGTGAGCTGCAAAACTGGAGCTGCTGCTGGGTTCTTATCCCTGCTTTTCATTCTTTTGTAGTATGTACAATGGTAGTTAATAGAATGAATATAATGATGTAGCTTATGCTGGCTTGTAAATTATCTCTACCTTGTAGATTATCCAATGGAAGCTTAAACCCTGTTTATTTGATAATGTCAAGTGTTCATGTTTCTTACTGTTTTTGTTTTAATTCTTTTTGGTATCATATGAAATGTATAAATGCAAGTTTGAGAGTTTTATCCTGATTTCCTACTCTTTTTCTTCTTTGGAATTGGAATGAATTATAATTTTAAATTGTGTCAGTTCTTGTTCATGGAAAAATGGAATTGACTGCCATCGAGGGTGCAATTTTGAGTGTTCATAACTTAATATCGTGCTGTTTAACTTTGTGGACCATTTGTTGTCCGAAGCATGAGGAATGTTGTCTCTTTAAAGTGGGAAAGACAACAACTAAGTATTGTTGGCAACTTAGGCTCTATTTGTAAAACACTACAACAGTGGGGGGGGGGGGGGGGGGGGGGGGGGGGGGGGGGGGGGGGGGGGGGGGAAATGATCACTAATTCAACCATTGCTGCTTGAATTTATACAGCAAGTATAAATTGAAATGCCTGCTATTATTGCAAAATCAATGCGGGACTTTCTGATGCGGGACTTGGGATGGCCATGTTCAGTCTCGGTGACAGCAGGTATCTTACTGCTGTCCAGAAATGCAGAAGCACTCCTCCTTGCTCATCCGACATGTCTTCAACGATCAAAGCGAAGGTTAACCTTTTGCACCTTCAGTTTGGGGAGCTAAGGATCAACTGATCATAAAGACTTGAAATTGATCTTGAAGCTGAAACTCAAATATGAGTGCAAGTTTGTGCATCCATCTTTGGTTCACTCTGGGCCTGCAACCATACAAATAGTGCAAGAGGTGTTTACAAAATTGATCTTGAAGCTGAAACTCAAATATGAGGATGGTTTGTAAGCTTAGCTCACATTTAGGGTCAAACTTGATCAGTGTTCTGAAACTATGGAAGTTCTATATAAACATCCAAACACCACGTTTCTTTCTATTTATGTTTATGAACACAATATAAGCAATTTTCCTCAAAAATCATTTGTGAAGGAACACTCTAAGATAGAAAAAAAAAATCAAAATTTTTAGCACGACCCTTCTGCATTTTTCTAAAACTACCTTTTATGCTACACTGCCACCCAATTTTTCCACTGAAAGACAAGTTTGGCATCATATACAATTGAAACACAGTTGCACCTTCAAATTTTTTCCTTTTTTGTTAGTCATTTATTATTTTTGAATATGATGAGTTATTCTTATGCAGAAAACCAAAAAAACTAAAATAGACAACTTGAAAAAAGTGAAAAATGAGAATTACCATTTGTTCAGTAGATTCAGGTTGCTCATCTCTATTGTACTTCTCATATGCTTCATCATCATCAACAAATAAACTTGAATCTGACAGAAACAACTCCCGACCACTGACACAAGAGAAACAATCAATTAATCAATGATATGCAGACAATGTTAATTTAACAACAATAACAAATGAAGATAAATTCCCTCATGCGATCATTCTTTGCTCTATCAGCACATTGCAGCAAGTCCCGCTTCATTTTCTTCCATCTTTTTCCTTTTCCATTGCATCGCATTGCAGCAACACGCTCTAGAGTGAGACAAATAAGACTTTTTTCATGAAATTGTGGGGAAAAAAATTGGAGCTGATGTAAATTGAGAGAACAAAATGTTAATCAGCCAACAAGCAGAAGAACTGTTAAACTTACCTAAGCCTCGGCCCCAAGGTGCGGCGGCGGCAGTGGGAGATGGACGCAGGAGCTTCGAGGATGCGCTGGCCAAGTTCGACTCCGACAGCCTCCCACCGGTGGGAGATGGTGGCGGTGTGTATCCCGGCAAGACCGTGGCCGACGTGGTCAGCCACTACGTCCACCTCCTCGACGACGTGAAGGAGATCGAGGCCGGCCGGATCCCATGCTCTGGCTACAGCTCCTCCGGCCCCATGCGTCTTCCTGCGGCGACGAAGGCGAAGGATCGGCAGCGAGGATCGGAGCGATTTTGGGAACGCGTGGAGCGGATTCGGCAGATCGGCGTGGAGCGGAGATTTTGGGAACGGGGAAGATTTTGGGCGAAGGTTTTTGGTGGCGAAGGTTTGGAGAAAGAAGCGAGGGTCGGTTTGCGGTGGCGAAGAGAGGCGGAGGAGGCTCGATTTTTTGCGGCGAAGGTTTTTGGCGAGGAATCGCGGAGGAGAGGAATGGAAGGTTAGGGTTTGGAGGAAGAAGCGTCTCTGGCTCGGTTTGCGGTGGCGAAGAGAGGCGGAGGAGGCTTTGGCGCCGAAGGTTTTTGACGAAGAATCACGTGCGATCCGCGTGAAATTTTTTGTCGTTTACTGAGTGGCGCAGGGGCGCAGAGGTTTGATGGCGCAGAGGATCCGAACTCGTCTCAATGGGATCTGGTTCACGCCCCGCTTCGAGACCCCGTTCACCCTCCGCGACACTACAAATGCCCACGCCGCTGATTCGGATCCTCTCGCTCGCTGGCATCCCCCGTCCAGTCTCGCGCTCGTTTCACACCTCTTGTCCGCCTCCTTGATTCACTCCTCTTCTCTGCCTCGTTGTCCTAGTCTCCTCCTCATTGCAGATCGAGCCTTCATGCCGGCCGAACTAGCGGACGATCCCCACAGCATGAGTTTCGGCTCCTCATACCGCTCCGGCCTCTCACCACTCTCTACCTCCGTCTCCCTCTCCTCCTCATCCTCCTCCTCCTTTTCGGGTGCCATCCACAAGGCGCACCCCACCAGTGACCCCATCATCGACGCGATCCGCCGACTCAACTCTTCATCGGGAGGCGGTGGCAGGGGCGGCAACGTCCTCTCGATGTCGGATCTGAGGCTTGTGCGGCGTCTGGGAAGCGGAGACATCGGTAACGTGTACCTGGCGAAACTCAAGTGCCCGGGGGCTGAGGGTCTGCCATTGGCGGCCAAGGTGATGGACAAGAAGGAGCTCGAGGGGCGGAGCAAGGAGGGGAGAGCGAAGACGGAGCGCGAGATCCTGGAGGCCGTCGATCACCCCTTTCTCCCCCGCCTTTACGCCTGCGCCGAGGACGACCGATGGTCCTGCCTACTCACCGAGTTCTGCCCTGGCGGCGATCTGCATCTCCTCCGCCAGCGCCAGCCCAGCAAGCGCTTCGACGAGGCCGCCGTCGGGTAAACTCCATCCCTTAGTTTCAATCAAAATTCCAAGCATGGACGCTTTCGTGAATTAATCTATTAACGAATTAAGTCCACCTTACTCTTCTGAAAACTAAGCGGCGCTATGTGCACTACTATTTCTTTATTCTTTTAAATGATAATGATAATAACGAGGCTTCAATAGGAGGAATGCAATCGTAAATAACATATTAACAGTAGTCCCTTAATATTATAAATCGCTATTCGGAGATCGGTATTGTTATTTTCTTTTATTTTCCTCAAGTTCATCAAACTTGTTGATATTTGGGGACTGACACCCTGGGACTGGGATGTCGCCTGAAGATGGAGAAAACAGCAGCATAAAATAAGGAAGTGGATCCCTCCGACGGGGGAGGGAGCATTTACCTTTTAGAAATAAAAAAGGCGTAAATTAAGGAAGGAAAAGATGGTAACACCGTTCACGAATACGAACAGAGCCCTAACTTTCTTACCAGACTAACTTACGCCATAAGGACATGGCAGGCAGCTTCCTAGCTTGATAGCTTCTTGTCTTAACTACGAGCTTCCTAGCTTGATAGCTTCTTGTCTTAACTACGAAATAGACAAATTAATTAGTTCAATTCGGAGCCATGTGTTCGAGATTAATTAGCTGTCGACGGGGACGCTGTCTGTGGGCACCGATCGATGGTTGGTGCTGGGCTGCCCCACTTCACGCTCTCGCTTCTCCTATTGCGAATGATTGGTCTGCTGGCTAGTTTGATCTTGATCGAACCATTTCTTACCTTTTGATTTCACTTTGATATTATAGACGTTGTGCCATCAGAGCCTTTCACCACGCAGCTGGCTTAGCGGTGCGCCTTGTGAGGGCTTCACATGCGCTCATATCTTTGATCGACGATAGAAATGCCAGCCGCCTCTGATGCTAAGAGTATGCTTTATATATTTACACACATGGAATAGGACTGAAGATCATGCCTGCGCTGCTTTGGTGCAAACATTGTATGAAAGACGAAGTTAACCAAATAGCGCATGCAGTCAATGTTGCGTGGGAGAGCAAATTAACGATTAAAGCGTTGCAGGTTCTATGCGTCGGAGGTGGTGGCGGCCATGGAGTACTTGCACATGATGGGCATCATCTACAGAGACCTAAAGCCCGAAAACATCCTCGTGCGCGGAGATGGCCACATCATGCTCACCGACTTCGACCTCTCCCTCAAGTGCGACTCTACCAGCCCCTCCGCCGCGCAAGTCATCGCTCACCAAAACCCGATTCGGTCGGCGGTGGAGAAGTCAATGGGGGGCGGAGGGGGAGAATTCTCTGTCGCGTCATGCATCATCCCTGGCTGCATTGTGCCCGCCGTCTCTTGCTTCCACCCGCCCAAACGCAGGCGCAAGGTGAGGCTGAACCGTTCCCGTGGGCCATGCCTGGAGTTCGTAGCCGAACCGGTAGACATTCGATCGATGTCCTTCGTGGGGACGCACGAGTACTTGGCGCCGGAGATCGTCTCCGGAGAGGGTCATGGCAGCGCCGTGGACTGGTGGACGCTCGGTGTGTTCGTCTTCGAGCTTCTCTACGGGGTGACGCCCTTCAAGGGCCCTGACCACGAGCTGACGCTCGCCAACATCGTCGCCCGGGCGTTGGAGTTCCCCAAGGAGCCTCCCATATCGACAACCACCAGGGATCTCATAGCCTGCCTTCTCGTGAAGGACCCCGGGCAACGCCTTGGCTCCACAATGGGTGCCGCCGCCATCAAGCGCCACCCTTTCTTTCATGGCGTCAACTGGGCGCTGTTGCGATGCGCCTTGCCGCCTCACGTGCCACCGCCGTCCACCCTTAGCACCCACAGCCATGATGCTTTCGACGACAGCTGTCCAGGATCGCCGATGGAGTACTACTGATAACAAATAAGAATCTTATTGGAAAATACATTTTGGTCAACGCCAGGTGAACGGTGTGATATCAAGATGACAGAAGCATTGTTGTGGTCACATGATCCATGTATAGTTCAATGGGTGCAACAATGTATAGTGACGATGGGTAATTTATCACTGGCGATTTATCAAAGGGTAGGTTTCGGAAATTTTTAAATCACACGCATATTTTACGCATATTTTGAGAATAATCAAAGGTCATATTAATTACGATGGATTTATAGTTCTACCCCTCTTACCAAAATTATGTAAGTTTATTTTCACACATGTCGATTTTAATGTATCACATTTAAAATATTTAAATTTTAAAATAATTTTAATGGTTTGAATGCATGCAACCTCACTATCTCTCTTCTTCCTCCTCCCTCTCTTTGCTCGTGCCAATTTATTATTTCTCTATTAAATCATCAAAGGTAAAAATTCTACTTTGTTTTAGTCGGCAAGATCGTACCATACTAAAAACGTCTATAAGTGTTTTCTTGTGTTCCTCTCAAGCAGCAACAACTCACTTAGGGTATCCAACGAAACCCACATACTGACCTGATTTGACTCTCTGCATTTGAGTTTAAGGTTTTGTTTATTGTCTATACTCTCATTTTACAATGGCACAAGAAGGTGTGGCAAGCGTTTCAGCCTCTAGTTCTCAATCATCACAGAGATATATAACATGGACATATTTAGTTTTAGTATTTGTGTTTGTTTCCTGAGGGTTTTGAATGTTGTTATTTTTAGCAAACACATTGATTTGTTGAAGTCTATAATTTCATTGATGAGTTATGATATAAATTATGTTGGATTTCAAATAACACTACTATTGTGTTGGATATATTCATAACAATGTTTATTTGGATTTAGAAATCAAACCACGTTGTGAATTTGATTACTAATAATTTCAATATTAAAAAGTATAGGCTTCAGTTGATTTTAAACATAAATAGCATAGGAATAGTATGCTAGATCATTTTAATAGTATATTTAGAGCATCCACATTGAAAGATTGACGTTGTTCATTTTACATGATCGACAAATAGTGTTTATCAAACAACCCCCGTTTGATATTTTCTTGAACATACAAGATATGCATCATATCCATGATATATTGGTCAATATATTGTGGGACCATTGCGTTCGAGAGAAGGGTGAATCTCATTTGTTTGATCGTTCAATTGTATCATAGAAAACTTGCAGCGGAATTAAAAACACAAGACACAATGACTTGTGGATTTACTTGATTTCTAACCCCTTCAGGGTTACTACATCCAAGACCTATGTTTGGGAAACACCCATCCACTAGTAGTTTCTTTTTCGGAACTCTTTCCGAAGATAAAGAAATCCATCTTACAGTCAAGATACAATGAAAAACACGAAGCGTAAGGAATAAAGAAATTAAAAACAAACACTCGAGATGAGCCGATCTGGAAGTTCTGAGCGCAGTGCACCCCTCTTGGATCTTCCCCGGTTGCATAAGTAGAGCTTCGATCATGTTCACTAGCACCACAAGATTAGAGAGTAGTAATTCATTGATTTTTGATGTTGCACGTATAGGCCTTATATAGACTCTTCCAGGTGCCCAGATTCCTTTCTGTGGCGGGCCGATTCAATCTGATCTGGTTCTGTCGGTCTTTATCTAAGCCAATTTTGATCCTGGCCTAAGAGCTTGGACCGTCCGGGCACATGGAATCAAATCTAGGCGCCCGAATCTGCCCTGATTCAGGTGGTTGGACTATACTAGGCTGCCTGGATTGTTTCGAGCGCCCGAAGCACGTCCAACCAAGTTTGACTTAAGTTGACTCCGGACTTAGTTTGACTACTATTATGCTTTCGGCTCCTACTTCCTACAAGATTATCATACAACAAACAAGCAAACAACTTAAGCCTAACTATAGTCTATCTGACCTACTAGGCTTACCTAAGCCTTACCTTGTAGGTTTAACCTACTCGGCTTACCTGAGGGTTCCTCTCTCAGGATTTTCTTCTGCCAAACATTCGGTCACCCTTGACTTGCTTGGACTTAGTCTTGCCTAACTTCTAGTTAGGACTAGTTACTTGGTAGATTTCTCACCTGCCAAACAACTAGTCACCCTTGACTTGCTTGAACTTCTTGCTTAACATCTGATCCATTGACCCTTAGGACTTTGCATTCGATGTTTGGTCCTCGTTGATCCATCGACCAGCTAGACGTCTGTTTCACTGACCTGCTTAGACTTCCCGCCTGGTGCATGCCCTAGATCTGCGAAGACTCCTTGCCCAATCTCACTGACAAGGACTTCTAACCTAGCCTCTAACTACGACTTTATTTGCAAGTCATTTGGTCAACTTTGACCTGACTAGACTTCACTCTTATCCAAATATTATATTCTGTTTGGATTAACCCTTGGTCAAACTGACAAGACCTAGGTATGTCAAACATAGAAACCCTAGAGGTAGACTACACCAACATATATTTTAAAATTGAGATTCAGCATCTGAAACTTTTAAATTCTTAAGTACAACTTCTAGTTATAAAATTTAAGCACGAAGTAGTAAGTGAAGGTGTCTGGAATTTTGTTCCGTTCAATTCTTACCAGATAAAAATTTTACAGGAACAGAACCTTTCCAAGCAACCTACATCTTCGATTAGACATGTGCTTGATTGATCAAGCAAGTTTTTGACCAATCGAAGCACACCTTGATCAAAGCATAGAATCGTTGGACTCTTATGTTGGTATTCAGGATCCATACAAAGAAAATAATTTACGCAGTGGAATAAATAAATTGTACCTTTCTTCTAGATTTTTTTTTGTTTGTACCCGAAGACCTCTTGATCTTCTATTGTATTTCTCTCCTCTTCTTGGATGTCGTGTGAACGACGATCTACCAAGATGATGACCACCCAATTTCTTCCTTTTTGCTTCCAATCTGATGACAACAAGGGAAGGGAGAACCTATGGTTGAGACACCACTTTCTCCTCTTCCTCTCTTGTTCTCGTCCCCTCTTCTTCCCTTTCTTCCTTTCCTCTCCAAGCCGCCACCAACCAAGGGAGAACCAAGGCTTCCTCTCTTCCTCTCCTCTTCAAGCCGCCACCAATCAAAGGAGAACCTTGATTAGAGGCGCCGGCCCTAGGAGATAGAGAGAAAGGATAAGGTGTGGTCGGCCCTAGGAGAAGGAAAGGAGGGACAAGATGTGGCCAGCCCTAAAGGAGAATCCCCTCAAGGTGGCGCCGACCCTAGCCAATGAGAAGAACAACCCAAGGTGGCGCCTCTTGGCGCCTCTTCTTCCTCTACCCTTTCTTCCTTCTCTTTTTTTTCCTCTTCTCTTGGGCGCCGGCCCTAGGAAGGAAGGGAGAAGATGTGTGCTTGGGCGCCGGCCCTAGCACAAGAAGGGGAAGAAGCTCCAAGGGTGGGCGCCGGCCCTAGGCAAGGAGAATAGGATTAGTTCTCTTTGAGCCGCCTCCTCTCTTCTCCTTTTATAGGCTTGCCGTCTTAGAAAATTTAGGAAAAAATTAACAGAATTAATATAATTTTATTGGATAATAAAATTAACATAATTTTATTTGATAACAAAATTTAACATAATTCTATTTAGGATTAATCGAATTCTGTTAACAAAATTCTTAACAGAATTCTAACAAAATTTTAACCGAATTCCTAACAGAATTCTTAACAGAATTCTAACAGAATCTTATTGGGTGGATACAAGGCTTTATCTATAGGCTACAACGGGGACTTAGAGGAGGAATTGGTTTAGGCCTCCTGATGGGCTTGGGCTTTCTGTGTTCTCCCTAAACACCCAACTCAAGTCCATCAATAATAACCCATACCACTAAAGGGTTATTATTGAACTACCGCACCAATCCCATATTACAATATGGGCTCCTTCTTATCATGAGTGCATTAATCTCCCTATGTTTAAGATATCGTATGTCCATTAATTAATTGAATTACTGACAACTCAATTAATTAACTTTTAATTCCGAGAGTAGTACCACTCAACTTTATTATCATGCGGACTAAGTCAACCTGCAGGGTTTACATGATAATCTTTATGAGCTTCTTAAGGGGACATTATCACACTACAACAAATTTGACTTTTCACAGCATGTCATTAACGACACACAATTATAGTGTGCTATTAATAATAGTTTTTACAGCGCACATAATCAAGTGCGCTGTGGATAATATATTATATTTTAAAATTAACAACGCACGTACAGTGTGCTGTAAATAATTTTTTTTGCAGCGTACAAAAATTATATGTTGTTAAAAGAGGATTAAAAAATATCAGTAACAACATATATGGATGTACGCTGTTAAAAAAAAGATTAAAAAGGATTATTTGATAAATTTTTATTTTCCATGCCTTAGGTTTTCTCTTTTCTCTGCCGCGCTCGCTCCTATCAGTTTTGCGATCTCCCCACCCCCCCCGACGACCGCGATCGCCAGCGCTCGGCTGCCCACGCTTGGCCACCCGCCCTATTTTACGAGATCCCCCCCGACCGCGATCGCCCACGCGCTCGCCCGCCAGCGCTCGACAACCCGCGCTCCCCTGACGGCGCATGCCTCCTGAATACATCTTCCTCCTGCCGTCCGTCGCGAGTTCGTCCGGCCGTCCGTCGCGAGTCTGTCCGGCCATCCGTCCTCCTCCGGCTCCTCCGTCCATCCTCCTCCTCCAACCGTCGCGAGTCCGTGCGGCCGTCATGAGTCCGTCCGGCCGTCACGAGTCCGTCCGGCCGTCGTGAGTCCATCCTCCTCCTCCAGCTGTCGCAAGTTCGTCCGGCCGTCTGTTCGGCTCCTTCGTCCATCCTCCTCCCCTTGCAGCGGCAGGTAAAGTGTTGATTTCGTATTTTAGGATCTGATCATTACTTGTTTTAGGGCTTGACATTTTGTGATTTTAGACAGTTAATTTTAGGATTATGATGTTGTATTTTAGGGTTTGCCATGTTGTATTTTATGATGTTGTATTTTAGGGCTTGAAAGGTGCTGCCGATACCTATTATCAAGGAAAGGTTTTGCATGAAACTAGTGGAAGCAGACCACTCGGCTGCCTTTTCCTGCTTGAAACATGGAGCTATCCCTAGTAAAAGAGAATCTGAGAAAAGCTTGCAAACAGTTTGTTTCCCAAGTAAATGATGTTCCAAGATCACCAAATCATCTGGAAGTGGCAAGCAATTCATAACTAGAGCAATCTTTCCTTCCAATGCTGTTCCAAGCTTGAGAAATTATCCTGAAAGCTGATAAGCAGTGAAGAGAATTATAGTTTTCCATCTAGTAGAGAAGTAGAGAAGGACATTGATGAAATGTAAGCATTTACTGAGCAAATGCAAGTGGCACAAACGACATCAAGATATGACTAAAGCATTAGCATGCTCTTTCAGCCTTTCTTTGTAAGAACTGTTGCACCGACCATTTACTCAACAATCATTCGTGATGCTTTATAAGTTGACAGGAGCTAAATTCTATCAACTGAGATCTTTTGCAGAAGTGTAGAAGGACACGAATTCATCTAGATGACAACACTAAATACGAATGGAGCAGCCTGGACTTCTTTTTTGAACATCATTTCTGTATTGAAACCTTAAATTCGTTGAGATTCTTGTGCTCTTTAATCACTCAACTACCTCTAATGTCACCCTAATAATGGCTCGTCTTTCATGAGCAAGTCCAAGAAAACCTACAACAAGATTTACTGCTCCTTTATAATTTTTATCTTACCACACAGGAAACACTTTAGAGTCAATCACTGAACTCTACAACTTAGGCCTTAGATCCATGCTATAATTTAGAAAAATTGTTTACTTCTACATGCAAACGATTTAAGTTACCTTCTTGCTTCTAGGCTTAAAACCACAAGAACACAACTATTCTATTTGGCAAGGACCACCCGAAGCTTTAAACACAACTAACATTGCCGATGATGCAATTAGCTTTGTATTTGGCAAGGAATCTCGAGGTAGAGTGCGTGGAATGGGCTTTGGAGTTAAACCATCAAAAGTTGAAGCTTTTGTGGAAAAAAATACAACTGTTAAGCATCTTGAAAGTATAGTGCATAATCTTCAACAAGAAATGTAAGAAATAAGATCCTACTTTCAAACAACAAAGTTACAAAATGAAAAAGAACATATTAGTAATATTTCTATTTCTTTTATCTTATATAGTTATTCTGATTTTATCCAGAATTATATTGTATTTCTTTTGATGAATTGCTGATTGGTATTTTTGATTTAAATGCATGATTGGTATTTATGGAATCTGATTGGTATTTCTGTTTTAAATAAATGATTAGTATTTATGTTGTGCTCATGTTGTGCATAGCTTGAAACTCAATAATCCTTTGAGCCATTTGACTGCCAATTCATGCATTTATACCAATTTCTTTTGTATTAGACTAACAATAACTAATTTGTTTGTCAAATTAGGTTGCTAGTGGTGGCATAATTGGTAGCGGTATTGGAAATTATATTAGTGACGATAGCAATGTTGTAGCTCAGGTAACTATCTTAACACAATATTATACTTTCGTTTATTATTTATAGCATGCTCTATTTAAGAGCCCTAGAGGGGGGGGGGGAGATTTTGAAGAGCCACCGGAGCGTGCTAGAGCCACCGACGCCTCATTTCCGAGCCAGATTTGACGATCCGTTCATCCGCTTGGACACTCCATTGCATCTACATCCCACCTTCGAGGAGATTGCAGTCCGGAGAAGAAGAACTTCATTGATAAGTCTTATTTCCTGATTTCTCTAGATTTCTTGGAATAGGATGTATTGTTTTCACTCTACTCTGTATTGTAACCTCCCCGATATAGAGTAGTCCTCCAGATTCTAGGATGTAGGAAGAATCGGGTTATTGGATGATTGTAAACTTAGGATTTGTTAATCTAACATGTTCTTCCGTATACTTGCGGAACGCCTATCACTTAACACCATACAACATGAATTCTATACACACAACATCTTGTAACCGGTTTCCGTTCAATTCCAAAATCACTACAAATTAACGTTAAGCATGCTTCTTTACCAATCAATCATCCAACTATTCCATGGTTCAACCTACAACAAGTGCCTTAATGATCACAAATTCAACAACATGATTTACTTTCTTTGCAAACATTCAACATTCAAGAAGATATTTCATTAATAAACATTAACAAACACATCATTCTAATCCAACTCTACTCAATACAACATGTTCATTCAATCTCATTGTAGTCATCTTAAACATACAAATAATCAACCACACAACCATTAAACATAACATCCTTACCATAGTTAGAACCAATTCAGCATACACAAAATTATAGAGGAAAGCTATCACAATCTGACAACTCAATCAAATCAGTATCCCATTCATGCAACCACTATACATTAACCACAATCAAATTCACAGACAACTCTTATTCATTGTATCATTGAGTTGTATAACAAGAATAGAAACAAGAATTTGGGGGTTTTGACTTTAACAGATAACAACAGAAATAAAAGAACACAAAGTAACCTCAGAAGCTAGAAATTAGGTTTAGGGTTAGGTTTCCTTCCCTCAACGGCACCGACACCAACTGAGGAAAGGAGAAGAGGATGCGAATGGTGGGTTCCTGGATCAGCTCAGAACATGGGACACAACCTCGGTGGAGTCATGCCAACAGGGACAATGGATCTTGCCACTGCGCTCACGGCAAGACTTGATCGGAGAGGATAAAGCAACAGGATCCGCCGCCTCTGCTCCGATGTCCTGCTACAAATCGCCGCCAACACATCAGTACAAAGAATTAAAACCAAGTTACCTGTCCTTTTCCGGGGACAACGAAGGTCGAAGATGACCGGAGGTTCTCTGCTAAAATCATCGCCAAAGACTGATTTCCCTACTACAATCGCCGCCAAGGAGAATCGGCTACCCCTCGGCTCTTCTGTGGATGCGGAGGAGAGCTGTCGCCGGCATCGTACACGCTGGAACAACTGCTACTCAGCGGTGGAGCACAGCAGACAGGGAAGGGGAAATCTCACCAGAGCGCTTCGCTCACGGTGGACATCCGTGCAGAGGGTTGGCGCTCGTCTTCCTCAGCTGCTACCACCATGCTCTGTGTTGATCGGGAAGGAAGAAGGAGGACGCGGGAGCTCGGCGGAGAAGAAGAACAGTGAAGAATTGCATATGAGAAGAGCACAGTGCCGCGATCTCGAGCCCCCCCCCCCCCCCCCCGACATTTTCTAAACCGGTGAAATCCTTTTAACCTAGGCGCTGAACCGGTGGCAATCGAACCGTGTGAAATTGATTTGAACCGTGTGAAATTGGGCTGAATCAAATTAGAGTTGGGTTGAAGTGATTTGGGCTGAAGTGATCTGGGCTGAACCCAAATTGAAACCAAATTTAACTCTGATTGAACCGAATTAAAGTTGAGTCGAACCCAAACTAAGCCAAGTTGATTTTTCTTCCAATTTAGACCTTCAAATATGATTATTTTCATCCTAATTTCTTGAAAAATTAAATACCACAAATTAATGTCCATAATTACCTCAAAATAATAAGAAAAATAAAATGAAGATTAAAATTTCATCAAAGATAAAGAATACGCTAACAACCCAATTTATACCATGAAATATGATCAAACTGGTCCAAAATAACCCTAATATATCCGGCAAAGATGTTAGTTATCAAATCCCCCACACTTATTCTTTCACATCTCGTGAAAGTAGACCTAACCAATAAATTTTTCACCCTAACAATCATCCATCAAATTAAGAGTTCATAACAATAAGCTAAATAAAAGTACCAAATCTTAGAGATACAAGCAATCCAGAACTCATTTCATACATGGATCAACAACCCAAAAATTTCAATCTACTATGAATCAGTCAAGAATGATGACCATAACCGCACAGGGGAAATAATGAAGTAGCTCATCCTCATAAACATGTAATAAGTGGAGTGCTCTCAAGCTACTCATGGATCCTGTATTACCATAGGCTTGCTCTTCTTCTCATCTCCACCACTATATATACACAAAGTGTTGGGATCGTCCCGGTGCAATGCGTGTGTCTACACGTTTCGTAAATGTGCGCAACAGAAATAAAATAATAATTAAAACTAATTATCATACAACACACGCATGCTAAGCAGGAATTAAACAAGTACAAGGCATGATAGGAATTTAAAATTTTTCTAAATAATAATTATTCTATGTGCACAAATAAAATTTACAGAATAAAATTATTCTAAACGTGTACCTCGCGATGACAATGTTGAGTCATGTTGACATCAATCGAGCGGTCCTCGTCGGAGTCCCGCCTCTATTGGTGATCCACGCCAAGCTCCCGTCTGGACGACTTCGGAAGCCATGAGTCGCGTCATCGTCTTCGGTACTAGCCGATGATCGATGACGATCGAATCGAGAGAAGCCTTATTCTGGAAACCACACAACAACGTTTGTCGCGATTGTTTCCGGGGCTTTCTAACTATCATCGAGAATCGTATTCCCGATGTAGTTTATCGGTGGTCAATATTGACGATTTAGGATAAATTGTTAGAACGTTTCTGATAAAGACGGAAAAATATCCGATCGCTTCACAAGCTCTCGGTGGCGGCAAACCCCGATAACAAAATGCTATAGTTAAACCCTAACTTCCGATAGTGCCTTGTGACGATTATTCCGACAGCGATTTCATAAATCGCGGGAATAGGAAAACAAACAAATTTTTGTTTATTCCTTTCCAATACAACCAGCCGAAACAATACACACAAAACAATGGAATTAAGGTTTGCATCTCCTCCTCACCCACAGCCACGTAACCTAGGGTTTCTCCTCCTTAGCTTTTCTCTCCTCCGGCGCTCTGGCAGTAGCAGCACTAGGCGGCGCTCCGGTGGCGGCAACAGTGGCACAAAGCAGAGCACGCCGGTGAAGAAGGAAGGCGGCGATTTCCTCTGGCCGATGATGCAAAGGAACAGCGGCAGCTAAGGTTTATTCGAGGCCGGTAACGTGAAGAGGAGACGGCAATGGCGACTCCGGCAGACGTCGAGCAGAGAAGAAATCCCTGTGTTTTCTCCATGCAAAACCCCTGTTGCGGCCCGATCACTCTCTTTCTCCGCAACGCTGCTGGCGAAATGTGATGGAGCAGGCGCGCGACGGCCCGGCGAAGTCGGAAGCACGCGACGGCCGGCGGGGAGCGAGCATCGGCGCCGTGCACCTCAAGGAGAAAAAGAACAGGCACCACGCAGAAGAGGAGGAAGATCGCTACCATGGGGCGCAGGCGCGCGATGGCCCGACGAGGTCGGAAGCACGCGACGGCCGACGGGGAGTGAGCATCTTAAATTAATAGTAGATTTTAGTAAGTAAGTAACGGCTCGCCTTGGGGTAAGAAGGGCGATCGTTACAGCCGCCACCGGAGCGCAGTGCTTCACCAGAGCGTGGGCGCAGTCCCTCTTGAAGAACCTCCTCCTACCTTCTCTGTTTATGGTCGGCCGGAGAAGCAAGACGCGAAGGAGCTTCCCTGTTCTTCTGCCCTACGGCAACTCACCGCCGCCTGCCGGAGGTCTCGACGACAAAACCCTAGCCGGTCGGCCGCGACTCCTTCTCCAAGCGCCGACCGCGACTCCTTCTCTGAGCACCGGCGTCCCTGAGGCTTCAGTGATTGCAACCTGCCGGAGAAGCAACGGGTTGAGTGCTGAAGTTTTTCACCGGCGTCCCTGAGGCTTTGGTGCTTGCAGCCTGCCGGAGAAGCAAAGGGTTGAGCCTTGAAGTTTTTCTTCCGGCGTCCCTGAGGCTTCCTGCTCCCCTCCGCATTGCTGCCCGCATGGAGGTGTCGCCTGCTTCGTCTGGTTCAACCAGAGGTGCGGGAGAATATCGAGAGAAGTGTTCTTGCTATCTTGACTGCTCTCGGTGCCATGTGAAAAATGAAGGAACAGTCCATTATTTCGGCCGTGTGGAAAGGAGAGGAAGATCCAAATTGCAGATCCATCTTTGTTTGGACATGTGGACGAACGCAATACCGAAGCAACCTTCTACATCGGAAAGGTTTCTAGCTGATAGATTGTTGAAATTCATCGTTTATGCTTACGAAGCTTTAGGATAATTGTTCTATCATTATCAGAAAAAAGGTTTCTGATTGTTTGTCCGTTATCGGCAGTCAAAGGTTGGCCACCGAAATTACATCGAGAATATGATTCTCGGTGATAATTATAAAGTCCCGGAATGATCGCGACATACGTTGTTGCGTGGTTTCCGGAATAAGGCTTCTCTCGATTCGATCATCATCGATCATCGGCTAGTTCCGAAGACGATGACGTGACTCGTAGCTTCCGAAGTCGTCCAGACGGGAGTTTGGCGTGGATCACCAGTAGAGGCGGGACTCAGATGAGGATCGCTCAATTGATTCAACATGGCTCAACATCGTCATCGTGAGGTACACATTTAGAATAATTTTATTCTGTAAATTTTAATTATGCAAGTAGAATAAATTTTATTTTGAAAATTTTAATTTCCTGCCATGCCTTGTACATATGTTATTTCCTGTATTGTATGCGTGTGTGTGATAATAATTAGTTTTAATTATCTATATATTTCCGCTGCGCACGTTTACGAAACGTGTAGACACGCGCATTGCACCGGGACGATCCCAATAGGATCCACACACACAGACGACCTTTTCCACTATGAAAATCCTCCTTTTTGAAGCACGCTTCGAAGGTGGAGAAAAACCCTCACAAATTGATCTCTTCCTTTCACAGGATTGATTAGTGAAGTATGGATGAAGAGGAAAGCTTTTACAATCTCAGAGATTTGCCAGAAAGATGATAAACAGAGTTGTTAATTTCTTCGGCGTCGTTTTCTATTTTTATGTATTTCAGTACATCAGTCGACTACTCCAAGGGTCAGTCGACTGATGGGCTTCATCGGCTCTTTAATCCGCATTTAATCAGCCAGCTGTTGCTCCAATGGTCATGTAGTAGTCGACTGCACCATGAGCAGTCGACTACTCCAGTCGACTAATCTTTCTGTAAAGTCTATGTGTGCTTCTGATCAACCATCAGTCGACTGCACTAACAGTGACAGTCGACTGATCATGCTGAAATTCCCCTTTCAGCTTCTTTTTCAGCCCTTAGCCTTGACGCAAACCTTTAAACGTCTTCCATAAGTCTCGTGCCCTTCCTTGCATTAGCTTGAGACGTTTCCCTCAGCTTCGTTGTGCTAAGTCTTCCTTTGCCAAGAGGTCGCGCCTCCGAGGACTTCATCCTTTGCAAAGAGGTCGTGCCTCCGGGACTTCATCCTTTGCCAAGTCTCCTAACCTGGACTTTCCTGTGGACTCAAACCACACAAGTTAGATCACCAACATTGCCTAACTTAAACTCATTTTAGCCAAACATTAAAATCCAAATCACTTGGGGCAAGATTGCACCAACACTTTTCTCTTATTAGAATTAGAAGATGTGTTATTAATTTTCATTTATTGCATCCTGGGAATTATTGGATTAAGAGTATATAGATTGCCAACCAATGTACCAGAACAGATATTGACCCTATTTTTCTTACAATAACTTTATCATCAAAAGAAATAGAATATCCATCCATAAATAATTTAGAAACTGAAATTAAATTCTTTCTAAAATATGGTATATAAATATAATCTCTCAAAATCAAAATTTTTATTTCTCTCAAAAGATAAATAAGCATCTCCCACTGTAATAGCCACCACTTTCGTAGCATTGCCCATGTAGACAATAATCTCTCCTTCATGTAGTCATCGGATTTCCTGGAACCCCTGCATTGAATTGCAGACATGATCAGTGGCTCCCATATCTACACATCAGGTATAGGTAGATAACACCACTAAACATATTTCAACTAATAATGAATAAGATACACCTATATTGTTCTCCTTTCTAAGAAGACAGTCTACTTTCCAATGTCCAGACTGCTTAGCTTCCTGCCTGGCAGCCTGATTCTAGTATCCGAAGAGTTCTTTGAGATTGAGCATTATATTATAGGCAGTAGGCATGACCTGATGTTGATGTTGCAGCACATTTGACATAGAAGCCAAAATGTAACACCGCGCCATCTCATCTGCCTTAACCCACTTCCTATGTCTCTCTATCTCCTCTTCACTAGAATCTCTATTAGGCACGCTAGGACAGACCGCGAAAAGTACAAACTTGTACTCTTCAACAGTTAAGACAATGTCCAATTTTTGTTTCCAATCAATATAATTTGGACCAGTAAGTTTGTTTTCTTTTAGAATAATAGCAAGTGGGTTGAAAGCCATAATGAAATCCCAAGAATCACAAATTAACATATTTGATCAAAAACTTTAGAATTTAAAATAATATTAATTTCTTAAATAATATAATTTAAATTCACCAACACCTCAAACACTGAAAATTTCGTATGCCATGATCATTTGGACGTATACGAATTCAAGCATTTGTAAGAGGATGTTTTACCCATTAATTTTTCTATCTTGTCAACCTAACTTTATGATAAATAAAATTAATAGTTGGTTTATCTTTGGTCACACAGATAATAGCAGTGACTCTGATGGGGAGGATACTATTAAATGTGCCTAAGTGTATACCATTACTTGATACTAAGTCCATTATTTAGGATTGTGTCTCTTCAGATAGAGAAGATCACATGCTCCAAAATAATTTTCTATAATCATCCATAAAGGAAGTTTGATCTAGTGATCCGCAAACAAACTCATCCGATATGGAGGAAGGCACTCAGAGTCAACGCGCAAGTTTGAATGCATCACTTACAAACCCGAAATGGAGACCATGAAATTAATTTAAATAATCTCTCTCCCACTTAGTTATTTAATATGATGAATTTTTAAACATGCATATACATAACAGCATATAAAACAGCATATAAGATATAGGCAATAAATATAAAAAAATAAATTTTTAACTATTATGGTCTCATCAAATATCCATCGTTCTTCGATATGCCGCCAATGGAGTTGCGTCTATCTTGCTTCCTTCTCTACCGCGCCTCCGGTCATCAAAATAACATCACACATAGCAAGGATACAAGCCGCAACAACAATAAAATTAATTTACATCCATCGATCCTACACTCCACGAAGGAGTTTACATGTAATCTAGATCGAACAGTAAATTGAAATTATTACAACCATGCACAACACAATCATACATAACACACATTAGGCCATAATAGTTGGAACTAGGTTGCCTGCAACCACATAGTTAATTTATTTGCACATCCTACTATTATCCTGCCTAAATTTATATATGAAAAGTGCATAAATTAACTGAAACCAATCATACAGAGTCAGAACATATGCTCTGATACCACTTGAAGGTGCCTGGAATTCTGTTCTGTTCAATTCTTGCTAGACAAAAATTTTACAGGAACAAAACCTTTCCAAGCAACCTACATCTTTGATCAGACATGTGCTTGATTGATCAAGCAAGTTCTTGACCAATCGAAGCACACCTTGATCGAAGCATAGAATCGTTGGACTCTCATGTTGGTATTCAAGATCCATACAAAGAAAACAATTTATGCAGCGGAATAAATAAATTGTACCTTTCTTCTAGAGATTGTATGGAAGTTTGTTTGTACTCGAAGACCTCTTGATCTTCTGTTGTATTCCTCTCCTCTTCTTGGACGTCGTGTGGGTGACGATCTACCAAGATGATGGCCACCCAATTTCTTCCTTCTTGCATCCAATCCGATGGCAACAAGGGAAGGGAGAACCTATGGTTGAGACACCACTTTCTCCTCTTCCTCTCTTGTTCTCTTCCCCTCTTCTTCCCTTTCTTCCTTTCCTCTCCATGCCGCCACCAACCAAGGGAGAACCAAGGCTTCCTCTCCTCTTCAAGTCGCCACCAATCAAAGGAGAACCTTGATTAGAGGCGCCGGCCCTAGGAGATAGAGAGGAAGGATAAGGTGTGGCCGGCCCTAGGAGAAGGAAAGGAGGGACAAGATGTGGCCGGCCCTAAGGGAGAATCCCCTCAAGGTGGCACCGACCCTAGCCAATGAGAAGAACAACCTAAGGTGGCGCCTCTTCTTCTTCCTCTCCCCTTTCTTCCTTCTCTTCTTCTTCCTCTTCTCTTGGGCGCCGACCCTAGCAAGGAAGGGAGAAGATGTGTGCTTGGGCGCCGGCCCTAGCACAAGAAGGGGAAGAAGCTCCAAGGGTGGGCGCCAGACCTAGGCAAGGAGAATAGGATTAATTCTCTTTGACCTGCCCCCTCTCCTCTCCTTTTATAGGCTTGCTGTCTTAGGAAGTTTAGGAAAAAATTAATATAATTTTGTTGGATAACAAAATTAACATAATTTTGTTGGATAACAAAATTTAACATAATTCTGTTTAGGATTAATCGAATTCTGTTAACAAAATTCTTAACAGAATTCTAAACGGAATTCTAACAGAATTCTTAATAGAATTCTAACCGAATTCCTAACAGAATTCTAATAAAATTCTAACAGAATCTTATTGGGTGGATACGAAGCTTTATCCAGAGGCTACAACAGGGACCTAGAGGAGAATTGGTTTAGGCCTCCTAATGGACTTGGGCTTCCTGTGTTCTCCCTGAACACCCAACTCAGCCCACCAGGGCACGGTCGTGCCTCACCACCATGCAGCAGCACCAGAGTTGTGCTTCACCAACAGAACAATGCCCCTAGTTGTGCCCATTAGGCACGGTCGTGCCCTCAACCAGAGAACCAGCTCCCAAGGCCGTGCCTACCAGGCACGACCGTGTCTCCATTCCAACATTGAGCCAGGGCTTGGTCGTGCCCATGAGGCATGGCCGTGCTCTGATTTTCAGAGAAGGGCCTGTTTCTGGTCGTGCCTCACAAGCACGACCGTGCTTGCTTCCAGAGCTACAACAGGCTATGGCCGTGCCCTTCAGGCATGGCCGTGCCTAATTTTCAGGGGGCCAAAAGCCCCTGGCCGTGCCTACCAAGCACAACTGTGTGACGGAGACGTGCCAGCCATGTGCCCTGGCCGTGTGACTAGACACTTGATGTGCGTAGGAAATATAAGCCGTGCCCCAAAGGCACGCCCGTGCCTTCCTCCTGCAGCAGCCAGACATGGCCGTGTCTCCCGACACGGCCGTGTCTCCTCAACAGAGCCATGCCAAGACATGGCGTGTCCCTCAGACACGGCCGTGTCTCCTACCAGAGGAGCACCTGCCCTTGGTCGTGCCTCACAGGCACGGGCATGTCTCCCAGCAGAGAGCAGACTGCCTTTGGCCGTGCCTCACAGGCATGACCAGTGCCTCCCAACAGAGCATCAACTCTGCATGGCCATGCCTCATAGGCACGGTCGTGCCTCCACTACAGCAGGGTGGCCTCACATGGCCGTGTCTCCCAGACACGGCCGTGTGACGGGGGCGTGCCTGGCTGTTTTAAGGGCATTTCGTGGGGACCTATAAATAGACCCCCTTAAGAGCCCTAAAGAGGGGGGAGACTTTGGAGAGCCACCGGAGCGTGCTAGAGCCACCGACGCCTCATTCCGGAGCTAGATTCGACGATCCGTTCATCCGTCCGGACACTCCATCACATCCACGCCTCACCTTCATAGAGATTGCAGTCCGGAGAAGAAGAAGCTCATCGATAAGTCCTATTTCTTATTTTCTTCATAGATTCTTGGAATAGGATGTACTTTTCTCTTTCTTCTCTGTATTGTAACCTCCCCGCTATGGAGTAGTCCTCCAGATTCTAGGATGTAGGAGGAATCGGGGTTATTGGATGATTGTAACTTTGGATTTGTTAATCTACCATGTTCTATGATATGATTGTGCAATTGCTTTGTAGATTTGTGCTTTATACTTGTTTGATGATATGCTTGTGAATGGTATGAATCTACAAGGGTAGAGATTATTTGAGGTTTGAGTAATTCTTAGGATCGTATACCCGGGACGCCTCATGACAGGAGGAGAGTCTTAACCGGACCTTTTGAGGGATTGCTTAGGCTATGAACAATCTCTATGAGGGATAACTAACGGTTACTCATTGTTGGGGAAATGTCTTTAAAAGGATACCCTGTGATAGGGTAGGATTTTAGTAGTATTCTGGGGCGCCTGAGTGACACAAATTGCGGGTATTACAACAACAATGTATGTACAAAAGTTTTAAGTTCCGCTGCAATGCTCATGATTCATATGCATGGATGAATGAATGAAAGTAAAGTAAATGTAACGTCCGTCTAAGCCACGTAAGGGTGGGCGTTACACATGGTCACTTTCACTTTCTGCACTCGCCACCCCCAGACACCCACACAATGAACTGGGACACACGACAGGACAACTGCACACCCTCCAACAACAAACCACTACACATGAGTGGGGACCGGGAAAAATATCACAGGGGAGCTATCTCCGGCCTGGTCACTGTCTGCACTTAACATCCCTAGACACCCACACAATGAACTAGGGCGCACACAGGAATCAACCACTCCAACAACAAATCAACTACATGTGAGAAGGAGGGGCAGTCTTTAAGAGGGCCAGTCCTAGTAGCACCCACACAGATAGTGCAATAATGATCGCACCCACACAGTGCTATAATGATCGCACTCACACACGCAGTGTGTCGCACTCACATAAGCAGTGCGTCGCACCCACATAAGCAGTGCATCGCACCCACACAGACAGTGCAATAATGCCCTCACTATACAACTATCAATAATGGTCTTAGTGAGAGCCAACAACAACAACATGCTATAATGTTATGATGTTCAGCTCAACAATTAATAACTACAATTACTCAACATAATCAACATGAATCAGGATGAGTCCTCACAAGTCAATGATACAAACTCGAGATTATGCGGTCAATAAATAGATTAATCAAAGGTCAACTGCAAGTATCATACAACGAGTAACACAAGGTATCAAATAGGTAAATAACACAAGAAGCAACAGGGTAGGTAAATAATGATAGATCATGCACTAGAAATAATAGATCAACAATATAGGCCAACAACAAGAACCCACAACAAGGTATCATAGATCAACAATAAGATCAAGGTATCAACTGTAAGTATCAAGAACTAGGTATCAAGTATCAGGCATCCAATAGAACTAAGGTCCAAATATCAGTTTAAGTTTCAAGTCTAAGTATCAACAACTAATAATAATAAATGTTCACTATAAAGGAAGACTGTATTGACCAAGTATAGGGTATCCACCTGGTATAACGCACGTCGAATAAGAACCTCCCAACTACAATCCTCTGTATATAACAGGATCACAAATCATGGTCCTACCATTTAAAATAAATACTCACTAATTACAATTATATATTTAATATAACCATTTAATTCTATCAACAACAATTATGATACGTTAAGCTAACCAAATCTAGTCAACCCATTACTAACTTAATTAGATCCATCAACTTACCACCGGGATCATAATCAACCTAAACAGAACCCAACCACAACCAACTAATCAATCCAACAAAATCACAATCCATAACACCCGATCAATCCACGAATTCGACACGAACAGAACCAATCTTAACCGATTCTAACAGGGTAAGAATCGATCCCCTAAACAACCCTAACCATTCCAATAAATCTTCAACTGGATTAGTCCCGATTTGTTGCCAAATAAGGACGAACCAATTCAAGCATTTTTACCTCAGATCGAACCCTAATCATGCTAATTACCGAAACCAAAACCTAATAAAACAATACTCAATAGAATTGATCAAATCCTGAACACGAATAGGACACACCAAAAAATACCCAATCTCATCCAAGCCCTGAATAGATCAACTAATCGAAAACCCAATAGAACAACAACCAATCAAATACCTTATCTAAGAATCTCACCCCGAAACCCAATCCAACAGAACCAAGATTCCAAGAAGTTCTTGATCGAACAGAACACTCCAAAATTTTGATCAATTCACAAGAAACCATTAATGAGCAAGACTTAACCAGGTTCAAGAATGAAAACTCACCTTACAGGACTAATGCCTTAGAATCCAGTTCGATTACTCAGCTCCACCTCTTCTTCTGCTGACAAACAGAACCAACCATTCTGATCTTAATCTCAATGAAAAATAGGAAAGAACCAATCCCAACATATCGAGATCCAATATTCAAAAACCCTTTACCTCTATTGCCCTAGTAATCCAACAATGCTCCGGTGCTTCTCGGCTGATTATCCACCGAGTGATTTCCAAATCAAGAAAACATGAGATGGCTCATAGGGGACTGGAAAGGAGGTGGCGACTAGGTCAGTGCCTGGGTTCGATCAGCATAGGGTTACACAAGAAGAGCTCGAGAAAATGCTCCGATCCTCCCAGCTTCGCAGCATCGGATCTGAGCCACCTTCGGTCGACAAACCCAGTCGAGAAACTGGCAATTGACTCCTCAGTGGGGACGAAGAACCGTCTCTTCCTTGTCAAGAAGGTAGGAGATTTCCACGGACGGCGGTGGTGACACAAACAGCGGCTCGCGACGCGAGGTGGGGAGACGACACGCGAAATGGGAAGGTTGATCGCAGACCCAGGAAGAAGAGAAGAATCATGAGTACTATTTTTACCGGATTCCCTTAACGGGTTTTAGGTTTAACGGGTTTAACCTAGATCCACTAACCCTATAAGCTAATTGGGCTTTTAATTGGGTGCAATTGGTTTGTATTTGGGTTGGCTTAAATTGACTAAAAATGGGCTAAATGGATTCATTTAATTTAGCTACTAATTGGCTTCTATATTAACCCAAATTAAAACCCAAATCCTCAACTAATCCAGCCTCTAATTACTGATTAACCCCTAAAATTTATCGTATCTTACGGACTCCCCCTAAATCTGATACTCTCTTAGGTCTCCTTGTTGATTACAAGGCAATCTCCCTATATGTCTTATGAGTTGTTCCAAGTTAAAAGCATAATTTATAAAATATTTTACAGAATATTCAAAATATTTTTAAAATGTTAGAATTTTTAAACTTAGTGTTTAGGAGGTCTTTAAAAAATAAAATCTTTTAAGAATAACCTCCCCCTCAACTAAACACTCTCTCAGGACATCCTTGTTATCCATAAGGATTTTCTGCCTATGTGTCTTAGGATTCTTGATTTAGTGTTGACCTAGAGGTTTGTGTCTAAGTGTTGGTCAACCAATTTTCAAAGATATAAAATTTTAAAAATTATAGTATAGATACACAAGGAAGCATGAATTTCAAGTAAATATCAAATTTTTCAAAAATAATTTTTATGAAATAGTTATAATAATTTTTGAAAAAGTTTTTCAAAACTTTGTATTTTAACTATCCTTATCATCTCACCCATTCTAAGTGCCTCAGTACATGGCATACAAGGGTTATCATAAGGTTTATGTGAGATGAGTTGTCAATTTTATCTTTATTGATTTTAAGTTAAGCCCTAATGAATGTTTGACCTTGTGTTAGATTCAGGTTCAACCGTCAATTAATTAAGTTCACATTTCAAAAATCGGCTTCCAGGTTGTGGTGAGGCAAGGGCCTTCT
The DNA here is from genome assembly GCF_044706935.1 of Curcuma longa. NCBI lineage: Eukaryota > Viridiplantae > Streptophyta > Magnoliopsida > Zingiberales > Zingiberaceae > Curcuma > Curcuma longa. Next base: position 1,888,656 of record NC_133865.1, on the reverse strand, counting down.
TAGTTATTGAAACAACAGTCACTTCCTTAGACAAAGCCTTTTTATGAAATTATGGCCTTAATCAATTTTTTGAGAAATCTTGGTCTAACTAGTCTAGGATGTGGCGAGGTAGCTTCAGTCAATTTCACTTAGCTAAGCAAACAAAGTAAGGTACTCCTTACCCCACTTGACTATCCAGACCAAGCTTCCCTAATGTACTATCATCTCACCCCACCCTGATACTATGTTGGCAAGTATCAACCATTCATATATCCTTAACTAACCGTTCTAAATTAAGCGATAAATAAATATGATGACATGACATTTATATGCAATTAAAATAAGACATATGCACGAACATGACAATTATACATGAGTCAAACAATTTAAGCAATTTTTAATTTCTAATAATGTATCAAATTTTTGATTTGATACATTTTGAGTGAACCCGTGAATGTGTCAATCCACGTTGATTTTCATTTAAATTTTATTTCATTTGATAATAATTTAAGTTATTTCATAATTATAAGTATTTTATAGTTAAGTTCATGTCTTTTAATAATTCTTTTTATTTTAATTATTAATTTTGAATTTTGAATTTTATTTTATTTTTTATTTTAACATTTTAATTTTTGAATTATTAGTTTGTTTTAGTTTGAATTATTAATATGTTTATGTTTGATTTATTAATATGTTTAAGGTTGAATTATTAATATGTTTAAGTTTGAATTATTAACTAGTTTGAATTATTAAATTTAAGTTTGAATTATTAGATTTAAGTTTTTAATGTTTAGATTTGCTTATTAAAATACATAGAATTATTTTCTAGAGTTTTAGAATTTAACTTCAAAATTTTGAATTTAATTTCTTAGAGTTATTCATTATTTTATAATTAAAAGGTATGAAGTTCTAGTTAATTTTATTATTTAATTTCATATTTTTGATATTTAAATTTGAATGATTAATTTTAAAGTTTGAATATTTATTGTAAGAATTTTTAAGATTTAATTTAGAATTTTTTATAATTAAATTATAAATTTTATAATTTCACCTCTCAATACCCCATTACGCACGGGTGTATACGACGGAGTACATTGAAATACTTTTGTCAAGTTGTTTCTCTACGCGTAAAACCATTTTATGCATAGGCCTTGCACTATCAGGTTCTGATATCACTTGTTAGTTTAGATGGAATCAGAATATCTCTATAATAGTATGATATTATCCACTTTGGGCCTAAGCCTACTTCCTTTTATGGACTCTAGATAAAATATATAATTTTAGATTTTAAGAATAATTCTCTCATGGTTTTATACATTCTTGGGTTCTAATTGAATATTTGCATAAACATTGGGTTGTTAATGCCAAAAGACCTTATACCAATAGAGATATCTTCCATCTTATAAACCCATGATCTTTTTCATGTATTTCCAATGCAAATGACATGATATGACTTTGATTGCATAATTATTTATGCAATAAATTTTCCCAATGATTCAATAATGAGATTTCAGTTTAAATCGAAGATAGATATTCAAGAACACAACTCATGATCCAATAGTTGCATTCGAGATTGAATCCTAGGCTATACCTTCTATGATATGGGATTAGAAATTGAGAATAATAGAAAAAGCCATTATTCGAGGTCAAAATGAAATTTAGGACTCCATAGCACAAGATTCGACAATGACACTTAATTTTTTAGAGGATGAATATAAAAATTGAGATTAAACTCGACCATAACTATCAAATTTTAAGATTCTAGGATGAAACTAAAGAGGAAAGGTTCAAAAAGAAATCAAAACTAAAGATTAAGATCAATAAGGTGATATAATTGTAGGGATCTTTATGCGACAAAAATGATTTTTAACTGCATAAACGCAGTGGAAAAAGGATCCCTCCAGAAGATCCATGCGAAAAATCATACTCGTTTTATATATCTATCTACTGGAATCGAGGTTACCTTCGATGTCAGCCCTTCGCAATCCCGACAGCAACTTTTGCCTTCAAAGATCAGTGGATCTCAGCGCGATCAGTGTGTTCACGCCTCCACAATATCAACATGAACACCGAAATGGAGAAGAACCAAACTGCGGTGCTAGCCACAAGTGTTGGTTCGGCCAAGGTGGTAGAAGAGCAAGGGAAGATGATCGTGCCCAAAAACCTCTCGGTCACCACACCCAAGAAGGGAAGAAAAGCCTTATTAATCCCATCATTAATCGCATTAATGATGGCGTTAAAGCCTAATGAATCCCATCATTAATCCCAATAATGATGGCAGTTTTATTCCATGTAATTACACCTAATTAATCCCCTATTAAGTGATCATGCAACCCTCCTTTTAATGGATCCGAATTTGACTTGAGTCCTACTCAAGTCTCACTCAATCTTACTTGACTCGAGTCCAACTCGAGTCTAACTCGAGTCTTATTCATTCCGAATTTACTTGATTAGCACTAAAGGCTGACACTAACAATAATACTTGACATGCAATATTTAATCCTCAAATTTAAGATCGAAGATTCATTGATTTTGAATTCAACTAACAAATTTAAATGCAGTATTTGAGTTCAAGATCTAATTGATTCAGTTGGAAGCTTTGAGATTTAGAAACAACTTTCAAATGCATGATTGGAGGTTGAGATCGAGAAATAAGTTCGAGATTCAAAAAGATTTTTTGAATTCGATTGTCAAGTTCAAAATTAGAGACTCAAGAAAATGATTTCAAGACTCAAAGAACGTATATAGATTTAAGATTTTGAATGAAAGATCTGGATTCAAGATGATTCAACAAAGAGATGTTATTTTAAATCGAAGATTGATATTCAAGAACATGATTCCATAAGAGCATTCAAGTTTGAGTCCTAAGCCCTACCTTCGAGAATGATAGATAATAAGTTATGAACAACTTAAACATCATTAATTCAAGGTCAAAGATCAAAATTCAGGACTCCATAAGTCAAGATTGGACAATGACACTTAATTTTTTAGAGGATGAACACAAAAATTGAGATTAAACTCATCCATAACTATCAAATTTTAAGATTCTAGGATGAAACTAAAGACGAAAGGTTCAAAAAGAAATCAAAATTAAATATTAAGATCAAGAAGGTGATATAATATTTGACATACAATATTTAATCCTCAAGTTTAAGATTGAAGATTCATTGATTTTGAATTCAATTAGCAAATTTAAATGCATTATTGGAGTTTAAGATCCAATTGATTCAGTTGCAAGTTTTGAGATTTAAAAATAAGTTTCAAATGCAAGATTGGAGGTCGATATCAAGAAATAAGTTCGAGATTCAATAAGATATTTTGAATTCGATTGTCAAGTTCAAAATTAGAGACTCAAGAAAAAGATTTCAAGACTCAAAGAACCTATATAGATTTTAAGATTTTGAATGAAAGCTCTAGATTCAAGATGATTCAACAAAGAGATGTTAGTTTAAATCAAAGATTGATATTCAAGAACATGATTTTATAAAAGCACTCGAGTTTGAGTCCTAAGCCCCACCTTTGAGAATGACAAATAATAAGTTATGAACAACTTAAAAAGCATTAATTCAAGGTCAAAGATCAAAATTTAGGATTCCATAACTCAAGATTCGATAATGATAATTTTTTAGAGGATGAACACAAAAATTGAGATTAAACTCAACCATAACTATCAAATTTTAAGATTCTAGGATGAAACAAAAGATGAAAGGTTCAAAAAGAAATCAAAATTAAATATTAAGATCAAGAAGGTGATATAATACTTGACATGCAATATTTAATCCTCAAGTTTAAGATTGAAGATTCATTGATTTTGAATTCAACTAGCAAATTTAAATGCATTATTGGAGTTTAAGATCCAATTGATTCAGTTGCAAGTTTTGAGATTTAAAAATAAGTTCCAAATGCATGATTGGAGGTCGAGATCAAGAAATAATTTCGAGATTCAATAAGATTTTTTGAATTTGATTGTCAAGTTCAAAATTAGAGACTCAAGAAAAAGATTTCAAGACTCAAAGAACCTATATAGATTTAAGATTTTGAATGAAAGCTCTGGATTCAAGATGATTCAACAAAGAGATGTTATTTTAAATCGAAGATTGATATTCAAGAGCACGATTCCATAAGAGCATTCACGTTTGAGTCCTAAGCCCTACCTTCGAGAATGATAGATAATAAGTTATGAACAACTTAAAAAGCATTAATTCAAGATCAAAGATCAAAATTCAGGACTCCATAACTCAAGATTCGACAATGACACTTAATTTTTTAGAGGATGAACACAAAAATTGTTATTAAACTCGACTATAACTATCAAATTTTAAGATTCTAGGATGAAACTAAAGACGAAAGGTTCAAAAAGAAATCAAAATTAAATATTAAGATCAAGAAGGTGATATACTACTTGACATGCAATATTTAATCCTCAAGTTTAAGATTGAAGATTCATTGATTTTGAATTCTACTAGCAAAGTTAAATGCATTATTGGAGTTTAAGATCCAATTGATTCAATTGCAAGTTTTGAGATTTAAAAATAAGTTTCAAATGCATGATTGGAGGTCGAGATCAAGAAATAAGTTCGAGATTTAATAAGATATTTTGAATTCGATTGTCAAGTTTAAAATTAGAGACTCAAGAAAAAGATTTCAAGACTCAAAGAACCTATATAGATTTAAGATTTTGAATGAAAACATTGGATTCAAGATGATTCAACAAAGAGATGTTATTTTAAATTGAAGATTGATATTCAAGAATATTAGCTATAAATACTTATTATTTTTATTTGTTATTTTTATAACTACTTTTCCTAGAATAAGCCCCAAACTCTAACTATAGATGGGGCCTTATATCTTGTAATTGGAATAAGATTTCTTAAGATATTTTGATAACATGGTATCAGAGCCATTAGAAAATTAAGGTTTTATTGGCGTCGACTCTTCGCTCCACCTCGCGCCCGAAGTTTGCAATGTCGTAGCGCGATCTCCCCTCAGCATGAGCGCGACGTCTTACATCCGCCGTCTTTCAGTTTTGATTTCAATCGCGTCGCGCAACAAGGGGCCGAGGCCTTCTTCGGCAGCACCGAAGCTGACATCTTCGAGGTGACGAGCACGCAATCCTCGTCAATGCCTCCTCCCGAGTGCCTTAGCTCTGCCGTAGTTCTTCTCTGGCAAGCGACAGCGATGTCCTCCTCCCAGATTTTTTTCCTTTTGGAGTGTCAAATTCATGATTGGGTTTCTTCTTTCCATCGATTTCTTCCTGCCTTCGTCCCTCTCAACCGATTGCAATCCTTGGAGTGCTTCGAGTTCCCCCAAATTTTATTTACACTCCCGATTTGGCTGTGACCATTCCTGGAATGCCAAAACTGTGATTTGATTGTGATTTGCCGCGTGAAGAATGTCACTTCCTATCCGAGGGCTTGCAACCGTGCTTCTGCAGCAAGCTTTGTGGATTCTTGAGCTTTCTTATAAGATTTCTCCAACTGGAACTCTAGATGCACACATCGTTGCCTCAGATTTCTTGATTCAGCAGTAAGCTTCTCTGGAATTATTGTTCATCTTATCGCAGTAAGGTGTTGGTGCAATCTTGCCCCAAGTGATTTGGATTCTGATGATTGGCTAAAATGAGTTTAAGTTAGTCAATATTGGTGATATAACTTGTGTGGTTGAGTCCACAGAAAAGTCCAAGAATGGACTCTTGACAAAGGATGAAGTCCTGGAGGCACAACCTCTTGGCAAAGGAAGACTTAGCATGACGAAGCTAAGGGAAACGTCTCAAGCTAGTGCAAGGCGGCACGAGGCTTGTGGAAGACGTTTGAAGGTTTATGTCAAGGTTAAGGGCTGAAGAAGAAGCTGAAAAGGGAGTTTCATCTTGATCAGTCGACTGGCACTGTTGGTGCAATCGACTGGTGGTTGATCAGAAGCACACACAGAGTTTATAAAAAAATTAGTCGAGTCCATCAGTTGACTGGAGCAGTCGACTGTCGACTGGTGATGGTGCAGTCGACTGCTAGACGACCGTTGGAGCGACAACTAGCTGATTAAATGCAGATTAAAGAGCCATTGAAGCCCATCAGTCGACTGGCCCTTGGAGCAGTCGACTGATGTACGGAAATACATAAAAATAGAAGACGACGCCAAAGAAAATAACAGTTCATTTCTCTCATTTTCTGACATACTCTGACTTTGTAAAAGCTTTCCTCTTCCTCCATACTTCACTATTCATTTTTGTGAAAGGAAAAGATCAGTCTGTAAAGGTTTCTCTGCCTTCAAAATGATCTTTGCAAAGGAGGGATTTTCATAGTGGAAAGGTGCTCGGTGTGTGTGGATCCTTGGATTAGTCACCTCGTAGAGATGGATACCAAGTAAATCAATGGGTTAGCGATTGTGATCTTTCTTTTTGCTTTTATTTTTGCTTTCGCTAACAATTTCAAAGGAAAGTTCAGAAAAATTGTTATTCACCCCCTTTAGCGAACGCATCGGTCCCAACAAGTGGTATCAGAGCGAGGCTCTTTTCGGAAGAATCAACGTTTAACCGAGAAACATATCAATGGCGTTTCAAGAGGGTTACAGCACCGTATAGCCTCCCTACTTCGACGACAATGATTTTGCCTACTGGAAAGGTAGAATGGAATACTATCTAATGAATGACATTGAAAGCTGGTTTAGCATTGTAGATAGATTCGAGAAACTGAAGGACACTTCTGGAGCTCCTCTCCCTACAAAGGAATGGTCGAAGGATGTATGCAAGAAGGCTCAAGCAAACGCAAAATCCACAACCACCTAGAAATGCGGGCTTTCCAAAGAACAACTGAGCAAGATCGGACCATTCGACTAGGCCAAAGAGCTTTGGGAGAAACTCATCGAACTAAACGAAAGTTCAAGTGAATCAAGACGAGCCAAGAGGGATCTCTTGGTAAGACAACTCCAAACCTTCACAATGAAGCCCAACGAGATAGTAAGCCAAATGCACGGGCGATTTAAGGAGATCATGAACGATCTTCACGTTATAAGTGAGAAAATCGAAAATCGAGACTTGGTGAGGTATGTACTTCAAGCCTTTCTCAGAACTACTCTATGGGCATCGATGGCCGATGCGTATAAAGTGTCAAAGGATCTTTCCATTGTTAAATTAGATGAATTGTTTTGTGAATTTGAGTTGCATGAACAAGCTAACTTGTCTACCAACTAACTTGTCTACCAAAGAGAAAGGTATAGCTTTGGTTGCAGAAAAGAAGAAGAGGGAAAAGAAGGAGGAGTCCTCATCTAATTTTGACCGGGAGTCTTCAGATAGCGACGAGGAGATGTCGGCCAAAGAAATAGCCCATTACATCAAGAAGATGATGGGAAAACAAGGAGATTCACAAGGAGAGACATCAAAAAAATGTTTACATCATCACGAGGTAAAATTCAAAGTTCAAATTTTAACCCTAACGTTACATGTTATTGTTGGTGCAGGGAGCACCAGCAGATCAAACCTGAGTTTTGATAATGGAACTAGGTTCAAGTTAAGTGTGTATGTTGGACTGATTTGTTAATCTAAGTGTGCAGGGAGCACAGGTTTGACTAAGTCTTAGTGGAGACTAGGCAATGAAGTCTTGGCAGAGTCAAAGGCACCAGGTGAAGTCTGGGCTGATCAGGAGGACCAGGCCGCAGCAAGAAGTCTGGGTTGGTCAGGAGGATGAAGCCGCAGTAGAAGACTGGACTGATCGGGAAGGATCGAGTTACAGCAGAAGACTGGGCTAGTCGGGAAGGATCGAGCTGCAGCACAAACTTTGGGGGCTGAGGACAGAGCTGAGCAAAATTCCAACGAGTTAGGAGGACTCGGTTGGCGTCAGGTAAATTCTCCTGAGTGGAGTGGGTGAAGACGGGTTCCCAAGGGGAACATTAGGCGTTGGTCTAACCTAGGTTTTCACTAGAAACCTGAAGTTAAGACCTTGAGTTGGTTCCAGGAACTGGCTCAAAAATAATCTTATTTTGTATGTTATTTGCTAACATTTTTTGCAGGAATGGAAAAATTGATCGAAAGCAAACTCTGGGACAAAAACTGATTTTTGTCACTGGAGTCGACCCAGATGGGACTGGAGTAGACTCCAGCTGAGTCAGCCGAATCCCGGAAGTCAGCGCGATGATTTTTCATCACTTCGACTGGAGTCGACTCAAGTAGACTCTGAGTCGACTCAGGGTCAAAGACTATCCGGTTGATGCCACGGCGACTGGAGTCGACTCAGGCGGTAATGGAGTCAACTCAGGCAGGATAACGAGCAGGAACGATAGAATTCTATCTACCACGTCGATTGGAGTCGACCTAGATGAGCAGTTGAGTCGACTCAGGTCGAGGACCGTGGGCCTTGGAGTAGTAGCCTTGGGCTGTGAACCAAGTAAATAAAAGCGTCATTTCTTCTTTTCATTTTGTTTTTCATTTCAACTGCTTCCGCAAGTATTTCATTTAATCGCTTCCGCAGAGCGGGGGTTCTCAAAACGTCATTTCAACTGACCTGAGTCAACTCCAGCCCTGGCTGAGTCGACTCACACCGCCACCTGAGTCGACTCAGACACTGGAGTCGACTCAGAAAATTACGGAATTATAAAACAGGTCCCCACCGGCTTTATCCCAAATTTTCCACCGCGAGTGTTTTATACCCTACAAAACTCGTCAGTCGATCGTATCTTCATGATTTATGATTTTCGCACCACGGAAGCTAGCTTGTCAAGTAGGAAACTTGTCCATCATCAAAATGACCCCCAAGTAACATACTAAACTTAATCTTTTACTGTATTTTTTTCATTTAATTACTATTAGTTAAATATCTGTATTCTTTAGACGACCTAGGAGAGGTAGAGAGGCTGCCTCTAGTAGTACCCCCTCTACAGACCCTAGGTTTCCATCTGAGGGACTTAGGCTTAGGTTTGAGGAGACCACCTACATTACACTACCTTGTAGGTCCTTAGATAGAGGATTCTTTGTCCGATCCTGTCCTCTATCTATGCAGGTTATCACACATTACCATCTAGATAGGTTGGTATTTTGCACCACCCCTGTGAACACGACTTTGTGTTCAGAATTTTACAACAATCTTGACCTGCTAGATGATCACACTATCACATCTAGAGTTGGGCGTAGAACCATATCCATCACATCTACCATGATAAATACGTTTATAGGATTCAGACCTTCACAGTCCACCTTTGTAGTCTATCCACATACCAGCATGCCATTCGATGATCCCTATGGTGACATCACCTTAGATGTCATGTACACATATTTTTTCCAGAGGGACCGAGCTCCAGGTTTAGTAGCTTTTCACTTCCACTGACCTTAGGATACAGGACTATGTCCTGTATAGAGTGATAGTAAACTGTGTCTTACCCTTAACCACCAGAAACCTGACCTTGATACGACCATTCCATTCCAGTTGGCGGTTTTTTGCTCAACCATTCCATATGCCTTCACCCACAGACTGGATATTGACTTAGGACTTTTGATATTCCATGTCATTGTCTATGCAGCATCCATAGTCACCAGTAGGAGGGTACACATGCCATACTGTCACATTCTGACAGGCATATTCAGTTCACTTGGGGTAGATACCACCGTTGGTGAGATCCTACCTCATGGGGACTTTGACTGTATAGGGTCTAGACACATTACCCTAGGGCATGTAGATATAGACGACGAGGGGAGACTATCATGGAGGCAGCCACAACCTCAGCAGATGTCAGGATCAGCCACCTCAGCCACAGCCAGGTCTAGCAGGAGAGGACATAGACCTTGGAGTAGAGATCGAGGCACTACTGGATCTACTAGATATACCTGCTCCACCTGCTCCACCTCCACCCATGACGACTGACTAGAGATTGGAGAGGGTGGAGAGGACCTTGCAGACTGTGATTGGACGTTTGGATGCACAGTTTGCTAGCATGGCTGAGATGCTTCAGTTACTGAGAGCGATGCAGCTACCACCACCACCACCTCCTCAGTAGACTTACCTCTTGGATATTTCTATTTGACTTGTCTGGATGTTAGACTTGTTTTGTTGACTTGTCTGTTGACTTGTTTGATGTGCTCGGTTGGATGCTTGACTTGACTTGATGATTGTATAGTTTACTTGTTGCACTTTTTATGCATATCTTTGTTCAAGTCTATTTCTGTCAATTATTTTTCTGTTTATCTGAGGTTAGGTTTATGTTTGGTAGAGTAGTAAAATAAAATTTTTAAAACTCATTTGTTTTCATTTTTTTAAACTATTATAAGTATGTTTTTCAAAAATGAATTTCAAAACTTTACTTATTTTTTAAAAATTTTAGTTTCTTTTAAACTTTATTTTTCAAAATATAAAAAGAAATATTTTTGCCTTAGACTAGGTGCAATCCCCTAGAAAGCATGATCCTATAGATCTAGGTGGACATCTCACAAAGCACACTAGATACCTTGATTGTGTTTGTTAAACATAGAACGGTGTGAGATGTATAGGCCTCTAGTCTAAGTACCAAGATGCTTAAGTCAGTGCATCGAACCTTACTTAGACTTTAAACTCATATTGATCAAGTTAAGTGTCCTAGAAAGAAAAAGTTTACCTTCTATATTGGGATGATACACTTACACTTGGCTAACTGGGTCAAGCTTCTACTTTCTAGTAGTTAGCTAAAACCTAAGTTGGACACGCGCCCCAAAGGATAAATTTTTTTTGTCTAAGTATTTTTATTATTAAGCTTAGCTTGGACTCAAATCCTTAGAATATTTTTTTGATTATGTCAAAGGGGGAGAGAGTCATTCAAGGTTTCAAATTTGGGCTTTCAAACTTGGGTTTCAAAACTTAACTTGGTTTTTGTTCAAAACCAACTTGGCAAACTTAAACTTGTTTTTTTTTTCAAAACCAACTTTCAAACTTGGAATTTTTTTTTAACTTTCAAACTTGGGTTTCAAAACCAAAAATTTTTTTCATTTTTCAAAACCTTCAAAACAGTTTTTCTGTTAAAGGGGGAGAAAAGGAGATTGAATTCAGGGGGAGAAAAGGATTTTGAATTCAAGGGGAGAATCAAATTCAAAATTATTAAGCATGAATTCAGGGGGAGAGTGAAATTAAGGAAATCCACACAATTTCAATTATGCATGTTATTTTTTGTTATGCATTGCAATTACTTAATTATTGGATTGAAGCTTAGATATGGTTTTAACTTAACTTGAAACCTTAAGTTGTCATAATCAAAAAGGGGGAGATTGTTGGTGCAGGGAGCACCAGCAGATCAAACCTGAGTTTTGATAATGGAACTAGGTTCAAGTTAAGTGTGTATGTTGGACTGATATGTTAATCTAAGTGTGCAGGGAGCACAGGTTTGACTAAGTCCTAGTGGAGACTAGGCAATGAAGTCTTGGCAGAGTCAAGGGCACCAGGTGAAGTCTGGGCTGGTCAGGAGGACCAGGCCGCAGCAAGAAGTCTGGGTTGGTCAGGAGGACCAAGCCGCAGCAGAAGACTGGACTGATCGGGAAGGATCGAGTTGCAGCAGAAGACTGGGCTGGTCGGGAAGGACCGAGCCGCAGCACAAACCCTGGGGGCCGAGGACAGAGCCGAGCAAAAGTCCAACGAGTCAGGAGGACTCGGTTGGCATCAGGTAAATTCTCCTGAGTGGAGTGGGTGAGGACGCGTTCCCAAGGGGAACATTAGGCGTCGGTCTAACCCAGGGTTTCACTGGAAACCTGAAGTTAAGACCTTGAGTTGGTTCCAGGAACTGGCTCAAAAATAATCTTATTTTGCATGTTATTTGCTAACATTTTTGCAGGAATGGAAAAATCGATCGAAAGCAAACTCTGGGACAAAAAGCTGATTTTTGTCACTGGAGTCGACCCAGATGGGACTGGAGTCGACTCCAGCTGAGTCAGCCGAATCCCGGAAGTCAGCGCGATGATTTTCCACCACTTCGACTGGAGTCGACTCGAGTGGACTCTGAGTCGACTCAGGGTCAAAGACTATCCGGTTGATGCCACGGCGACTGGAGTCGACTCAGGCGGCAATGGAGTCGACTCAGGCAGGATAACGAGCGGGAACGATAGAGTTCTATCTGCCACGTCGACTGGAGTCGACCCAGATGAACAGTTGAGTCGACTCAGGTCAGCTATAAAAGAAGAGCGCGAGCAGCAGCCGAACAACACCAGTTTTTCCAATTCCAAGCTCCGTTCTCGCGACTCCCAAGTGCTACTTGCTCGACGTCGGTGCCATACACGATCCAGATCATCCCGAGACCCGCCGATACGCCGAGATCAGATTTTGGGGAGTTCCAGCACGATCCAAAAGTCGGTAACTAAGTTTAATTCAATTCATTTTAATTGTACCGAGTTTCTGAAGTTGTGATCTTTGTACTTCGTTACACTTGCTGCCGTAAGGGGCAAGTGCTTTAGTGGATTTGCCCGCAGTAAACGGTCAAGGACCGTGGGCCTTGGAGTAGCAGCCTTGGGCTGTGAACCAAGTAAATAAAAGCGTCATTTATTCTTTTCATTTTGCTTTTCATTTCAACTGCTTCCGCAAGTATTTCGTTTAATCGCTTCCGCACGTACTTCGAACTCTGAATTTATTAAAAATTGAAAAGTTAAACATGCTATTCAAGTACTCGATCCTACAATTATGAATGCTATTCACCCCCCCAAGCCACATCTAGCGTGTTCTCGATCCTACATTATCTTAAAAATGGTTTGGATAAATAAAAGTCTAAGGTTAAGGCATTAAAGGAGGAACTTAGAACCATTAGGAACAATGATAGTGACTCTAGTGAACTTAATGAAGAAAATGCCAAATTGAATGATGAGATTATTGAATTAAGGAAGTGTTTAGAAAAATTTTCAAATGGATCAAAAACCCTTGATATGATCTTAAATAGTCAAAGAGCGGTTTACAACAAGGTTGGAATAGGATATAAGCCTAAAGAGTTTGCCTATATTTCTCTAGTAGGAAGACAAGGGTCACCCAACAAACCAATCACTAAGGGTAAAATAAAACAAGCATGGGTCCCTAATAAATATTTGCAAAATGTTAGTGAATCTAGCTTTTGGATATCAAAGAGTGATGTATTTCATGTTGTATAGGTAGGAACTCATGTTTACTAAACCAAATATGCTAAAGAAATAATGAAAAAAATTTGGTTTGAAAAATACTAAGGCAGCTTCTACTTTTATAGGAACAAATGTAAAATTAGATAGTGACGTAAAAGAACTTGGCATGTGTCTTGTAGAATTATGACCTTAGTCTTGCATGATCCCATAGCTAGAAGTTACTTATATACATCTCACAATATCCTAGGAAGGCTTACTTATGTATTTCTTCATTTAAATATTATGTGAGATGCTAGGATGATACTCATATCTCACTTATGCTTTTTAGCATCTTGATGAGGCATGAAATGTATCAATTTATTTATTTTAGACCAACTATGAGGAAAGTAAATATTTAATTAATGAATATCTTGCCCATTGATCATAGTTGGACATTTTAAATAATTTCACACCATTTTAATAAATATTTAATGTTGACAGACATTGGCACTTAGTAAGGGTTCACAATAAAACTTGAAATTGATACAAAATATACAAGTTTGTGCCAAACTTTAGAGTTTGTGTCAAACTCATAAAATACAATCATTTTTCACAAATTTATATTTTTTCTTGATAATATATGTGAAAACAAATGTGCCTGTAAAATTTTAGATTTTTCTAAATTTTATGGAATTTTCTATTCATTTCTGAAGTTCATATCAGAAACCTGCATAGTGCTGTTTTCAGGGCATCTATCGACTGATGTAGACATCAGTCGACTGGTCCCAGTCGACTGCAGCCAAGAATTCACTCAACCAATAAATCTATGAATTTTATTTAAACAGGTCAGTCGACTGATGTAGGACCTCAGTCAACTGATGTGACTGAAATCTTCTGATTTTGACCATTTCTTGACTATTTGCGTATCCTTTGACCCACTATTCTTTGATGCATGCTCTAGGAGCATTTTTATGGTCTATAGAAATGTTCAAAATCTACAATTTTGATGTCCACATAAGTCAACTGATACAATGATCAGTCCACTAATGTGACTGAAATCCTCTGATTTTGACCCTTTCTTAACTATTTGCGTATCCTTTGACCCACTATTCTTTGATGCATGCTCTAGGAGAATTTTTATGGTCTATAGAAATGTTCAAAATCTACAACTTCGATGTCCACAACCAATTATTGGTGCATAGGAGAGTAAGGTTTTAGGGGGAGTTTGTGCCAAAAGTTGGTTATTTTGACAAGTTAAGCTCCCTCTTGGATTTTTATTCTATATATTTTTAATTCTACCTCCTTGGATTCCCATGTTTTTGATGATTATCAAAAAGGGGGAGAATGAATTGGTTAAAGTTAGGGTTTAATGCTATTCATGATTTAATGCTCATGTTGATCATGTTTATTGATGTTTATTGATTCATTATGCTTATGAATGCTTATTGATTCATTATCACTGGAATAAATTGTTGTTATTTAATACATGCTGTTTTAAAGACCTAACTTAAACAAATTTTTGTCAAACATCAAAAAGGGAGTGATTGTTGGTGCAATCTTGCCCCAAGTGATTTGAATTTTAATATTTGGCTAAAATGAGTTTAAGTTAGGCAATATTGGTGATCTAACTTGTGTGGTTGAGTCCACAGGAAAGTCCAAGAATGGACTCTTGGCAAAGGATGAAGTCCCGGAGGCACGGCCTCTTGGCAAAGGATGAAGTCCCGGAGGCACGACCTCTTGGCAAAGGAAGACTTAGCACGACGAAGCTGAGGGAAACGTCTCAAGCTAGTGCAAGGAATGGCATGAGGCTTGTGGAAGATGTTTGAAGGTTTGCGTCAAGGCTAAGGGCTGAAGAAGAAGCTGAAAGGGGAGTTTCAGCTTGATCAGTCGACTGGCACTGTTGGTGCAGTCGATTGGTGGTTGATCAGAAGCACACACAGAGTTTATAGAAAAATCAGTCGAGTCCATCAGTCGACTGGAGCAGTCGACTGGTGATGGTGCAGTCGGCTGCTAGACGACCGTTGGAGCGACAACTGGCTGATTAAATGTAGATTAAAGAGCCATTGAAGCCCATCAGTCGACTGGCCCTTGGAACAGTCGACTGATGTACGGAAATACATAAAAATAGAAGACAACGCCAAAGAAAATAATAGTTCATTTCTCTCATTTTTCTAGCATACTCTGACTTTGTAAAAGCTTTCCTCTTTCCTCCATACTTCACTATTCATTTTTGTGAAAGGAAGAGATCAGTCTGTAAAAGTTTCTCCGCCTTCAAAGTGATTTTTGAAAAGGAGGGATTTTCATAGTGGAAAGGTGCTCGGTGTGTGTGGATTCTTGGATTAGTCACCTCGTAGAGGTGGATACCAAGTAAATCAACGGGTTAGCGATTGTGATCTTTCCTTTGCTTTTATTTTTGCTTCCGCTAACAATTTCGCAGGAAAGTTCGGAAAATTGCTATTCACCCCCTCTAGCAAACGCATCGGTCCCAACAAGATAATAAGTTACAAACAACTTAAAAAGCATTAATTTAAGGTCAAAGATCAAAATTATACTCCATAACTCAAGACAATGACACTTAATTTTTTAGAGGATGAACACACAAAAATTGAGATTAAACTTGACCATAACTATCAAATTTTAAAGATTCTAGGATGAAACTAAAGACGAAAGGTTCAAAAAGAAATCCAAATTAAAGATTAAGATCAAGAAGGTGATATAATACTTGACATGCATTTTAATCCTCAAGTTTAAGATCAAAGATTCATTGATTTTGAATTCAACTAGAAATTTAAATGCATTATTGGAGTTCAAGATCCAATTGATTCAGTTGCATTTTTGAGATTTAAAAACAAGTTTCAAATGCATGATTGGAGATCGAGATCGAGAAATAAGTTTGAGATTCAATAAGATATTTTGAATTCAATTGTCAAGTTCAAAATTAGAGACTCAAGAAAAAAATTTCAAGACTCAAAGAGCCTATATAGATTTAAGATTTTGAATGAAAGCTCTGTATTCAAGATGATTCAACAAAGAGATGTTAGTTTAAATCGAACACTGATATTCAAAAACACGATTCCATAAAAGCATTTAAGTTTGAGTCCTAAGTGTTGTTGGTGTAGGAAGTATCAGATGATCAAACCTCAGTTTTGATAATGGTACTAGTTTCATGTTAAGTGTGTTATTGGACTGATGTGTTTGATCTAGTGTACAGGGAGCATAGGTAAAGTTCTAGTTGAGGCTAGGCAATGGACAAAGTCCTAGTTGGAGGCTAGGCAAGAAGAGGTGTAA